>NC_091836.1:67076887-67386311 GCF_037783145.1 Equus przewalskii
GGTTCAAAGTTCAAGCACACAGTTCAATTTATATTCCCACCAGCACTGCCTAAGAGTTGCACTTACTCCACCTTTTTGTCACCACTTAGTATTGTCGGTCTTTAATGAGGTTGAGCAACTTTTCATGTTAATTGGCCATTTGGGTATATTTTTTTGTGAAGTGCCCATTCAAGTCTTTTGCACATTAAAATTTTTTTCTTACTGATTTGCAGGAGTTCTTATCTAGACATGTCTTTTGTCAGTTGTATATGTTGCAAATGTCTTCTTTTATGCTCTTAATCGTGTCTTTGATAGATGCATGACATGGTATCTTCAATAGAATTTTAGTATAGTCAAATGTATTAATTATTTCCTTTCTATTCCTTTCTGTTCTATTCTTGAAACCTTTACCTACTCTAAGGTATGAAGATTTTTCTCCTGTTTGAATTTTACATCTTCATATACATGATCATATTATCTGTAAATTGTGATTGTTTTGTTTCTGTCTTCCTAACTCTTCCACTTTTACTTCTTTTTCTTTCCTAATTGCCCTGGCTAATAACTTCAGTACCGTAATGACACAGAAGTGGTGACAGGGAACATCTTTGTCTTATTTCTAATCTCAGAGGAAAAACTGTCAACATTTCCCCATTAAGTATGAGCTTTCTCTGGTGTTTTTGTAATTAGCTTTTATTAAATTAAGTAAATCCCTCATAATTCTAGTTTGCTAAGACGTTTTAATCACAATTGGATACCAATTTTAGCAAATGCTTTTTCTACATTAATTGAAGTGATATATACATTTCCTCCTTTATTTTGTTGATAAGATAAATTTCATTCACTTTCTTAAGAAATTGAAATATAATTCACATGCTAAACAGTTCACCATCTCACAGTGTACAATTCACTGATTTTTAGTACATTCACAAGATTGTACAACCATCACAACTAATTCCAGTACATTTTCATTAACTAAAAAGAAACCCCTAAAACCCTAGAAAGAAAAAAGCATTAGTAGTTACTCATCATTTCCCTCTTCCCCCAACCCCCAGCAACCACTCACCTGCCTTCTGTGTATGGATTTGTCTTTTCTGGACATTTTATATAAATGTGATCATACACTATGTGGCATTTTGTGACTGACTACTTTCACTTTGCATAATATTTTTAAGGTTCATCCATGTTGTAGTATGGATCAAGACTACATTTCTTTTTATGGCCAGATAACAATTTTGTTGTATGAATATACCACATTTTATTTATCCATTCATTAGTTGAGGGACATTTGAGTTTCCACTTTTTGACTGTTTTGAATAATGCTGCCATGAACATTCACTTACAAGTTTTTGTGTAGACATCAGTTTTTATCAGATCCCTCTAGACTTGTACTTCTAGTCACCATAAAAAAATTTTGCCAGCAGCAGCACTAGTCCCAGGAAGCCTGGTGTTTGTGGCCTTGGGATATGGGACCACCAGGATCCTGAGTTTGCTTTATTTTCTCCATTACATCTTCCCTCAGCCCCAAGCTCAGAGTACATCCCTAGTAAGAGTTTGTAAAATTTGGTTGACTTGCTAGGCAATTGGAAAGCTCGGACAAAGATGACTGTTTACTCCTCTGGGCCTTTGTTTATTCTGGTTCTTTCTGGAATGCCCTTCTCCATCTCTGCCTGGCCAACTCCTGTTTATCCTTGATGAGTTCTTTCAGATATTATTTTCTCCAGAAAGGTGATCTATTATCTACCTTCCTCTATAGCCTGAGCATGGACATTGCCTGTTCTGCAGATTGAAGACTTGAACTCAGAGAAAGAAAGTGACTTTCCCAGGGTCATAATGTGAGTTAATGGCAAAGATAATACTGGATTCATCTTTTGACTCCTAGACCAGGACAGATTTCTTTTAATTCCCTGACTTTAATCTTCTCAGCTGTAAAATGGGGATAATCCACGCTCTCTTGTTCCTGGGGTTGTTGTGAGGAGCCAGTGAGACAGTGACTGCGAAAGGGCCTTGTGAAGGGCTATACACATGTGAGGGAGGTGATTGTTTTCCAGAAAGGGATTTACTGAGTGCCAGGTGACTCTTTTGACTGCATGGCTTCTCTACTTGTCTCCTTTCCTGCCTCAGGTATCCTGTTTCCTACTGGTGGTCCCCAGTCAGTGAGTACTCAGCCTAAATTGCATAGCACTCAGGATCTATCCTGCCAGTTAGGTTTCCTTTTATTTCCCTCCCCTCCCACTTCAGCCCAGCCCTTCCTCTTCTTATACCCCAGGTCTGGTCTATGTTAAACTGTTATTTCAGTCAGTAGTTGCTTCCAGTCAAATCAGTCAGTAGGGCCAGGGGATATCATAAAGGATAAAAGACTTGCCAATGCAGGGCAAGTCAGTTTACTTCTTAGGGCCTCTTTCCTCAGGGAGTGGAATAACATAGTCTCTAAGGTCACTTCCTAATATTTTCTGGGGTGTTGTTGAACTAAGTAAGCTTTGTGTTTAGTCCTACTTAAGTTCAGAAGTATAATGATCATAATTAGAAGCTATGGTTTTGGTTCTTAAGAAGCTTACATTTTAGGTAAGGAGGTAGCTCTTAAAAACAGCAAGGAATCATACAAGACAGGAAATGACTAAATGCATGGTAGTGTGGCCGACTCAGTGTCTTGGGAATTCACAGAGGGAGGAAAGGTTAGGAAATCCTTCCTGGAATAAGCAGGACTTGAACCAGTCTTTAAAAGATGGCTAGGAATTTGACAGGGAGAATAAGAGGAAGAGCATTCCAAGCAAGGAGAAGAAAAAGTGAGCAAAAACTTGGAGGTGGGAATACGGGAGGTATATGCAAAGGTCATAGAGTTCAGAGTGGCCTGTGGAAGCAGAGCCACCTTTAGCATTAGCCTGTATCTTCATGTGTTAGATGATTTCACTTCCCTGGAGCTTTTTTCTATAGACTGTTCATCCTATAAGCCACTCTCTTTCTGTGTTTCCATTACCAAAGTTCCTTTTGTATTTGACATTTCATGCCTATTATACAGTATATTAATAAGACATAGTAGAAATAATATATGAAAATATAATAAGATATATAAATATAAAACAAACATATAACTAAAATGTAAAAATAGCGTAATTGTTCTTCCATACAATCTTTTAAGTGACTAGATCAGAGGAAATTTAGGACCAGAAAGCAATTCCAAAGCCCTGCAGTATGTCCCATGCCTTCCAGCTATGAGTAGGACAGGTGGACTTATGTCATAAATGGCTGCTTAATTTGGGCCCTGGTAAACCCTTAGCCTTCCCTGTCTCAAAGCAGCTGCTTCTGGAAGAGAAATTTCCTAGTGCATACATGGTTTAAACCCTAGCAGTTGGCATGTAGGCAGATGGTTCTCATTAAGATACTAGGAAAGAAGCTTTGGAATCAGACCCGGGTTCAAATCCCATCTATTACTAGCTGTGTGAACTTGAGCAAATTGTTTAACTGTTTTTTGGTTTCCTCTTCTGTAAAATGACAGTAGTAATAATCTATCTCATAGGACTGTAAGAATTAAGGAAAATAATGTGTGTTACGGTATCTTATACATGGTCAGTTCTTATTTAATATTATTTCTTCTCTTCATTATAGCAAAGTATGTTTTCTTGACTCAACTTGAAATTCATTGTTGGAGATACACAGGTAGAATGTAAAGGGTCTTGGCTTTGAAGCGAGACCTTTGAATTTTAATTACTCCAATAACTGTAGGCATGTCTGTGCTTCAGTTTCCTAATTTACAAATAAAAATTGCCTCTCAGGATTGTGGTGATATGAAGTACCTATTAAAACCTGTGGGGTGCCATGACAAGAGGAAACCTAGCTACAGAGCTTTGAGAGGGCTCCTCTTTCTGTTTTCATAGACTCACAGAATGTAGGAATTGGGAAAAATCCTTAGGATCATCTAGTCCCTTTTCCCCATTGTTAAGATGGGAAAGCTGAGAACCTGGACTATGTTGTGTTGGTGGAGGCAAAACTGGCCTGGACTCTAGACATTCTTGTTTTTTGCCCCCATTTTGCTGCCTTTCATCAGGGTTATCCTGGGTCTGTGGAGACATTAGGACTTCAGAATTTCTTTTGGCCAGTGTGCTGAGCTCCCACAGAGCAGGGTTTTAAAACAGGGCTGATGGCAGCTGGGTAACTAGGATTGTGAAAGTAAGGTCAGAGCTGGTAAAAATGAAACATTTATTCCTGCCCTGGAGAGAATTTGCATGTCTTAGGCAGATTCCTTAGACTCTTTGCCAGGTTGAGTTAGGTGTCTGGTCGTTTGTTCCTTTCTTCACTCACTGTCTGAGCACTTATTTTGTGCCAGGCATGTGCTAGCTGTTGGGGATCCCATAATGAATTGAATATGGCCCCTGCACTTGGAACTCAGTCTGGTTGGGAAGATAAACCCTTAAAATAGACCATTACTATAATGGTGCTATGGGAACAGAAGTGAGGGTGAAGAGCTGCCCAACCTAGAGATCAGGGAGGACTTCACAGAAGAGATGACCTTTAAGCTGAGATCTGGAAAGGATAAATAAAAGGCTTTGTGTGGTGAGGTGGCAAGGGAAGAGAAAGGGAAAGGCAGGAGTCATGGGCAAAGGGTGTAGCTTGAGAAAATGTGCAAAGGTGTGAAAGAGCCCATTATGTTTGGTGAGCCATAACTTTTGGTATAGAGTGTATGAAACATATGTAGTGGGAGATGAAAGAGAGGGTGCAATTCTGTAGAGCAGAGCTTATCAAAATTTTATGAAAGGTACACAGATTTCCTATATACCTCTTGTGCCCACGTACACTTGACCTTCTCCACTATCAACATCTTGTGCAAGGGTGGTATATGTGTCACAATCAATGAACCTACATCAACACATCATATTCACCTTAAGTCCATATTTTACATTAGAGTTCACTCTTGGTGTTGTACATTCTATAGGTTTTGACAAATGCGTAATGACATATATCCACCATTATAGTATTATACAGAATAGTTTTACTGCCCTAAAATTCCTCTAATTCTCTGCTAATTCATCCCTTCCCCCAACCCCTGCCAACCGCTGATTCTTATACTGTGTCCATAGTTTTGCCTTTTCTGGAATGTCATATAGTTGGAATCACACAGTATGTAGTCTTTTCAGATTGGTTTCTTTCACCTACTAATGTGTATTTAAGGTTCCTCATTATCTTTTCATGGCTTGACAGCTCATTTCTTTTTAGTGCTGAATAATATTCCATGTTCTGGATGTAACACAGTTTATTTATCCATTCACCTACCAAAGGACATCTTGGTTGCTTCCAAGTTTTGGTAATTATGAATAAAGCTGCTGTAAACATCCATGTGCAAGTTTTTGTGTAAACATAAGTTTTCAGCTCATTTAGGTAAATACCATGGAATGTGACTGCTGGATTGTATGGTAAGAGAATGTTTAATTTTGTAAGAAACTGCCAACCTGTCTTCCAAAGCAACTGTACCATTTTGCATTCTCACCAGCAATGAAAATTCTTGTTGCTCCACAACCTTGTTGGCATTTGGTGTTGTCACTTTTGGATTTTAGCCATTCTAATAGGTGTATAGTGGTATTTCATTGTTGTTTTAATTTGCAATTCCCCAATGATATACAATGGTGAGCATTTTTTCATCTGTATATCTTCTTTGGTGAGGTATCTGTTCAGGTCTTTTGGCCATTTTATTAATTGGGTTATTTGTTTTCTTATTGTTGAGTTTTAAGAGTTCTTTGTATATTTTGGATATCAGTCCTTTATCAGAAGTATCTTTTGCAAATATTTTCCTCCTGTCTGTGGTTTGTCTTCTCATTCTCTTGATTGTCAAACTTTTACATGCACGTGAATCATTTGGGATCTTATTAAAATTCAGATTCTGATTCAGTAGGTCTGGGGTGGAGCTTGAGATTCTACATTGCCAACAATCTCCCAAGTGGTGCTGATGCTGCTTTGAATAGCAAGGCTATGTATAAATCATCCTGCTGTTTGCATTGGAGGGGACCAGAATGCAGGTGACAGATTACTGTTAGAATGATTCAGGCCACAGAGAGCAATGCCTGAAATAGGGTGGTAGCAATGAAGAAAAGAAGATGGAGAAGAGTGGATAAATTTAATCACTGTATAGAGGATAAAATCATTAATAACTTCGGAACTGGAATGCACTGGGAGAGAGGAGAGAGAACATAATCATGAGCAGCAGCAATCCGTAAGAGGCAGAGTGACAAAATAGAAAGATCTTGGGGCTGGGAGTCTGCAGACCTCATTTCTCAGGTCCCAGATCTGCTTCTAACTTGCTCTGTGACCTTGGGGAGGTTACTTAACTTCTTGGAACCTCTGTTTCTTCTTCTGTCCAATGGGCACCATAGTCACTGCCCTGCTTGTTACACAGTTGTTTTGAGGCTCTAATGAATATATGTGAAAGTGCTTTGTTAACACTAGAGCATGAGACAAATGAAGGTGGTTATTGTAATTATTATGAAATGTACATCTATTGTAAAGTGCTGTAGGGTATACTGCTACTTTCTTTTCCTGTAGGACTATTCAGTCTTGTTGTGAGGCTCAGATATGTCAACCTGGAAAGGCAGTAGAACAAGTGGATCATAGAAATGCAGCCCAGCTATTTCTGGGCATTGGAACCTTAACCGTAGATTTGGGCCTGATTTTAGCCTGTGGGCTTCACCTCATATTTTTAATTGATCTCCAAGGATAGGCCCAGACAAACCTGGCATTTAGGTCCTGTGTGACCCCAGCCAAGTTCTCAGATACTCATCAGTGAATTTTTTTGGAGGTAAATTTTGGGCTTCTAGTCTTCAGTCCTGAGCTTTGCTGGTGTATGATCCTAGGCGTTTCTAGGAAGGAAAATGTCTAGCTTGTCATGGAGCCAAAGATTTCGTGCCATGACTGTGGCAGTGAGGAGAGTAACTTCTCCTACAAGGAGAAAACTCTGATGGTTGTCTTGAGAGATTGGTAGGAGGGAAGACCAGAGACTCAGGGATCCTGGGCTTTCCTAACTGACTTGCCTTAAAGAGGGGATATTCTAGTCTTGCTTCACAGGCCTCCATGGTATTTAAGGTTTGCCTAGATGGCCACAGTCTAATACTTTTAGGACAACTTGTCACTGAAACTCAGGAATGGTCAAGCAAATTGTTAAAAAAAAGTACTTGTTTCCTTATGTATAAAATGGGTGTATTAATATCTGTTTTGCAGAGTTGCACGAATATTTGGTGAAATACTGTATACAAAATTCTTAGCATATGCCTGGCACATGGTAAGAGCTTAATGAATGATAGCTTTTGCAATTAGCCTCTAAACCCAGTTCCCCCAGGTGATGTGTGGGGAGTTCCCTGTGAGTTTTTAGACCAGATGGCCCTCTCCTCTTCCACTTCCCTAGGATTTATTATTTATTTATTTTTTTTTGCTGAGGAAGATTGTCACTGAGCTAACGTCTATGCCAGTCTCCCTCTATTTTATATGTGGGATGCCTCCACAGCATGGTTTGATGGGATCTGAACCTGTGAAGCCCAGGCCACTAAAGCAGAACTCGCAAACCTAACCACTATGCCACTGGGCCAGCCCCTCCGTAGGGTATTGAAGGAGGAGGAGCCCTGGCTGGAAGAAGGAGGAGGGTTTCTGCAGGTGTTCAAAATCTTGGCTCGGTAGGTCCCCATCTAGGAAGAAGAATTCTCTGGCTGAGCCTTGGAAGGTATTTAACCCTGTTGCAGCTGGGTTGTGTTTGCAGATGCCTGCTGAGGTCTAGCTGATACCAAGAACTTGAAACTCCTTTTAGTTGGAAGAGGGTTAGTTTCCTAGGGCTGCTGTAACAAAGTACCATAAACGAGGTGGCTTAAACAGCAGAAATTTATTATTTCAGTTCTGGAGGGTAGAAGTCTAAGATCAAGGTGTCTGCAGGGTTGGTTCCTTCTGAGGGCTATGAGGAAAAATCTATTCCATGCTTCTCCACCAGCTTCCGGTGGTTTGCTGGCAATATTTGGTGTTTCTTGGCTTTAAGAAGCATCACTCTGATTTCTGCCTTCATGTTCATATGCTGTTCTCCTTGTGTGCGTCTGTCTCCAAATTTCCCCTTTTTATAAGGACACCAGTCTTATTGGATTAGGGGCCCACCCTACTCTGGTATGACCTAATCATAACTAATTACATCTGCCATGACCCAAATATTTCCAAATAAGGTCACATTATGAGGTACTTGGAGTTAGGACATGGAAATTTTGGGGGGACTCAATTCAGCCCCTAACAAGGGTACTTCAACACTACAATGATGGAAGAGGGATGACTACAAGTATTTGGACTTAATGATCCTTTAAGGTCCTAGCCCAGGGAGGCAGTGTAGCATAGTGGCGTAGAGCTTGGGCTGTGGGCCAGACTGCCTGGGTCTGGGTCTGGGTGCTGCCAACTACTAACTGTGTGTCCTTGGGCAAGTAATTTAACCTCTGTGCTTCAGATTTTTATCTGCAAAATAAGGATAATTGCACCTAACTGATAGGGTTGCTAAAGTAAATTAATACATGTAAAGAACTTGAACCATTGCCTGGTAAATACCTAATAAAATATTAGTGATTCATATTATTAAAACAACTTCCAAATCTAAAATTCTGTGATTTAGAGAACTTTAAAGCAACCCATAACCAAGGACCAAAGAAGTGGGATGCAGGTTACAGAAGCTCATAGAATGTAGGATGCCAGGGCTGGAAGGGTCTTTAAAGACAATCTGTTCAAGCCTTCTCTTTTTACAGATGAGGAAATCAGGGTTCAGAAAAAGGAAGTGACTTTCCCTGGATCAAATGGCTCATTAGTAGTAGAATCAGGACTACTAACTCTGATGAATGATCTTTGTGCTCCTCCATTACTTTAGTTTAACAAAAAATTAAGTATTTAATCATATATTGAACATCTACTCCAATCTAAGTCTGGTGATGGGCTCCGTAAGTACATATGTGAAGTAGACAGTCGTTGGCCTTTAAAGGAGCCTACAGCTCAGCAAAGAGTTAAAAAAGCCTAAAAGTGTAATAATGTCCCTGTCTTTTATTTCCTTTCCCCTGTTTCTTTTGCAGCAAATAAAAAGAAGGAGAAGGAACGGCCAGAGATTTCTCTTCCTTCGGATTTTGAGCACACGATTCACGTTGGTTTTGATGCTGTCACAGGGGAATTTACAGTAAGTCCTGGGTCACAGGAAGACCGTTGGTCTTTCAGAGTTCTGGCTGTGCACTGTTAGATTCAGTCCTTCCTAGTCTTCCTGATGTTTCTGTCTTTGCCTAAGATCCTCATTACTATCTTCTTATATTCATGAGAGGAAAATTACATTTCCTCATCTCCAAAATTATACCAGAGAAACCTTTGAATCTTCATTCCTTAAATAGACCTCTGTTAAGTGGCCCCTTGGCGGCAGGCTCTGTGCTGGGCACTGATGATACAGAGACAAATCAGACATGCTTCCTTCTCTAAAGGAGGAATAGCCTGGTAAAGGAGCAGACATCTCAAGAAATGACTAATACAGTGAGATAGGTATTATAAAGGAGGCTTGTGTAGAGCTCTGAGGGTGTATAGAGAAAGGAATGACTAACCCTGTCTTTAGCTGTTAGCAGGTATCAGAGTTAACTCTGCTTTTTCCTTCAGGGTCCCGTCTGACTGTGCCTTCCTGACATGAAAGCCTTATATGTGTCTCTTATAGGGGATGCCAGAGCAGTGGGCCCGTTTGCTTCAGACGTCAAATATCACTAAGTCGGAGCAGAAGAAAAACCCACAGGCTGTTCTGGATGTACTGGAATTTTATAACTCAAAGAAGACTTCCAACAGCCAGAAGTACATGAGCTTTACAGGTACAGGGATTGGATCCAGGGCAGTCTAGGAGAAAAGGGTTTTCATATGGGTGGAAAAGCTCCACGTGCCTATTGTCACTGGGTGAGGGAGGAAAGTATTGGAAAGAGTGGAGATGGCACCTTCACTAAGATGGAATTTTGGAATTCGAGAGCCAAGATGATGGGTTTTTGTATTAAACTTAAGCCTTTACTCTGAAACTGCACATTTTTTTAAAGTAGCGTGATATTATATAGAAAGAACATAGGCTTTGTGCTAGAAGATCTAGATTCTGACACTCATGAGGTTCTAACAGTTACTTCATTTCTTTGAACCTCAAAATAGGAATAATTCCTATCTCGAGACGTTGTAGTGAGGAATAATTGAGCTCATTGATGTGAAAGTTCTTTGCAGATTGTAAAACAGCACCATAGAAATGTAGCTATTGTTATCATTATTATTTTTAATATCATTAAGTTATTTAATAACACATTTAATGTGTATCTTTTAAGTAGGCAAGCCCAATTTCTTCCTCAAGGGACTAATTTTTATCAGTCAAATGAAAAACAGGCCAGTGATAATAAATGCTCTTTAGATGTACTCTCTCTCTATATATAAAAGGAGCTGTGTTTTTAATAGCAGAATTGGGGTTAGAATCCAGGTCCCCTAATTCCTATACCAGCACCTTTTGAGTTTACTACTTGCCTCTGGTACCTCTATTTGGAGCACCTCTTTCCATAGCAGAGAGATTTTTCTTTTCCTAGATAAGTTAGGAGAATGCCTGCCTTTCTGGAAACTTGCCTTTTATATAGCATCTTAGAGTGTTAGAGCAAGAACTATCCTTAGTATACACCACTTTCAGTTCCCCCTTATTTTGCAGACGTTAAAGCCAAAAAGGCCTTTCTAACATGGCTCAATCAGTGGCAGAGGTGGTCTCTCAGATCCGAGTCCAGTGCTCTTTCCAGTGTTCGTGCTGTCTCTTTCAAAGGGCAGTGTTGTTGGGGAAGGTGAAAACCAGGATGAACTAGCTAATTTTAAAGGATGCTTTCCCCAGCGAGTATCTGGCTTGTATCAAAGGGCACAGATGGTGAGGATAACAGACTGCATCTTTGCTCATGATTCATGGTGGTGCCCAGGAGAGGGTCATGCATGTTCCCAGCAGTATTTCCTTCCCCACGTCTGGCCCCGCTGGGTCTGTCTCACTTCTTCCATTGGGGGACTGGGTCATTCCAAGGAGGAATTGGGGTTGAGGAGTGCTGGGTGGGGAAATTTTCTAGTCAGGAGATAGAGCTTGTGTTTTAAAGGGTTTGTCATGGAGACGTCAGATTAGAAGCTGGCTTTGAAAGCCTCAGCAGCAGTGTCTTTGGAAGAATCTCTGTTTTTATGTGTACATGTGTAAAGATGTGTACAGTGCCCTATAAATATATGGAAGTATAGCTCTGTGGGTGTACATATGTTTGGAGTTAAAGTCCACTTAAGTATTCATGAATGAATATGTGTTTAGATACACACATTCAGATAGTTGTGTGTGTGTTCATCTGTGCATGCATATATGAATAACCTTGAGTGTATATGCATAGAATGTATAGATATGTGTCCATACATCTGGCTCTGTGTGTCTAAATGTATGCACATGTGTGTGCATGCACACACTTGTACACACGTGCAGGATTTTTAGTTTTCTAGAAATTGAAGACCAGGACCAACTCTAGGCAAAATTGTGTATTTGGCACAGTTTATTTTTAATGTTATATCTCTCCTTTTCCTGTTTCCCCTCTTCTCATACTATTAATTATAACACTACCTCAATTTGTATATGCTTGCACATGAATTATCTCATTTGATTCTCATGATGGCCTTGGGGAGTTGGCAGGGCAAGGACTATTATCCCCATTTTACAGACTCAGAGAAGTTAATTAGGTTCAGAGAAACTAAGTGACTTACTCAGAGTGACTCAACTGATATGTAATGGAAGTGTGTTTTAAACTTGGGTGTTTAAACCCTTTGCTGTCTATAACTCAAGTACAATCTTCCATGCCAATTTTTTGTCAGGTTTCCTATTTTTCAGCACTTTGTTTTCTGCACCAATTAGTAGCTAATGTGATAAGTAAAAAGTAGACTAGATTGACAACACAAACTTCCGGGTTTTAGCCTTACTTTGCCACTGGTTTGTGAAACCTTGAACTAGTTTCTTTCCCTCTCTGAACCTTAGTTTCCTAATTTGTAAAATAAAGGGATTGGAAGTACATTCTGCTCTGTCGTTCTGTGCTATGGAATTTGATTTTGATATGTAGAAGTTGTACATCACATTTAAAAGGAGCAGTGCTTACTTGTTTTTTATATGGTGGAGATATATTTATTACCAGAATACTCAATCCTCAAAAACATTAACAGTGCATAAGGTTGGGGGTGGTGCAGCAAAGGCAAAGTATTGCACTTTGCTCTGCTTAAGCTGATATTCTTTTGAACAAGAAAAACAAATGAATTCTGTTTAAAGTATATCCTGAATTGATTTCTCCAGGATACAGCTGGCTATTGAGAGTTTAAGAACATATTGTCACATCTTGTGGGTTCATGATTTATTGTAGGACCAAAGACGCTGTACCTTGTACTTTCTTATATGATGGAATTAGGGTCTTGGACATTCTCTGGCTTGGTTTTTGGTGAGCAATATGTTGGATTTGGTAGAACATTTCTCCTCCTACTTCCATTGGTGGTAAACTGGCAAAGTCAGTTTCTTCTTGGACCTTTTGGAATTAAATAATAAAGCCAAACACAAGACTTGATCTTTAATCTTGTTTTCTTGCTGAGGTCTCCATTGGGTTTATGTTTCATATTTCATCAAGTCTAAGATATCAATGATTGTGAGATATACTATTATTTTATATACTACTAAAAAAAATGTGCCAGTTAAACCATAAAATGCCTTTGATTGTCTGACACATCTCTGTTTCAGAGATGTTAATGTGAAAAAAATGTACATCTCAGAATCAATGAAATATGGTAAGTGCCTCATTGAGGGAGCTTGAATCTATTCTTAGAAACAAGGCCCTGCCTTTACTTAGGCTCGAAATGATTAATGCCTCTCTTTTCCTAAGTCTTAGTTTTTCTCTCCCGATGGGAAATAGACATGGGTGTAGAAGGATCCTTTCCCAATGGTGAAGCCGCAGGCTGGTCATGATTTGTCATGGATAGCTCAGGACAGTGCCAGCCATGAATTCTTTCCATTTTTCTTAGATTACAGGAAATTTCCCTGGCCACTGAGGCCTGATGATGTTGATACAGTTGTTGCATAGTATTTAGAATTAGGCCTAGATTCACATCTTTACTCCTGTTTAACTTGTGTGTACCCTGGGCAAATTACTTAACTTCTCTGAACTTCAATTTCTAAATCTATAAAAGCAGATATAATAATAGTACTTGGAGCTGTAGTGAGGATTAAAGGAGGTAATGTGTATAATGTGGTTAGTATGGTATTGGGTCCTTAGTACTAGTAATACTATTATTATTCTCTGAGCCTGGCAAGTGCTTGACTGGATAGGTTTCCTTAGCCCTCCAGAATGGATTAACTGTAATTGTTTACTGACTGAGTCCCATGTCATTTTTCCTTTCAGATAAATCAGCTGAGGATTATAATTCTTCTAACACTTTGGTAAGTCTTTATTTCCTCTGTTCTAATATGGGCAGGTATGGTGAATAGGGATCAAGACAGTATGGTAGATGCAAAGCCTGGGCTGGGAAGCACTCATCTTGGTCACTCTCTGACCCTGGGCCTCAGTGTCCCTATCTATATAGTAAAGGAATTAGAGTTAATAAACAGTGGGTATCCCTTCCAGCTTTAATTTTTTAATGTTCTACAGATCCTAACCTTGGAACCACAAGAACTGGCTTCTAGGCTCAGTTTTTCATTTGTAGCTTTGAACCTTGGGAAAGCCATTTTGCCTTTCTGAGCTTCAGTTTTTTCATCAATAAAAATGAGGATGATCCACTTTGCCTTATCTGGACATGTTTTTAAATATCAAAATTTCAAAGAGAATTCCCTCTCTTTGGTTGGTAGGTTATACAAAACCAGGATTAGAACTAATTTTTGAAGGGAGCAGGTTCTCTTCATTTAAGGTCATTCATTCTGTCCTCTGAAGTTGTAGTGAATGCCTTGTCACTTGAAGGGATGTTATAGGAATCATTGATGAATTAGCTGGAGAGTGAACTTAATGACCTCATAGGTCCCTCTGCCTCTCTCAACTTACAATTTCTGTTTTCCAGAGCAGATAAAATGAGATATTTATGTGTTTGAAAGGGTCTTATAAATAGTATAAATAAATATAATAGTGATATATATTTAAGAGAATACTGCTATTCTTTATACCTGATGTTGTCTCTTGTACAGAAGTGGTTGTGTCATGTTGATTTACTAAACCTTTGCAAAGCCCCTACTCTATACCAGGTCCTGTGTGGAGAAGTGGCAATACAAAGATGAATCAGACATTGTCCCAACTCCTAAGAATCTCGCAGTCTTGTGAGCAACATGAAGGCACGAACAGTTATAGTGCAGTGTGCTTCAAACTTCATGAGGCCAGAGGCTAGGTCTGACTTGTTAATTGCTGAGAATAAATAGCAGAGAGAGAATAAATACCATATGCAAAGACAAGGAGGTTGGCAAAGTATGCTTGTACAGGGAACTGCAAGTAGTTTGTTACGATTGGAATGTGAAGTGTGAAGGGACTAGAGGTGGGTGATGAGGAGGAATGGTAGGCAGGTCAGATCATGTAGGAGTTTTAACTTTATCTTAAAGGTAATGAGAAGCTATTGAAGAATTTTAAGCAGGGGAGTAGTAAGTTCTAACACAATACTGAGTCACCATCAAAATACTTTGAACCATGCTTCCAGCAGTGGGGGTTAGTTTCCTCTGAGTCATTTATACTCTTATCAGTTATGAAAAATGTTCACATCTCCAGTGCCTTGTAGCATACTGGGTCCTTTCTTATTCACTATTTCCTTTAATCCTCATAGGAGTTTAATGAGGTGGGTTATTATGCTTGTTTAATCGATGATAAAACTTAAGTAGAGAAGGGTTAATGGCAATAGTTATCTGTTTCCCAGTTTGCATTGCTTTCCCCTGATTCATTCTTTTCTCAAATGGAAGAGATGTAATTAAAAGATAGGGAAGAATTTGCAAATGTTAAGATCTTTGGGAATTTCTGCCCATTATTGAACAGTAAATTATTGAAGAAGGGGCCTGAACAGAGCTGAGCGCTGCTTTGTGGTTCACATGTCTGTGTGCTTTTATTGGAGGAGTGGCAGCTATCATTTATTGAGTGGCTAATATGTGCCAGGCACTGTGCTAATAACTTTATAAATGTTAGCGTAATTAGTCCTCACAATTACCTTGTGAAGAAAGTATTGTCGTCCTTGTTTTACAGGTAGAAAAACAGACTTTCCTGAAGACTCATCATTAGCTATTGTGGTAGAACTGGATTAGAACGAGGGTCTTCTGAGTCCCGGTCCAGGATTCTTTTCACCCTGGCAAGAAACTGAGAAAGAAGATGTCAGAGAGGTCTTATAAAGGAGACTGCAGTGAAACTATACTTATGTTGTTTGTTAGTGAGGAGGAGGAGCCCTGGGGCTCACGCCATATGGCACAGAGGATGACACCTGCTTGGTAAAAACCTGTACTGGTTTAGTATCTCCAGTTAAAACTGCTCAGGCCGTCAAGGACATTTTCTCCCCCAATTCAGAACATTTGTCCCTGTGACTCAGTGCTCTATATTTCCTTACTAGTTTTACCTGGGGGGTGTGGTTTGTATTGTGGTAGCATGTCGTTATTTTCCACATTGGTTTCATACAGATCATTCCACTTGATTTGTGAAATAATTGAATGGGATTGTTATCTCTGTAACACAGGTGAAGAAATTGAGATTCAGAGATTAAGTGACTTGCTCCCTACCCTTGAATGAGGTAGTAGTAGAAACCAATACAAAATTCAGTTCTCCTGAGCTTTCATTTATTCATTCATACTGTAAATATTTACTTAGCACCTTCTTTGTGCCCAGGTGTTGGTCACAGAAAAAGACATATGCACTATCTGAGTCCTTAAGGAAACAACTAACAGCAGACTAGAAGGATAAGGGCCACAAGAGAGCTATAAGTGATGTACAATGGAGGTCAGATTTGATGGAGTGATTTATTCTGCCTGGTAGTACAGAGACGTTTGCAGAGTTGTCAGGTGCTAATGATATGTTCATTTAACAAACATGATCTTTAGGGTTCCTTCTATCCCTAAAATTCTATTATTTGTGGCTCATTCGTCTGAGCTTTGGCTCTCAGATTCTATGACATTTTAATGCCTGAATTCTTGTTTATAAAATGAACAGCTACTATGTGATAGGCTCTTTGGATGCTGGGGAGTCAAGGACTGGTAAGAGCTTTGCTCTTGATCTCATAATTTAGTGAGGAATCAGAATATGTAAGCAAGGATTTATAATACAGTGTCAGGTAAACACAAGTAATGACACCAGGCCGAGAAAAGGGCAATGCTTTCTTTTCTGAGGTAGCATGAACAAAAGCCAAGTTAAAGACTCATCATGTAAGGCCAAAAAACTTGGACTTTGTGCTGGAGCTAAGGAAATATTTAATATAGAAGATTGATATAGTTGGATATACATTTTAGTCTAAACTAACATCTTAGAAAGATTCCTCTGGAAATTGGATCAGGGTAGTGGAATGAATTTATGTGTGTGTGTCTCTCTCTTGTTATCTCAAATTTCTTAATTTCAGAAAAAATGTATTAAAAAATAAATTCAAAACAGTGCTCCAAAACAAAAACAGGACATAAGTGGGTCATTGTCAGGAATTCATGGAAGAAAGAAAGCAGATTTATCAGAGCAGAGGAAACCACAGCTTAAAGTATGTGGAAGAGAAAGAAAAAGGAAGATAAGAGTAGCTCCAGAGAAAATGGGCGGAGACGCTATGTATAAGAAGCTGGAAAGAGTCCTGGGTCATCTTCAAGCGTAAATTAATTAAAATTCTGCATTTGAAACAGCAGGGGCAGTCTCCATCTTACAGTGAACAAAAAAGTAGCAGAATTTTGATTCTAAGCTTAAACCAGAATAATTTCCTAAAGAAAGTAAACTGCCCTGTTGAGGAGAACTCGTGGTGTGGGTGTAGGGGCTTGAGACAAGCAGAGCAGAAGCTGAGTTAAGTACAGATCTCTACAACAGGTATAAAGAAGGGGAAAGGAAAAGTAGTTCTGCAATGGGAGAAAATACGTTCAATTTTTCCATCCTAAGAGTAAATTTCTCATACTTTTGATAACTGGGAGGAGAGGAATCTCCACTCTGCATGCTTTTCCATGCCAGCATACCCTAAAGTGACGCTTGCCAGTAATCTCCTCTCCATAATTCACATCGCACTGCTTCAGACCTTCCATTTAGAGGAGGGGACAGTGGAGAGACAGAACTACATAACTGCAGAAGAAACTCATGCTGATTACATACACCAGGCAGTCTGGTGCCTCACTTATACACAGGAATGGATAGCTGAGGATCTCTAGACACTTGAGGGAAGCAAAATATTAAAGAGAAGAACCAAGCTAAAGAAATAAAACTGGCCCCAGAGGAAATAAATAATTCAGGAAAGAGATTTAAAAAAAAAATGTCTAGTATGTTCAGAGACATTGTATAGATGTTGCATCCATAAAAACACACTGCTATTAGAGCAATCAGAGGATAAAAAAGAATTCTTAGAAATTGAAAATTATGACTAAAGAAATAAATTCACAAGGATTTTAAGAAATACATATTAGTGAATTGATATAAAATATAAAAACAGATGGAAAATATGAAAACGAGATACAAGGGGTTAGTGGAGGAGATTAAGAAGAATTATGGAACTGAGGCACTAGAGTGGAAAAAATAATCAAAGGAATAATAGAGGAAAAATTCCTCAGCTAAAGAAGGGCATGAGTCTTCAGATGAAAGGGCTTACCAATTATTGTCAGATAATTGAAAAGAGGCCCAAGAATAAAGAGAAAGATCTTCAAAGCTTTCAAAGAGAATATACAGCTAATGTTCCTCATTAGCAACAATGGACGAAGGAGCAATATTTTCAGAGGTATGAGGAAAATTATTTGGAACCAAGAATTCTACACCTAATCAAACTAGCTTTCAAGCATGAGGTCAAAATAAAGACACGTTTGCACGTGTGAAGATCTAGGCTTACCGCCCTCAGATAGTCTCTGAAAGGCTAAACACTAAACAGTAACAATAATTACCTCCAGGGGATTGTAATTAAGAATATTCACGTAAAAATTATTATTTTTACCCAAGTATTAGATTAAAACGTCAAATAAGACTGAAGTCCTTGTAATTAACAGCTGTCATTTTGGGATCTCCCTGCACCATCTTGGCAATCCCTTTGCATTTTTGTGTGCAGGTTCCTATTTTCTCCATGCCACACCTTCCTCATCTTTGTTTGCTTTTGCAGTTTCGTCAAGCTCATCCTCCAGTAGCTTTGAGAAAATTAAATGGGAAGTAAATGTTTAATATCTTTCAGGTCTCAAAATGGGGCATCTCTGTTCTACCCTCACATTTGATTGATACTTACGCTGAATATGGAATTCTAGGTTGAAAATAATTTTCCATCAGAATTTGGAAAAATTGCACTTTCGTCATCTAGCTTTCACAAGTTGGCTGTTTAAGTCCAAAGACATTTTATTCCTGCTTCTTTGTATCTGACCTTTTTTTGTTCATTTGGGGGAGCTTATAGCATCCTCTTTGTTGTCGTTGCTTTGAAATTTCATAATTATATCCCTATATTTATCTGTTTATTGTGTGAGGAGCTTTGTGGACTCTTTCAACCTGGAAACTCAAGCCTTCAGTTCTAGGAAATTTGCTTGAATTAATTGATGATTTCTTCTCCTCTGTTTTCTTTTTTCCTCTTTCTGGAACTCCTGTTACTTAGATTTTGGACCTCCTGTACTATTTTTTTGCTGATTTTTGGGAGACTTCTTCAACTTCATCTTTCAAACAATCTATTGAAATTTTCATTTATGTTCTCACATTTAATTTCCAAAAGCTCTTTTATTTTTATTTTTTAAACAATTATAGCAACCCATTCTTATTTCCAGAGGCAGTATCTTTGCTTATGAAGAAATAAATGGTAGACTTTCTTTTGATGTTTTCTTCTCCCTATCTAGTCTTGTTTTTTCCAGGTTCTTTTTTCATGTTTGTTTTTGTTTGTCCCTTTTATGTTAGAGATGTTCCTTGGATATTTGGTAATCTTTTGAGATATGCTCATATTTATGATTGGGGTACTAAAAGCCTTACTAGAATCTTAAGCTTGTTGGTTGTATAATTGTCTAAGATAGAAATTCCTACTGTTTTTACCCAAAGTTCAGCAGTTTTAAAATCACAAATACGTCTCAGCAACATAGGTAGGCCTCCTAGAAGTTTTTGGAACACACCAAGCATGTTCCCATCTCAGGGTTTTTGTACTCCTTTCATTTGCCAGGAATATTCTTTTCCCAGAGTTCCATGGCTTGCTCTCTCAATTCATTCAGGCCACTGCTTATGTGACTTCTCATTATAGAGCGCTTTCCATGACAATGCTGTCTAAAGTAATATTTCCCCACTCCCAAACAATCTCTACTGTCTTATGTTTATCTTATTACTACCTGACACTTTGGTGATTAATTTTGACTGTATCCTCTTCTAAAATGTATGCCATAGGACCAGGGACTTTGTCTGTTTTGTTCTTCAGTATAGCCCCAGAACCTAGAACAAAGACTGGTACATAGTGAATAAATGAATGAGTTGGAGTCACTGGCTTTTTTTTAGACGGAGGTTTGTGGTTATTAGATATAATGATAATTGAATTGGTTCCTTATATCTTTCTAGCTCCTTACCATTTACAAAGTGTTTTTATACCCACGTCACTTCATTTCATCCTCCCAGTGGCCCTGTGAGGTAGAGAGCTACTGTCATTATCTCCACCTTACAGATATGAGAAACTTGTGCCTTAGAGTAGGGCAGCCTTGCCCGGGGGCACAGGGATAAGAAGTAAAAATTTGGAACAAAAACCAATCTCTCTTGATTCTGGTAGTTGTTAATCCTACCACCCAAAGCTGTCACCTGTGGAAAACAGAAATGTGTTGCTAAGGAAGGTGATGAAATCCCCTTCTCTACAGTTTTAGGAAGCAAACAAACTTAGTGTTTATAGTGTACAGCGGGGAGCCCCAAGGCCATCTGATGGTAAAGAGGCTGCTGAGTTAACTTCATTCCCAATTTGGGTGTCTAGTTAAATTTTGTTTTGAATGGAGTAGTGGGGAGAAGATAAATTAGAACATGAAAATATCAAAATATGTGCTTTGACAGGGAAAGAACCTGTGTTGAATTTTAGAACTGGAAGTGACTTAAGGTCACCCCTCAAATTATACCACTCCTCTTCCTCCACATTCCTCAAGTGATGAAAATGGAAACAAGAGGATAGATTCATTGCCTGCGGCCACCCAAGCTCATTGCTTATAAACGCCTGGCACTGTCAGTTTTTAAGTTATGCCCTGCACCGGAGGTCCTGTTAGAATCTATGAGGTTGTCAGTTTACCTTATGTAAGTATGTCAAATATGCTGAAGGCCAGTCTCTGACACAGTCATTCTAGTTTAGTATTCCACTAGGTAAGTTTGTCCACTTATCCCCTGTCATTCTGACTCTTGACCTTCTTCTCTCCAGAGGCCCCAAATGGCAGGCAGGAAGGGAACTCAACCTCTGTCTCTTATATCAGAGACATATATCTCTTATATGGTGAGCTGCTTCAGAACATGTACCATCTTTTTCATCTTTGTGCCCTTTTTGTTAACAGTATCCATCACAATATCTCACTGAGCGCAAAGTAAGTGCTCTGAAAATTTCTGAAACTGTTGAATTATACCAGTGTATATTAAAAGATCCCTATTGCCTCTCTGGTCCTATGCTATAATCATTTAAATCTCCATCAAAAATCTCATGTTTTGGAGCTACTTTGTCTCTTGAATCTGTTATAAACAGTAATGCTAAGATATTTTTGCCTGGACCTGCCTTAAAACCTGCCACACTTGGCCCAGCTTTGTTATAGTTTGCATGGGAAACTCCAGTTGCTGAGATTATAGCAGATTCAATTAGTGGTGCTGGTAAGGTTCATTCCAGGACAAGGCAAAAGCTTAGTGGAGTGGACAGCATCCACTCTGGGGAGAAACTCATTGTCCTCTTGAGTCAAGGGGCTCCTGATGTCTTTTATTTTCAGGTGAGGCCAGGGCACCTGATGACATAATGGGTACAGTAGGTTTTGGTAAAGAAAGGAACAGGAGAGGCAAAAGCCTGCTTGGACTTCCGTTTACCGTTATCAGAAAGGAGTAAGGAATTACAATGATAAACTTTGTAAAATTCCAGACTTTTGATCCCTTCCCTACAGTTTATACTTTATTACTTGTTCACTGTGGAGAGTAAAATTCATAGAATAAGGAGGAACTATGAGCTTGTCTTCAGGGGTTGGCTTGGGGGAAGGCAGATAGAGAAGCTGTAGGCTGGCTTCCCATTCCACAAATAGGTTTTGGGTGGGAAAAGGAAGCCCCCAAGGGACTGAATGGATAGTGGTAGCTAAAAGAAGAGAGGGAAGGTGACTGAGTTCCTGGGACTGGCTACACAAAGGTGGAGAGCTTGGAGCCTGATACGGATTTCAGGAGGGGTGTCAGGATGAGGTTTCTTCTGGGGGACTGGTGATCCTGGTAGCTTAAGTTCCACGTCAGCCGGCCCTGATGAATCTGGCTTTCCTCTGCTGTACAGAATGTGAAGACGGTGTCTGAGACCCCTGCAGTGCCACCAGTTTCAGAAGATGAAGATGATGATGATGACGCTACCCCGCCTCCAGTGATTGCTCCACGCCCAGAGCACACGAAATCGGTGAGTCTTTGGGGACGTGGACAGCTTTGTGATTTATTAGAGTTTGGAGGGGGAGAGGTGTTGATCCTGAGGCCTAGAGGTTTAATATTCTGGTTCTGGGTTTTGGGGTTTTGGAGCTGGTGAAATTACTGAACCACCTTGATTGAAAGGTACTTTCTGTATGATTAAAGATAAGAATTGGTATATTTATTTATCATTGGTTTGCAGATAGTCCCAAAGTGTCATAGATAATTGGTGTTTATACCAACCCAGCCCTAGTTTGCTTAGCCCGTTCTCCATAGACAGGCTAGGAAGATACACAGAATTAATGTTACTTAGTGCAGGACTAACATAAATTATTCTAGTCTCCTGGGAAGCAATAAATTAGCCTGCAACAGATCCTTTCTTCTCTGTTAAATGTGCAGCGTTCAGCCTCTTAGAACATCATTGATGATGCTGAAAGACCCAAGAGAATTCATAAATACATTAGTGCTATTAATATGCTGGACATCGGGAGTGCATTTTGATGCTGGATGTTGGCAGTGATTTTTATTTAACTTCCTTTGAGGTTCCTGCATCTCAGAATAGCCACAGTCCCTCTGCCCTTGCTTTCCACAATCTAGTCCCTTCCTTTTACCTGATTTAGTGTCAGTGAGCAGTGACCTATCATCAGATGATATTCTACTAGTGTTTCTTTGTCTGCACTTTTTATTATAACAAGAGCTTCATAATGAAAGAATGACCTAGAGCTTAAACTCTGTGATAATACAAGATAAGGCTATCTCTGGAGTAGAAGACTCAGGGAGGTATTCAAGCAGAATTGATTGACTAACTATGAGAGTTGTTGTGGAGGAAAGTCAAGCAGATTAGATCAGCTTTTAAGATGAGAACTTATGAAATCACCCTTTTTGTAGGTCACAAAGTCACCTTAAGGAAAATGAACTTCAAAATTAGAGAGTTGTCAAGATATCTCACATCGATATGTCCTTTTTTGATTTGCAAGCATGTTCATTTAAAAAATTTTTTCCTCCTAAACCATGAACTCCTCAAAAGTAGAGGGAATACATGTATGCATGCATTTGCAGTGCTTAACATAATTCTTGGCAGGTATCAGAAAGGCAGTAAATATTGAATGAATTGATAAATTTGATCTTCATAGCATTCCTTTCTAAAAAGGTATTGTTAATTCACGATTTATAGAAGAAGAAGCTGAGATTTGGAGAGGTAAATTGATCTACCCAAAGTCTCTTAGTAAGCAAAAGAGCCAGGATTGAAAGCAGGTAATTGACCCCAAGTCTGGGTCGCTTTCCACCATAGCACAGTGGCCTTTTTATGTGTGCAGACTTGTGCTGGGAGCCAGAGAAGGAGAATATTAGAGAGGGAAAAGGCAGGGTTTGTGACCTCAAGGAGACATCTCTGGAGAACCAAAGGAGGAGGACAAGGCTACAGGTTTAGGTGGCAGGGATATAGTTTGTCTATAGGTACGAAAATAGAAAATTATGAAATCATTATGCTAGAGTAGTCAGGAAAGAAGCTATAGTCTCTGATCTCAATGTCTTGACTTATTGCTGTTTCTACTCTGGACAATTCTCTCCCGTTTCCACCTATTAAAATCCTGTCCATCCTTCAAGATCCAGCTGAAGAATCCCTTTTATTCATTTATTCACTCATCAAACATTTACGTGAATGCTTGCTTTTTGTCAGGCAGCTGGTTAGATACAGGAACTCGGGGATGAATGACACACATGCCCTGTCTTTGTAGAGCCTATAGACTGGCCAAAGGATAGTTGTGATATTTTTATGAAAAAAATCTGATAATGCCAGTAAACGTCTCTTGGGGAAAGGACATAACTTATTGTCACTCCTTCTGAGCCTTAGTAGTATATAGTTTGCTCATTTCTTATGACATTTATTCCTTTCTGCCTTGTGGTTGTGACTTTCTCACAAGAATTCCTTCACAGGGGGGCTGGCCCCGTGGCCGAGTGGTTAAGTTCGCGCGCTCCGCTGCAGGCGGCCCAGTGTTTCGTCGGTTCGAATCCTGGGCGCGGACATGGCACTGCTCGTCGAACCACGCTGAGGCAGCGTCCCACATGCCACAACTAGAGGAACCCACAACAAAGAATACACAACTATGTACCGGGGGGGCTTTGGGGAGAAAAAGGAAAAAATAAAATATAAGAAAAAAAAAAAGTAGCGTTGGATTATAACCCAAAATATAAAGTAAAAAAAAAAAAAAAAAAAAAGAATTCCTTCACAGAAATAGAGGATGGGGGCAGCATTTTGTACAGCAAGGCTAAGAGTAGATTCTCAGTAAATGTTTGTTAAGTAAATGAATCAATAGAAAACATAATAATATTAGTGAAAATTTGAAAGCTTAATATCTGCTGGGCATGATTCTGGTCATTTCACCCCTTGATTAATTTATTACTACAACACCATAAGACAGGTATCATTAATATCACCATTTTACGAATGAGGACACTGAAGCACAGAGAAGTTAAGGAACCTGTCCAAGGTCATACAAATGGTAGCAGTAAAAGCTGGGATTTGAACCTAGGCAGTCAGGTTCCTGAGTCTTTGGTCTAAATGACTACGCTCCACTGCCTCTTAAAGAAGAACAATTGTAGTTCCTTCTCTGCAAAAGTTCAGGATTTAGAGAGGGAGTAACTCAAAAGAAGATAATGTTAAGTGTTGTATCAGCAGCGCAAGATGCTGTGGGAATACAGGATATTCATTTCAACTTGGGAAAGAATAGAATTTTGCAGATGAAGGGGATCCCCATCTAATAATAGAATCTCCTTTAAGTCATTTCTGTTGAGAGTTGTTTAACCTTGTATTAAATATCTTCAGTGCTCAAATTCTCACTAACTCCTGTTATGTAGTTCAAGCGAGAGCCAGGAAGGTCATTCTACCCACAGAGGATGGGCCTGGGCACAGAGGAGGAGGAGCACAGATTTTGACCTAGGAGAAGGGATGAGTTTACTGAGATTTGCTCTTCTGTGGATGTTCTAACACATTCATCTAAGAGAGGCTCCTGAGCTTCCCCTGTGCTAACAAAGGCTGCCCTTGCCAAATTCTTGCACCAACAATGCAGGTATACACACGGTCTGTGATCGAACCACTTCCTATTACACCAACTCGGGATGTGGCTACATCTCCCATTTCACCTACTGAGAATAATACCACTCCACCGGATGCTCTGACCCGGAACACTGAGAAGCAAAAGAAGAAACCTAAAATGTCTGATGAAGAGATCTTGGAGAAATTACGTAAGCAGTTTGTTGCTTTCTGAACTTTCTTCTGGTACGTGACTGGTTGAGCACGAAGATGGAATTCCATTGCTATAAAGATCCTGGTTCTAGGCTTGGTCTATGTGGCTGCCTGACTGTGCTTGATATCTTAGCTACAGACTGCTTTTCTTCATCCTGCCGCTGTACCCACCTCCTTTGTCTCGTCAGCCCTGCTTGGATACCACCCACATTAGGATGGGAACGTGATGAGAGAGAGTAGGGATAGCTCACTTTGAACACTAGGCATTCTCACCTCTAGGCATGGCTTATGGAGATGACCAATAGCTTTTACCTGGTGAATACTTGGGAATGTTGTTTTGAGAAAGTTATTGAGGCCTTGTCTATAACTGGTGGGAAAGAACGCTGTGATTGATTATTGATGTCTGCCATTGACCTAGGCGAAGACAGATCTGCCATCTTGGTTGTAGGAAAAGAGGGAAGGGAAACTAACATTTTTTGAGCCTGTACTGTGTACCAAATGACAACCTAGGTATTTTCTTAATTTTGTTTCATTTATTCCTCATATTAACCCTATGAAGAAAGACGTTATAATCTTCATTTTTGCAGTTAAGATGTTTGAGGCTCAGGGATGCTCAATACTCTGCCCCAGATCACACAGCCAGCAGGTGACATGTATGGGGTTAAAACAGAACCTGTGCTCCTGTAATTAGAGCCTGCTGCCCCCCTAGCTCTCAGATGGAAACTTATTTTACTTCCTTAAGCGGCCAGAAATGGGGGGGGGTCTATTGGGGTAGCTTGTTTCTGTGTTTCAGTAAACTGCAGGAGAGTTCATATGAGAAGGAAGGATTGACTTGGTCTTTGGGCTTGGAAAAATCATTTGACAAGGCCTTTGATTTATTCTTTGTACCTGTCTACTTCTAAAGAGGATTTGATGTGACTAGTTTAGCTAACTCTTCAAACTGGCAGTGCTTTCTAAAGCTGAAGTTTCTGGTTCTTTCGCTTAGCAGCTCTCAATTTCTTTTTGATAATTCTTGTTTGACTTTAAAAATAATTTTTACTCTTTTAAAAGTTACCATTCCCCAGAGCCCTTATGAAATCATGAAGTAAGAAAAGCTACCTACCTAGTCATCTGTTTACTCATGTATGTAGTCTTTTTCTCTGAACCAGAGTTTTTTTAAACAATAATACATAGAACATAGAATTATGGAAAGCAGGCTGTTCTAGGTGTTAAGGACACTTGAGTTGAAGCCCCAGCCCTGCCACTGACTTGGGTCTTGGGCAATTTCCTCCTGTTCTCCGGGCCTCCTTTTTCTCATCTTTAAAATAGGGATGTTAATACCTGTCTTATTTGTAAATCAAATGAGATAATGTAAATGAACAGTACCAAATCCTAGTAATTGGTATTAGTGGAAAGCATATTGGCCTGACTCCTATTCTTAGCTGTGACACAGTTTGCTGTGTGAGGGGGAAGTATCTTCCCTTCTGGTGGGCCTCAGTTTCACTATCTCTAGAATACAAGTTGTGAAACCCAGTGAACTCTCTCCTACCTCTGTGTCTTTGCACTTGAAGTACTTCCTGCTGTAACCCCTTGTCGACTTTCTCTCCCTAACTCCTTCTTACCCTATAAAGATCAATCCAGCTATCGCCTCCTTTCTGAAACCTTTCCAGTTTGTATTTTGTGTCCCTTTCTCTACCCCTTTGCCATCCATCAGAACAATTATTATGTTTTCATGGAACTTTATGCCTTCTGTGTATCTCCTTCATGAGATTGAGCTTGTTGAGAGCAGGGACTGTCTTAACTGTCTCATCAGTCTCTATTCCTAGCACTCAACACAGGACTTGGTACGTAGTAAATGAGCATATTAAATGAGTATATGTTTATTGGATGAATGAATTTAAAAATGAATGAATGGCTTTTAGGAGTTTAGAAATGGAATAGATTACTATGAAGAAAAGCAGTGAGAACATGAAACTTTTGGTTGGAACTTGTAGGGGGAAAGTTACAGACCTACTTAGTGTGGGTTTTGGGCATTGGATCCTTGCCAGCTCCAGGGTTTGGGGGAACATGGGGCCTGTTTTGTATCTTGATCTGGAAAAAAATGATTCATGGTCTCTCTTTCTTTCAAAGGGAGCATAGTGAGTGTGGGCGATCCTAAGAAGAAGTATACACGGTTTGAGAAGATTGGACAAGGGTTAGTAGGGGCATTTTCTTTCCCTAGAGAAATGACTTAAAATTGTGTGTGCTGGTATATATGATTTTGTTTTTGTTTTGCCTCTCGTAAACCTTGTTCTTCTTTCTCCACCTCACCCCTTACCCATCCAGAACTGTTATATTAGGCTGACTTCAGGTTTAGCAGAATGATGCTTAATATGAGAGATGTGCCATTAGCTGATCATGTTGCTAAAAATACCTCAGCAGTGAGTGAAAAAACCATTTGTTTTCTTAGCACAAAACCTGCTTCCCAAATTACAGGTCTGCTTTTCCAGATTAACCCTGATTACCTAGTGCTGAGACCTAGTAGCACTAATATGAAATAGGAGACTCAAAACTGCAGACCTTTCTGTTAGTGTAATGGGACTTTTTTCTAGGTGGATGCTAGAATTCGTCTCCTGCTCTCTGGTTCCTTCTCTGCATCTTGTATGCTCCCCTCAGTGTAATGAACTAAGCAAATTGTAACTGAGTTCCTATTATGTGCTAGGCATTGTGAATACAGCTATGAATCAGACACAGTCTCTGCCTCAAGGACCTCATGCCTACAGAATGAGATAAACAATCAAACAAAGAATTATGATATACTGTGATAAGTCTTAAAAAGTGTTTGGCTGTTATTTTGAGCAAAATAAGGCAGACATAAAAGAGCAGATACTGTATGATTCTATGTATATGAAGTTCAAGAACAGGCTAAACTAATACATGCTAATAGAAGTCAGAATAATGGTTCCCTCTGAGAGGGGGATGTTGATTCAGACGGGGTATGAGGGAACCTTCGGAAGTAATCTTGGTGGTGAACACATGGGTGTGTCCATCTGTAAAAAATCATCAAGTTGTATGCTCAAGGTTTGTGCAGAGTACTTTAGATAAGTTATACCTCTATCCTAAAAAGGAAAATAATGAGATTTCTACAGACCTGCCCAAATAGCTAAAATTAAAAACGAACTGAAAAAAAAAGTATCTGGCTTGTCGAAAGCTTTCAGTGTTAGTTGAATGAAAGCATTGGTGCTAATGAAATCATTGAAGTTTTCTGCTTTAGTTTTCTTTCTTATATATCCCATGACTTCTGAGACAAAGTATTACGTAATATACTGATGTTGTAGTTGGACAGCATTCTACAGCTTACATCTGTTATTTGCTTCTATTGTTTAATTTAATCTTCAAGATAACCCTGGACTTGAGTGGATCTCAGTTTTTCCTGGTCCAGTGTTTTTCCTACTAGACATGCTTTTGTGAATCGGAACTGGTATAAGGTAGTTAACATCCTGAGAAGAAATTATTTTGCTTGCCTCAGAGTAATCTGAGATGGCATTTCCTTTAGCTAATTACATTGAGATATTAAGAATGTAGTAGAAAGGTACACAGGCAAACGTGGGCTAGCCAGGTCCCACCCCTGGACTTCACTTTCTTTATCTGTAATTTCAAGGAAGAGGGGTTATTGATTCAGGGCCTTTCACCTCCAAAACTTCTGATTCTTTTTTCTTTTTTAATTCAGATGTATGAGGCCCATAAATAGGCAACATCTGCAAAATGTTTTTTCCTTGCTTATTTGACAAGTCTGTTAGTGCTAAGGGAGGAATGAACTATTTATTAAGCACCTATGGTGATGTTTCCATATTCCATGATTTCAAAAATATAAATACCACACAAATATGATGAATTCGTATGATTATAATTTTTGCTTGCTTTTTTTCCCTTTAAGACCTGAAGATTATTTTTTTTTTGACCTGGAATTCATATGTCTGTTCAAGGTAGAAATAATCAAGTACTAACCAGTGGGCCTGAGTAGCTTTCTAGACCTCTGTAATCATGGAGATATAGTCCCAAAATGTCCAGTCCCCCAAGGCCTGGGCATATTTGCCCCTTAAGAATGGTGCATCTGGTTGGATAAGGGCGGATAGTGATAGGAAGATAGATACAAGCTTTATGACAGAAGATGGCTAGAGGTAGGATAATCAGGCATTGGGGAAATAATTGCCAATGCAAATAATCCAATCCTTATTTGATAGCCAGTATCTTATGATCACAATTTCCTGGCATGTAGCTAGGGTCCCAACTAAAGAGTAGTGGTTGGGAAGCTGGTGACCATAATTTCTAGCAGCAAGGCAAACTTACAAGTGACTTTTCTCCCTGGATTGACCTGACTTCCCTGGGAAACATAATCTCAGGGCTTGTCTAGATTGCATTTTTGCAATACATGGAGTTTTAAATTTTTTCAGATTGCATCATATATATCTGACATATAGCATGTATAGTTATAAGTATTGTTGCATATCACCCACCTACAAACATACAGGGTTCATGGTTATAGGCATAAAACGAGGTTGGTTTTTAGTTATTTAGAATGAACATGATTACTTTCCTAGCATTATTCCTAGTATTTCTCTGCCTCCCACATGCCTTCCCTGTTGGCCACTAGAGCCTGTAATTCTCTTTATTAGAGTGGGGAGGGGCAGTGGGGAGAATTATTTTTGCTGCTCTTATTATTAACGCTTGCACTGCCAGATTATTTGTAGAACTGCATTTGACAAATGTCACTTCATTTAACAAGTTTTGTCTCTCTCTCTCCCACCTGTTGTTCAGTGCTTCAGGCACTGTGTACACTGCAATGGATGTGGCCACAGGACAGGAGGTGAGTATCCACCACCAACTGTTGCTCCTTCAGTTCTTTTTTATTTTTCTTTTTAGTTTTTAGTCCTTCTTCACTCAATAGGGACACTTCTAGTTTCTTACTATTGCAGACTAGAACTAAACAGGAGTAACACGATGAGACTTACAGATTTTGGAAAAAGTCACTGTGGCTACAGTGTCAAGAACAGATTGGAGGAGATAAGAGTGGAACAGGGGATTCTACTGTTCCAGGGGAACAGGAGTCAGGAGGTCATTGTGTAATTCCAGATGAGCTATGATGGTTTGGACTAAGGTGGTAGCATAGTATGAATGGGGAGAAGAGGATAGATTTGAGAGGTAGGTAGATTTGACGGAATTTGGTGATTGACTGAATGTGAAGATGACTCACAAGTGAGTGATATTAGTCAAGGAGAAAGAAAAAAGGTGGAGGTATAAATATGTTTGAAGAATTTGGATACTGCCTGAGAGACCTTCTTGTGGAACTGCCTGGTGGACAATTGTTTACACAGGTTTGGTGCTTGGGAGAGAAATCTGATATAGGAGAGATTTAAACACATGTCTCTTGACTCCTAATCTAGTGGTCCTTCCATTACTCTGTGCCCAGGATTGCAGTAGACATTGAAGTCCTCATTTGGAGGCACCTCTTCTCTCTCATTTCATTAAGCTGGGAGAACTCTGACCTTATTGCCAAGGCCTGCTGACCCAAGGTCTTACCTTCAGCAGAAGGAAGCCATGCAGGGAATGTAGAGTACTTGAGCTTTCCTTGGATTCTGCTCTTTGGTTGCAGAGCAGGAAGGTTGTCAGGTAGGCTGTGGATGAGGGATGCCTGGGGAAGTTCTTAGTTCAAAGAATACTGGGGCTCAGAGGTTGAGAGAGGCACCTCCTATTCCAATGAAAATAGAGTTGGGCTCCTATAAGGGAAGCTACTAGGACTTGCTTGTGTACGTTTGGCAGTTGAAGCCCCCTGGTATACTAGAGAAGTCATGGTTATTAGGGACAGCACGTATTTCACTGTACTTTTGTGAGTCTTTTACGAACGTCTAAGCCAGATACTGAGGCTCCATCAAGGGTAAGTCAACTTTAGAAAAACAAAATCACCATTATGATTAAGGATTTATTAATTGTTCTTTGAGGTGAGAATCCAACAACCTAGAGGCTTCCCTTTGTCTACTTATATAATCTTGGGCAAGTCATTTGACCTCTCTGAGCCTGAATTTTATTTATTTATGAAATACGCATGATAACATATACTTTATAAAAGTGTTGAAAGAATTCAGTAAAGCAGTGCATGTGAAAATACATAATAAACTTTAAGAATTATATATTTATTAATTTTTGTTTTTACATATTTATTTACTCCACAAAGCATTTACTGAACATTTGCTTTGTGTCACAACTTGTGCTAAGAACTCTATGAAAGATTCAGTCCTGTGCAAGCACTCAGACATTAAAATCATACATAAATGGAAGAGACTATACTTTCCATTGGGTACATATAAGTAAGTCTTGTGGTCCTGGAACCTGTGTTAAAATAATAGTGAGGAAGGAAGGATAGTATCATTGTACCAACTTTAAATATGGTTAATTAGATGCAGAGATAGAAAAGTGGAGGTTATACCAATCCTAAAAAGAACCCTATGAGGTAGGTAATAATATTTCCTTTTTATTGATGAGGAATTTGAGGCACAAAGAGTTTAAATAACTTTTGCAGGGTTGTGCTCAGCATTTAGCAAGGACTGGGTTAGAATCTTTTTTTTTTTTAAGATTTTTTTTTTTTTTTTTTTTTCCTTTTTCTCCCCAAAGCCCCCCGGTACATAGTTGTATATTTTTAGTTGTGGGTCCTTCTAGATGTGGCATATGGGACGCCACCTCAGCATGGCTTGATGAGTGGTGCCATGTCCACACTCAGGATCCAAACTGACGAAACACTGGGCCACCACAGCGGAGCGCGTGAACTTAACCACTCAGCCACGGGGCCGGTCCCTGGGTTAGAAACTTTTGATTCTAAAACCTAAACCTGTACTTTCTGTGCTACAAGGCCACAGCAGAGCTAAGGTTAGGCACTAGCACCTTGTCATATTTCTGGCCTCTAGGCCCTTACAGCCTTTGATGGGAGGCTGACTGGTGATGAGTGGTTCCTGGAAGGCCTGGAGGCTGCACGTGTGAGAAGCTGGCCACAGGAAATAGAAACTTGATTTCACTATGTGCCTGCGTTGTGGTTAGAAAACTATGAATGGAATCAAGTCCATTAGGGTGGCTAATGCAGTGTGGTCAGGAAAGCCTCATTTCCTGCCCCAGGGAGTACAAATCTCTAGTGGAGCTGGCAAGATGTTTTCAGTCTTGGTGAGTGAGTGCTTACTGGGGGTTATCCAGCTGGAAAGAGCAGAGCTATTGTCTGTCACATATAGGAAGATTAGCATGTTAGTGCTGGGAAGTCTTCCAGTTACAGATTCAACAATTATTTTTCAAACCCGTTTTTAGAGGGAATGTGTACATTAGAAGGAATAGACTGGAAGAGGCTTTGGAGTCATATAGACCTTTGGAGTCATATAGGCGCTGATTATGACCTTGGGCAATTTTCTTGTGTCTTAGTGTCAATTTCCTTACCTGAAAGTGCAGATAATGATTTTTACTTGGTAGGGTTGTTGTTAGGTTTTCCTAAGATAATGTAAGTACAGCACTTAAGCACTAGCACACAGTCGGCATTCGATAAACAGTAGTGGTGGGAGGATGGTTGGTTTCTGCTGATGTTGTCATTCCTGTTGCTCTGAGCCAGGTACTCATCAAATTAAGTTATTACTATGATTAGCATTCTCATTGTTGTCTTTATTATTTAAATTTATAACTTTTATATGAGTAACACATTGGCTACTATCTCATTTAGTCCTCAAAACAATCCTGTGAGGAGCAGAATCGAGGTTGGGATTATTATCCTCAGTGTATTGATAAAGAGACTGAAGCTCAGAGAGCTTACGATTGGTCAAAGTCAGTAAGTGACAGACTCAGCCCCAGAGCTTAGGTCCTCAGAGTTCAAGTCTAGTTCTTTTTGTATTATAGGAGTGCTACCTGTTGGCCTCAATAGAAGGGATCGGATTAGGTGAAGGGTGTTTAGCCTAAACCATAGTTTAGGACTATATAAGGCTTACTATACTTAATGTAATAGGCTTTAGATCAATGTTTTGCTCTTTATACATTAGAAAAAGCTAATAATCAACGTTATAGGCAACTGCAGCTGGAGCAGAAGCCCAACCTGATAGGAGACACGACTCCAAAGCAATTTTTCTCACTTGGGGTAGGAAATGGAGGTGGTCAAGACATTTAAAAGAATCATTTCTATTCTTATTGATGAACTAGATCTCTACAGAAGACTGTCCATACTTGAAAAAATAATTGGAGTTTTTTCCGTAAAAATTTGAATTTTATTCATCCTTTACACTTCTTGCTGCTTCTGGAAAGACTAATTTAATTGTTCTGTGAGTTGTTCATGTTTTTGTCTGTTTAAGCAGGAAAAAGAGAAAATTTCTCTAAGGAATAAACATTTAGGAAATAATTTAAAGTCTACTCCTGTGGGATAGAGTAGCCTATTGGTGATGCTTTTTGTGGTTCAAAAACAAAGTACTTATCACCCCACTGAATTTTCTCTTTCCCTCTTCATTTCTACAAACATTATTGAGCACCCACTGTGTGTCAGGCCCTGTGCTTGGCACCAGGGATTCTGAGCTTTCAAATGAGCTCTCAAGCTTCTAGAGAGATACACCCTAACATCATACTAGGCAGTATCTGGTGAGTTCCATAAGCACTTTCTATGGACCATAAATATGATCTTAAGGGGCTTTAAAGAAGGGGAAAAGCCTGTCTGGTTTGGAGAATGGAGTTTCTTTAGGCCTGATACAAAGTATAAATAGCTTTTGAACATGTGAAAATGATGCAAAGTATTCCAGTTGGAGAGATAATCAGATCATGGAGTATATGAAGGAATACAGTGGGAAGTAAGAAAGGGGTCAGATCATGAGAACTTTGAATGTTGGGCTGAGGAACATTTCTAGGTAAGCAGGAGCCATTTATGTTTTTGAGCAGGGTAGAGGGTTATCAAATGTGTACTGTGGGGAAGATTAGTCTGTCCGTATGTACAGGATAAATTGGCATCACTTTTGAGGGTTCTTATCCTGATTTTGCTACTGAATAGCTGTGTGCAAGTCACATATCCTCTCTGAATCAGTTTCTTTATCTGTCAAAAGGGGTCAGTAGTAATACTTAGCTCATAAGGTATCTCTGAGGATTAAATGAAATAAACTTGAGAATACCTTACATAGTACCTGACACATAGAAGAAATGGATGCAAAAGTGCATTGGAGACTAATGTACGCTTTATATTTATATTATGTGGAAATTCTTTTACTTCTATAGACAAAAAGCTTATCAAGATCTTTTTTCACACATAAACATTAGAGATCTCATTCTTGTTTTCTCTTTTAACCTGGTCAACTGTGATTTACCTTTCCACACCAAGTTCAAAAAGTCATCTCCCTCTTTATGAAGCCTCTCTACATTGCCAGTTTAAAAGAGCTCTTGCCCTATTTTGTGTTTTCTGTAGCATTTTGTATGGACTTTTGTTATAGCGGTCCTCTTAAAAATATTGTGATTTTTAGAAAGTATTTTTCTAATATAAATATTTTATTTAGTAGCAAGTTTGATCCTCAAACTTTGGTGCACATCAGAATCACCTGGAGGACTTAGTAAAACACAGAGTTTCTGATTCAGTAAGTCTGGGTGGGGCCTGAAAAATTTCATTTCCAACAACAGATGATGTTGTTGCTGCTGGTTCAGGGTCCTCAGATTGAGTACCACTGGTCTATGTTAATAAGTTCTGAATTCCTCAAGGGCTAAGACTGTCCTATTCGTCTCCGTCTCCTTAGTGTTTAAGGTCTGGTACGTAGTAGATGCTCAGTAAATGCTGAGTGACTCTGGTTGCACATTGAATGTACTCTGATTCCAGGTGGCCATTAAGCAGATGAACCTTCAGCAGCAGCCGAAGAAAGAGCTGATTATTAATGAGATCCTGGTCATGAGGGAAAACAAGAATCCAAATATTGTGAACTACTTGGACAGGTATGGAGTGATAGCTTCCGTCGGAGAGAGAGGCCCTTCAGGACTGATGGCTGGTAGAGCTGTCAGAGGAGAAGGCAACACCAGCTCTCAGAACTGCCTCCATTTAAGAATCTTCTATGATGCTTAGCTCTCTGACTCTGACCCTGTGTCCTGCTAGACAGCTCTGATTACTGCACAGTCTTTGTGGATTAAGCTGAACCATACCACCCTGCAGCTTCTAACCTCTGGTCCTAGTACTGTTTGTTCTGCCTCAGGGAAGCCCTTCATCCCATCTGCTGGAGTCAAACATGTAGGTCTTCAAATCATTCTGCATCCCAAATCTTTTCTTATCCTTCTCACCCTCCTGAATAACTTCTCGATTGTCTGTTTTCTCTTAAAATGTGACACACAGTAGTTTCATTTGAGATTTGACCAGTATGGAGAGAGTGGGACTCCTCCATTGTTCTAAACACAACACAACCTAATGATTTCATTCATTTTATATTTTAGGAAGTCGTTTTCATTGTTGACCCTAGTAAGTTTGTAGTCAATTAAAACCCGATTCTTTTTTACATGAGCTTGCCTTAAACCGGTAATGTAGAACTTTTTAATTATCTTGATTAAATCCCATTTTGATTATTTTCAGCCCATCAGAATTCTGTTCTTCAACATAAAATAGTGGTTGTAGCTAACATTTGTCTTATGCTTTACTTTTGTACCAAGCACTTTCATTAACAGTATCTCATTGTGAGGTAGGGTTTATTATCTATATTTTACAGATGAAGAAACTGAGGTTCATAGAAGTTAATAACTTGTCCAAGACCAGTAAGCCAGTAAGTAGCAAATGAGGGTTTTGGATTTGAATATTCCTAGCACCAACATTCATGCACTTTCCAGCATATCATATTCTTTTCTCCCATATCTGAAAAAAGAAAGTGAGCTGCTTGCCCGGGTTTCAGAGACTTCATAGGTGGAGGTGATATTGGACTAAGTCGTCAACTCTAATTCCTTTACTATTTATATTGCATTGCCAGCTAGATCTCATTTCTGCCAGGTTTTGCCAGATTTCCTGTTCTTCATCTAAAACATTTGGTAAGCTTCTGTTTCTTTAAAGAGGAAGAGAGTTGGGCTTTGACCTTCCCAACAAATGATGTTGAAAGCTGTAGAGAATAAAGCCTTTTCCTTTTGGGGGATGATTGTCTCTCATGATGTGGGCCATGACTGGCTCTGAACAAGTCTCTGAAAGTTATTATTCACCTTCCCATCTCTTTTAAGAATTTATTATGCAGAGAATAAAGCTTGAACAAATTACTGAATGCTATAAGGGTACTAGATTTTTGGCTCATGATAAGGAAAAATTAAAGCTGTCCAATAAGGGTATGGCCTGTCTTATAAAATAGTGAGTTCCTCATCACTGGAGGTATCTAAACACTAAAATGCATGACCATGTTATTGAAGGAATTTGTGTTCTGGAAATGGGATTAGAAGATTTATAAATTGGTTGATCACGCCTTTGCTGGTGTCTCCAGAGGCTTTTACTGTGGAATCAGAAGTAAGTAAGGCTCAGTCCCTGCCCTGAAATAGCTCCCAGTCTAGGAGAGAAAAAAATGACCTGGGAGCTCCTGTAGGAGGACAGAAGTGGGCGCCTACTAACCCGAGCATTCAGTGAAGGTACAGAGTCTGGTTTTTGTGAGTTGTCCCAGAGGAGAACTCTATATTTGTTCTTCTCCAAATATGTGAGGCTCTGAGGCTTTACCTTAATATGTGATTTTTGAAGATACCTTGCTACAGTGTGTAGCCACAAAGTGTTTGAGTCAACCTGAGTCTGGTCTTGCATTTTCTTAGCTTTGACAGTGACATGTGGGCCTAGGTAAAGGGGCTCTGCTTTGTTAATGTCCAGAGAGAGTCTCTTGGACCTCCTATTTCTTCCCCTAATCAGTCCAAGTTGACAGATGTCTTCTCAATGTGCCAGATGAGAGGCCATAAATGTGCATTCTTTGTCAAGAGAGGAAATAGGTTCATGCCGGTGGAGGGTTTTTTACCCAGTCCTGAATTCTCTTTTGGTCCAAATCCCCATAGTCTTCTCTTTCAAAAGAGATTGTTGACAAAAGACTTAATCTGTCATATTTATTCTTCACAGACATTAAAAAACTACAAGACGTTCAATTATAAAGAATGCAGAATCTTATGCAAAGAGTACTAGATTGATTCATAATCAAGAGAATAGGATTCAAATCTTACCCGTTGCTTGAGACCATTTGTTTTTTTCCAACAGTCTCCCCATCTGCCTAGCGGTAGTCCCAATGTCACGATGAAGATAAGATGACGTACCACACAGCTCAAGCCATTCTAATCTAGCTCCTTTGTCTAAAGCTAGCAGAAGAATCTGTGGGGCTCTGGGTTATCCTTGTTTTTATTTATCTTATTCTACAGCTGAGGAAACTGACCAGACAGGCTAAGTGACCTTTTGTTTATCACGTAACAGGGCTGAGTGATCCAATCCCTGAGTGGAACTATCAGTTCTAACTCACGTCAGCCCCATAATCTCTCTAGGGATCCAGTACTAAATGGCAGCCCTTGGCTTACCAGAAGAGGCTTTGGCTCTGCAGCCCTTCCTGAATTCATTCCATTGCTAGAATCAGAGACACTCAAAATGGAGATCATTGTCAGCATAATGACTATGACTTGACAGCTTTTGAATGTATTTTATAGCCATTGTTTTATTTAATATTTACAGTTATCTTTTATTTTACTTTCTATTTATTTAAATATTGGCATCTACTGTGCTGGCCTTGGGGGATGGAGTCTTGAACAGGACCCAGAACTTAGCCTCATGGATCTCAGATCCAGTAGAACTCTTAAGGAGGTGTAGTGACTTTCCCTAATGTTGGCAACATGGACTCCAAATCCCGTCTTTGTCAAATGTTTGGGTGCTCTCTGCTTTGATGCTTTTAGAGGTGTGGGAATCATGCCTAATTTTAGGAAGGATTACTTTGTGCTGTGATGAAATATAATTTTATTGTATCTTCAACCTAGCGATCTTAGTTCTGTCCTTTGGGACTTCACAGAAAAGCCAGCTTTGTTTTCTCCAGGCGAATCCTTAAGAGATGTCAAATTAGTGATTCTGTGCCCCAGATTCTGCTTTTCCCCGGAAAAAGGAACCCTAGACTCTTCCAGAGCTGATGGAAATGCGGGTTCACTCTGCGTATATGCGTAGCCTTGGAAACCCAGTGCTGTGGCTCAGTGTACTCTATTCTTTCTCATCCTTTATCTGTACTCCCTGCAGTTACCTCGTAGGAGATGAGCTGTGGGTTGTCATGGAATACTTGGCTGGAGGCTCTTTGACAGACGTGGTGACAGAAACCTGCATGGATGAAGGCCAGATTGCAGCTGTGTGCCGTGAGGTAAGGCCAATGGCCAACTAGGCAGGAAGTGGCCTCCAAATCAGTCTCTCTCAAAATTCTGCACCTGATAGGATCTCAGCCTGGGCACTCTGGAGGTGGGAGAAATTAGTTGGACTCTCCTATCATTCTCATATTACACCTGTTTTTGAAATTCCTATCACCATGATTTTTTCTTTAAAGACAACTTTCTTCCAGTTATAAAATTACATACCCTTTGTAGAAAAATTAAAAAGTACCAAAAATATATAATACATTAAAAAATCACTTATAATTTCAACCCTTAAAGATAACTGCTGTAAATACTTTGCAATATTTTCCTTTCTCTCTTTTATATGGATATAGATTTTAAACATATTTTTATTCTGCTTTCCTGCTTTCTTCATGTGCAATGAAGGAAATAAAGTAGAGTAAGACAGTAGTGACAGAGAAGGTACTATTTTAGACAGAGTAGTCAGGGAAGTTTTTGCCATAGATCTGAATGATATGAAAAAGCAAGCCAAGCGAAAATCTAGGGTAAAAATACTTCCAGGCAAAAGAAATAGAAAACAAAGCTTAAATAGGTATTTTTCTTTCTCCTCACCACTATTAAATTCTAAGGTGTGTAATATGCTAGTGTAAGAAGAGGGGAAAAAGCCTCCACGAGGGCCCTATGAGAAGCAGTGTCTTCAGGGAATAGCCACATTTTCATTAGAGCAAGAAGATGAAAGGAATATTCAGAGAAGTTGAAGACATTGGGTGTTTTGCTGATAAAAGACTGAAACTTTCCAATAGCCCAATAATAGAAAAGTTTGGGAATTAGGGAGAGAGTAGAAGATTAGGCGATTAGAAGATTAGGTTCAGAGTTGTATGGGGATGAATCTAATAGTAAGATTGAGGTTTGATGATGTAAGATCTGGTGGCATACAGATCAAATTATGTAGTTGCATATTTAATCGATATTAGGAAAAATAAAATCATGTGAAATCCATACTGTCCTAGAAAATATGATCACCTTTGCATTAAAAACCCTGGGGTCTAGAATACGCACACTTAGGTTAATGGAATTTACACAGGCTTGAGATTCTTAGGAGATCTGACTTATTTTCTTTGCTGTACCACTAAGGCAGTGTTTCTCAATTTTTTTTCATTATCTCCTCCCTCCCCCACCAAGGAGCCTTTTAAGACATTTTTTCCTAATCACATTACCCCCATGAAATTTAAGACCATAGATAATACTGTATATCTTTTTATGTACCATGGTCCTTCTGAAGGCCACAAACCATTGTAGTATCTAAGATGTTTTGCACTCACCCCAGGAACAGACTGTCACTGGTTAAGAATACATGCGTAAATGTGCTTGGGGAAATCAATTTGCCTCAAATTATTTATCTTTAAAATGGGAACTGCAGGGGCTGACCCCACGGCCTAGTGGTTAAGTTCAGCACGCTCCACTTTGGCATCCTGGGTTCACAGGTTTGGATCCAGGTGCTGACCTACACTGCTCATCAGCCATGCTGTGGTGGCAACCCATATACGAAATCGAGGAAGATTGGCAGAGATGTTAGCTCAGGACAAATCTTCCTCACAAAAAAATTAATAAATAAAATGGGAACTACAATATTCATACTGTATATACCTTAGAGATGCCATATGGGTCAAAAAGAGCTTGGAAAAAATTTTCAATGTTACATAAATAGGTAGATTACTGTTATCCTTAAGTGCTCATAGAGATCATCCCACCTTTTAAAAATAGCTTTATTGAGATATAATTCACACACCATATAATTCACCATAAATTATATAATTTAATGGTTTTTAGTATATTGAGCTGTACAACCATCACCACAATCAATCTTAGAACATTTTCATTACCGCCAAAAGAAACTCCATACCCATTAGCAGTCAATCCCCACCAACCCCACTTCCCAACCCTCCCAGTCCTATGCAACCACTAATCTATTTGCTGTCTCTATAGGTTTGCTTGTTCCAGACATTTCATATATTTGGAATCATGTAATATGTGCTCATTTGTGACTGATTTCTTTCACTTAGCATAATATTTTGAAGGTTCATCCATGTTATAGCATATATCAGTACGTTATTCCTTTTATTAGCAAGTAAGATTCCATTTATTTGTCTGTTCACCATCTGATGGATATTTCGGTCATTTCTACTTTTTGGCTATTATGAATAATGCTATGAACATTCATGTACAAGTTTTTGATTGAAGGTATGTTTTCATTTCTCTTGGGTATATGCCTAGGAGTGGAACTTCTGGTCATATACAATTCTATGCTTAGTATTTTGAGGAATGGCCAAACTGTTTTCCAAAGTGGCTATACCATTTTATATTCCTGCCAGCAAGGTATGAGGGTTCCAATTTCCTGAAATCATCCTTTTAGATCATAATTTTTGACATCTAGAGGCCAGGGTCTCCAGCCTCCTAAGGAAAGCAACTCTTACTTTTTCAGGGAAAAGCCATATCTAGATATTGGTTTGTTCTTAATTTAGCCATTGGCATGTTCTTATAAAGTGAATTATTAATTTGAGAGCATTTAAATAGTATTTTCCAATTGGTTTGCATCTTTAGTGTTTTTCAGTTAGTAGAAGCTTCTAAAATTTTAGTTTGGGGTTATGGACTTAAACTAGTGGACTTAAAGCAAACTTGATTTTGTTTATTTGAGCTTTCTCCCTTTTTTTCTTTGTAAGTCTGGCTAGTGGTTTGTCAATTTTATTTATCTTCTCAAAAAACCAGCTCTTTGTTTCACTGATCCTTTCTACTGCCTTTTTTGTTTCAATAGTACTTATTTCTGCTCTGATTTTTATTATTTCTCTCCTTCTGCTGACTTTGGGCTTTATTTACTCTTTTTTCTCTAGTTCAGTTAGCTGTAGTTTTAAGATTGCTTATTTGGGATTTTTCTTGTTTGTTAAGATGTGCCTGTATTGCGATGAATTTTCCTCTTAATACAGCTTTTGCTGTATCCCATATGAGTTGGTATGGCATGCTATCATTTTCATTTGTTTCCAGGTATTTTTTTATTTCTTCTTTAATTTCTTCAGTGATCCATCCATTGCTTGTTCAGTAGTGTGTTGTTCAGTCTCCACATCTTTGTGCCTTTCTCAGCTTTTTTCTTGTAATTAATTTCTAGCCTTATAGCACTATGATCGGAGAAGATGCTTGTTATTATTTTAATTTTTTTAAATTTGTAGAGGCTTGCCTTGTTTCCCAACATATGGTCTATCCTTGAGAATGTTCCATGTGCAGTTGAGAAGAATGTGTATTCAGCTCTTTCAGGGTGAAGTGATCTATATATGTCTGACTTAAAGCAAACTTGAGATTATCTTTTCTGATCCTTGCATTTTACATACGGGAAAACATTAGCCCAGACAGAGTAAGTGATTTGTCTAGAATGATATTGTTGATCGGGTAGTGGCAGAACCAGGCATTCATAGTTCCATTCAGTCTATGTTACTCATTCTGCCTGCTAAGTATAGGTGTTTTCCAAGGTCCTTTTTTTTCTCCTCTTATCTTCTATATCATTTGCCAGTGACAACCATTCCTATAAGTTAAAAAAAAAATCACCTCTTCACAAATGACTTTTAAATATTTATCTCACATCCAGACCTCTGTATAGAATTTAAGACTCATATTTTCAGTTGACTCCTGGACATTTGTCTGCAAATGGTCATAGGTATATAAAATTCAACATACCCAAAACAGTACAAATTATCTCCTCACCAAAATAAGATGATTCCTAACTTCACTGCTTCTAATATCACTTCCATAGGTCTGGTTTCCCAAATATGTCTCTTATTTGTCACTTTCCTCCAGTTTTATCATTACAAAATGCTTTCCCTTCTTCCTCAGTCGTTTTTCTTGGGCCTCAGGTTTTTTGTCAAGGATCTAATGTTCTGTAAAAGATTTCAAAATACATTGGAGGAACTCATGTACTTAAAACTATTATAAGGTATAATAAGATACATGATAAGAAAGGAATAAGGCAGCATGGAGTGTTAAAAGAATGTTGAGACAGAAGACTAGGTTCTGGACCTACTTCTGCCACTAATTTGGAGGAAGTCATTTTACTCACTGGGGACTCACTCTCTTTATCACAAAATGAAGAGGTTGGATTAGTTGATTCTCTATGTGTCTTCATATTATATGTTCTTTTTTTCTCCCTCTGCCCACACCACTTCAATAGTGCCTGCAGGCTTTGGAGTTTCTGCATTCAAACCAGGTCATTCACAGAGACATCAAGAGTGACAACATCCTGTTGGGAATGGATGGCTCTGTCAAGCTAAGTGAGTAGGAGTGATAATACTTCTCTTCCCTGTGGGACCCTGTCTCCTGTGGGATGGTAATCATAAAATAGTAGTTACAGGACTCACCAAAGGGTCTTTGTTTATTTTCTGGGAAATGTGAGCTCTTTATATTATTCAGCACTGTATAGGGTGTCATTTCTTTTTTTTTTTTTAATTCATTTATATATTCAGCCAAAAAAATTTACTGAATGCCCATTAGGTCCTGTGCTTGGTCCTGTGCTGGGCACTGAGGAAACTTTTGCTCGTCTTCAAGAAGTTCTCAGTCTAGTATGGGAGACATGAAATACATAATTAGAAAAAAGTTTAGTGTGATTTCTTTCATTCAGTCATTCATTCAGCAAACTTTTATTAAATGTCTTTTTTATGCCAGGCACTCTGGGAATAAAAAAATGAGTAAGAAGACGTAGTCCTTCCTATCCAAGCCCTCATGATTTAAACAAACATGATTGCATTAACATATTATATTATGTGAATGAACTGCAGGCAGAACATTTCGTTGAAAAGTGTAAAGACCAGTCGTCCAGACAAATAGGTTGTGTCACACCTTATGGGAAGACTGTTAACAGTCTCTGTCCTGGGGCACAGGGTGATGAACTGATAAAAGCAGGGCCATGCCTATTTGTAGGTGATTAGGGTTTAAGTCTGGGACTCATGCCTAGAGAATAAAGCAAGGATCCAGTTGCCAGATTCTGGGGGGCATGGGCATGGTTTTCAAGAAGAAAGCAGAATTAGGGCAAGTAATCAAGGCCAAAATGGGCAGCTTGGACTTTAATGCCTAGTCCTTTTGGTTTGAGGAGGGGGAGGAAGACAGAGATGATGTTTCTTATGTTCGTCCTACTTCTCTTCAAGGTTGCACAGGGACACGATAAGAGCTGGACATGACGGTGGCAGTTATGACTCCAGCTTTGGAGAGACAAGGGATTGCAGTGGCTGGGAGCCAGGCAGAGCTTGCCACCTAGGGGTAGGCACACAGTCAATACTTATGGAAGGAGTACCCTAAATAATAAATCTTTTTCTTTTTTTTTTATAGCTGATTTTGGATTCTGTGCCCAGATCACCCCAGAGCAGAGCAAACGGAGCACCATGGTGGGAACCCCATACTGGATGGCGCCAGAGGTTGTGACGCGGAAGGCCTATGGGCCCAAGGTTGACATCTGGTCCCTGGGCATCATGGCCATTGAAATGATTGAAGGGGAACCCCCATACCTCAATGAAAACCCTCTGAGAGTGAGTGTTACTAGTCCCATTTCAAGATGTTTGGGCTGTTGTCTTTAGTCCCAGGAAATGGGACTCAGGCTGTTCCCTATGGCTTTTAACCTGGATCTCTCTTTTCTGGATAGAACTAGGCACTGTTGAATTTAAAGTATAAATGCTCAAAGAAAAGGGATATTAGCAGTCACTCATTCATTTATTCAGTGATTATTTGAGTTCCTATCGTGTGCAAGGAACTGTTCTGATAATAAAATAATATCTAATGGCAGAAGGTAAGTGTCGTGAAAAAAAGCAGAGTAAGGGATTTAAGAGAGAAATGGCGGGAGGAGGGAGAAGTGTGCTATTTTATTTAGGGTAAAGAAGGAAGTCCAGTCTTCTAAGTTAATTGAGCAGAAACCTAAAGAATGTAAAGGAGCAAGCCATGAGATTAATCTGACAAGAATTTTCTAGGTATCAAGTATAACAAAGGACTGGATTTGAGAACATGCTGCTTGTGTCCTGGGGAAAACCAAGGAGGCCACTGTCCCTGAAGTGAGTGAGCAGGGTGGAGAATGGTAGACAAGGTCAGAGAACTGGCAGGGCTAGATCAGGTAAGATCCTGTGGCTATTGTGAGAATGGGGCTTTTATTCTGCAGGAAACTGGGAACCATTGGAGGATTTTGAGCTGAGGAGTATTATGATCTGATTTATGTTATAAATGAATCATTTTGGGTGCTTTTATGGAAAACAGACTGTGAGATACTCTTGTAATTGTTCAGGTAAGAGTGGTGGCTTGAACTGTATTGGTAGGAGCGAAGAATGGTTGGTCTCAGGAAATATCTTGAATGTACAGCTGACAAGATGAATTAGATATCACAGAAAGAGGAATCAACAGTGACTACAAGATTTGGGGCCTTAATTGCTGAAAAAATTCAGTTGCCATTTACTGAGAAGGTTGAAGAGCAGGTAAAGTGAGATGATAAAGAGTTGGTTTTGAATGTGTTAATTTGAAATGTTTATTAGACATCCAAATGGAGATATTGAATAGAGTTGGTCATATGAGCCTGGAGTTCAAGGGTGAGAGATCAGGACTGTAAATACAAATTTATTAGTACGTAGTATATAGTTGGTTCATTTAAAAATCAGAACTGGATGATAAATGAGATTGCTCACCTAGGGAGTGAGGTTTGAGTACTGAGCCCTGGGGTACTCCTGTCTTTACCGGTTGGAGGAACTAGCAAAGTAGACAAGGAGTGGCCTTCCTGGAAGGAGGGGAACTGAGAGAAGTGTGTCCTGCAGGCCAAGAGAACAAAGTATTTCAAGAAGGAGGGTGGATCACTGTGTCAAATGTGACTGATAAGTTGTATAAGACTGAGAAATAAACATTAGATTTGCCACTGTGGAGGTTGTTGATGACCTTGACAGTCAGCATCAGCAGAGTGATGGGAATGGAAGCCTAATTAGAGAACATTCACCAGAGTGGGAGAAGCTGAGATGGCATGTATAAGCAGTTGTTTTTTGTTGTTGTTTTTTGTGGAGTTTTGCTGTTAAGGGGACAGAGAAATGGAGCAGTATTGTGAAGGGCAGTCGAGGGAGGGCTTGTTTTTTTTTTAAAGATGCTGTTACACATGTTTGTGTGCTGATGAGAATGATCTCCTGGAGAAGAGGAAAATGGTCACGTCCCAGAGCAAAGTGCCATCTGTAGGAATGATGTTCTTAAGTAGATGAGAGCGGTTGGATCAGTAAGGAGTGTTAGATTAGAGTACAGATAATTTATCCTTCGTAATAGGAGAGGGAAAGCAGAGTATATGAATACAGATGCAAGTAGTTGGTAATTTTGGTCATAGGCAAATGTGAGAGTTATTTTGATTGCTTTTATTTTCTCATTCATTTCAACCTCCCATCCAGTGTAGGAATTCCCTGTGTGTTGTCGCTGATAGACAGTCATCTAATCTTAACTGGACACCTCTTGGATAGCTCTGATTATTGGAAAGTGCTTCCATGTACCAAACTGAAACTGCCTTCTGTATTTTGGTCCCAGCTTTGTTCTCTGAATCCACACACCAATCACCTTCCCCCGTCTTAGAATGGCCTTGAAAATGATGATCAGTAAGGTATGATGGAAATAAGACTAGGATTAGAGTCAGAGGACATGAGCTCGTACAAACAGCATGATCCCAGGCATATCTCTCTCTGTTTCTGGACTTTATCTGTGAAATGGGGCTGCTAATTCTTGCCCTGCCTATTATCCAGAGTTATTGTGGTCATTACATGAGTGTTTGTGTAAGCACTTTGTGAATTAAAGTGCTGAGTGCTTGAGAAGAACTGTTTTTCTTTCCCTTTCCCAGGAGATGCTTTATGTTAGGGGACCAGGGAGGCAACAGTGCAACAGGTTGCTGCTTTACAGAACACTTCCGTTTTATATTCCCCTCCTGCTGGAAGAGATCAGTTCTTAAGATGACTGAGGTGAAGGCACCAGGAATAATTTCCTCCAGCAAATGGGCAGATGTTTAACTCATCAGGCTAGTGAATAATAAACCCTTTAGATCTGTAATCAAGAAGAATAAACCCTTGGGTCTGTAATACACTTCATAAGTTTACAAAGTGCTTTCCTATATATTATCTTGTTTTATTTTACAGACATGTGAGATAGGCACCATTATCCTCCCTATTTTACAGATGAGGAAGTTGGAAGTTTACTGGCTTGCACATGGTCACATGACCTCTAAATGTTAAACCTGATCCTTAGGTCATTTTCTTTCCGATATACCAAAGCTGCCTCTTTGTGTCCTAGAGGCATAAAACAGCTGACCATATTTCTAGAGGGCATGTCTGGGGACCAAGAGAGAACTTCCAGTGGGAGCCTAAGGTCATTCTCCATTTGTATTTCCAGGCCTTGTACCTCATTGCCACCAATGGGACCCCGGAGCTTCAGAACCCAGAGAAGCTGTCAGGTATCTTCCGGGACTTTCTGAACCGCTGTCTTGAGATGGATGTGGAGAAGAGAGGTTCAGCTAAAGAGCTGCTGCAGGTAACTGTCCCTTTGCAGGGGAGCACCTAATTTGAGGAATCACTAAGCCAAGCCTTTTTTGCTTCATTTTTGTCTGTGGGGTATTGGTTATTATAGAACTAGGCTTCTCTCCTACCACTTCCCACACTCACCCTATATTCCTAATTCCCTAACCTTCTTCATCCCTGGGGCTTTGCTCACATTATTCCCTTAGGCTCTTCCTCAACCTATTAAAACTCTATACATTCTCTAGGTTCAGCTTAAAAATCTTTCTGAGCTCCTATTGAACTTTGCCTATATTCTTCTTTCTTTTTTGCTGAGGAAGATTCTCCCTGACCTAATGTCTGTGCCAGTCTTCCTCTGTTCTGTATATGGGTTGCCACCACAACACGGCTGCCAATGAGTGGTGTAGGTCTGTGCCTGGGACCCGAACCTGGGCTGCAGAAGTGGAGCACACCAAACTAACCACTAGGTCACAGGGCAGGGCCCAGCCTATATCTTTCTTTAGTACTTCTTTTATTCTGCTTGAATTAGTCTAGCAGAGTTTGAGTCTTGGTAAGAAGAAATGCAAATCTCTGACATGCAAATATTACACAAATTATATTTTACTGAGATAAGCGCAAAAGATCCATTTTCAGTAAAGGATTTCAGAGGATGTAAGTTTAGAGGATAGTTAACGAATGCAGCTTTTCCAGACTTCCCAGTTTCTTCATTGGAAACCCTCTCAAATGGTGGCGGTGATGTTCTGCTTGTTTGGAGTGCGATTCTGCCAGGTTGTGGGAAGCCTGGAGCTGGGAGTTTACCAAGCTGCGTGTACTCCCACCCGCTCAATCCTGACATTACGGCATAATTATTTCATATGGTTGCAAAAGCTGCCTTTAGCAGGCCACATTATTTGTATTTAACATTTATGTTCCAGGTACAATTTCTTCTTACTAGTGTCATTTTACTATGTTGCCTACTGGCGACTTAATAATAAGTATCACCTGCAACTCTAGCACAGTGATTAACCCGTAGGCGTGCACAGTCAGTTACTTTCGTATTATGAGGACCAAGAGGAACTGAGCATTGCGATATCCCAACAGTCAATCTGATGGCCAAGACAGCTACTAAGTGACTAACTGGCAAGTAGCGTATACAGGGTGGATATGCTAGACAAAGGGATGATTCATGCCCCAAGCAGGTTGGAGCGAGATGGCACAAGATTTCATCATGCTCCTCAGAACAGTGCAATTTAAAACTTAGGAATTATTTATTTCTGGAATATTCCATTTAATATTTTCAGACTGCGGCTGACTGCGGGTAACTGAACTTGCAGAAAGCAAAACACGGATAAGGGGGGACTACTGTACTGCCAAACAGCTTTCCAAAATGGGGGTTTGTTATCTTTTAAAGATGTCCTTCAATTTGGGGATGGTCTGAAGCTCTCCAGGCAGCACCTTGTGCAAATGTGGATGCTCTTAACATCTTGTAGTGGTTGCTGAGGAAGAATGATAGTCATGTGTCTTTTGCTCTTTCTCTCCTTTTCTAGCATCAGTTCTTGAAGATTGCCAAGCCCCTCTCCAGCCTCACTCCACTGATTGCTGCAGCAAAGGAGGCAACCAAGAACAGTCACTAAAACCACGCCCACCCCAGCCTCATTGTGCCAAGCCTTCTGTGAAATAAATGCTCATTTCAGAAATTCCAACCCCTGATGCCCTCTCTTCTTTGCCTTGCTCTTCCCATTTCCTGATGTAGCGCTCTCAAGACTTTGATCCTTGAAAACTGTGTGTCCAGCATTGAAGAGAACTGCAACTGACTAATCAGATGACGGCCATTTCTAAATATGGAGTTTCCTCCCAATAGTGGATGTGAGGGTGGTTTACGATCAAGAGCTTATATGAATAAACCCTTGGACTCCTATTTCTACATAGCAAAATCTCCACCCCTCCAGCCTCCCCTTTGCCAGTCACTTCTTAACTATATAAATTTTTGGCTTTATAACATTATCAATTTGTAATTGGTTGAGATTTCTTTAGTGCTTGCTTTTCTGTGACTGAATTGCCCAAACACCTTATTTTACTGAAAATTGGAACAGCTTGAGGAATGCCTTGGGGGTTAATAATCTGCCAGGGACATGAAATGGCTCATCTTCCTGGACCATGACTTTGGCGCAGCTGATCCTGATATGGGAGAGAGAGCTACCACGTTTTTCTTTGTGTATGCTTCTAGCAGCTCTTTGGGAGAATCTTGACCCAGTAGTGTTCTCTATGCTATTTCTTGTGAAATGCTCTTGGCTATGTAGCAGCTTTTGACTCCCTACATCCCCTAGGCTGCTGCCCCCATTCTGTCCTTGTTTATAACATTGAGAGGTTTCCTAGGGCACATGCTGGGTGAGAGTGTGAAAAGTCAGGAAAAAAATGTAGCTGCTTTTAGAATACGGCTGGGCATCAGCATCTGTCCAGCTATACCTATGTGACGTTTCAAGAACTCAGCCTCTTTTTCCCATCTGGATAAGGAGCTGAAAGATTAACTCAGATCTGCTGGAGGCCTGAATCTTTGGGTTAAGGGAAGGATCTCCAAATTTGAGACTACATGTTAGTTTTGGATGGATTTGGCAGCCTGAGATGATACTCTGCCAGCTGTGAGGGGACCCTGTTTTTATGATGCATGGCCAAGCTCTCTGCAAATGGAAATGCTTGCACTGGGTGTTGGGGATGTTTGCTACCTCCTGCTATCTTTGTGGTTTTGGTCCTCCCGCTATGGTAGGACCCCTGGCCAGCATTGTGGCTTGTTATGTCAGCCCCATTGGCTACCTTGTCATGCTCTGAGGTACCACTGCCTCTGTAGCACAAGTTTTATTTCCTTCAATAAAAGAAGATGAAAATATTCTACTTGGAGTATGCCTTTCTTTCTTCCTTTCCTTTTTTCCTTCCTTTTCTAATTTTTTATTTTGAAATATTATCAAACTTAAGAACAAGAAAAATACATATATTATAAAATATATATATATTTTTCTTCCTGAATCATTTGCGATTTAAGTTAGAGATAAGATGCCCCTTTACCAGTATATACTTTAATGTGTATTCTTTCTTCTTAACACTTTTACTTTAAATATAAAGAGAAATGGGCCAAAAATGTTTGTATATTATGAGATATTGGCTCAGGCAGTTATGGAGGCTGAGAAGTCCATGATCTGCGTCTCTGGAGACCCATGAAAGCCAGTGGTGTAGTTTGAAGGCCTGAGAGCCAATGCTGCAGATTCCACTTGACGTCTGATGCCTGGGAATCAGGAGCACCATGGGCAGGAGAAGATTGATATCCCAGCTCAACAGTCAGGCAGAGAGCAACCTTCCTCCACTTTTTTGTTCTACTTGGGCCCTCAATTATTTGGATGATGCCCACCCATACTGGGGAGGACTTTCTGCTTTACTCAGTCCCACCAATTCAAATGCTAATCTCTTCTGGAAACACCCTCACAAATACACCCAGAAATAATGTTTAATCAGATACTAGGCCCAGTCAAGTTGACAGACATAAAGTTAACCATCACACGCCCCGTCCCCACCTCCAGGTGAAGGAGATAACTCCAGGAGGCCATAAGTGAGCCAACAGCTCTTATAATGCTGTGTGGTTATGGCTTTTAGGTCAAGGGGTTAAAAGTGATAAGATTGGTGACCCCCAATATTGTTGTATGGAAAAAAAATACAAAGGCACAGGAGATCCTCCATGCAGTTACTGAAAGGACAAATACAGTTGGATTGCTTATATGTAAGACAGAAGGAATGTTATAGCCCATCAGAAGACAAGAGTGCTAAGGGCCCCAAGACTGTACCTTCTCACTTTGAGATCAGTGGTAAACTGGTTAGTCTGATGAGCCCTGAGGAACTGTTAGCTGATTGCCCCTCTGGAATCTGAGAGTTGTCTGATTAGTTAGGTGTTGGCTATCCTGTGAACTGTCCAACACTCAATGTAAGCATTATAGGGATGACTGTTTACTAGTGAGATATCTAGACATCAACTCAGATAACAGAACATTCTTCATGCCCGGGCAGCTTAACACAGCATGCTTCCATGCCTTTTCCTTCCTGTAGAATGCGGAGGCAAGAGAACTTTGAAACTCTCTACTCATAGACAATTGCAGCTTGTCTAATTCTCTGTGTGTCCTGAACACATCTATCCCATGTGATAGTTATGTAGCAATAGTTTCCTATTGCTACATAACAAATTACCATAAACAGAGTGGCTTAAAGCAACACAGAGTATCTCACTTTTGCTATAGGTCAGAGGTCTGGGCCCAGCATGGCTGGATTTTCTGCTCAGGGTCTCATCAGGCTGAAATCAAGGTGTTGGCCAGGGCTGTGGTTCATTTGGGGCTTGGAGTCCTCGTCCAGGCTCACAGGTGGTTAGCAGAATTCATTTCCTTGTAGTTGCAGGACTAAGATCCTTATTTTCTTGCTAACAATCAGCTGAGGACCAGTCTCAGCTTCTAGAGGTTGCCTCTAACTTCTTGCTACATGATGGCCCCTATAGGCGATTCACAAAATGAATGTTTGCCTCCTTCTAGATCAGCCAGAGCACATCTCTCTGACTACTACTTCAGCAACCAGCCAGATAAAACCCTGCTTTTAAAGGATTCATGCAATTAGGTCAGGTTCATGTAGTTATTCACCCTATCCTAAGGTTAACTGATTTGGGAACTTAATTACATCTGGAAAATCCTTTCACCACAGTACCTAGATTACTGCTTGACTGGAAAACTGGGAGAAGATAAGTGTAGCCCAAAGGCTGGGAATCTTGGAGGGCTGTCTTAGTTCATTTGGGCTGCTATAAGAAAATACCACAGACTGGATAGCTTATAAATCACAGAAATTTCTCAGAGTTCTGGAGGCTAGGAAGTCCAAGATCACGGTGTCAGTGCAGTCAGGTCCTGGTGAAGGCCCTCTTCCAGGTTTCAGACTGCCAACTTCTCGCCGTGTCCTCACATAGTGGAAGGGGCTAGGGAGCGCTATGGGGTCTCTTTTATAAAACCACAAATCACCTTCATGATCTAAGCACCTCCAAAGGCCTCACCACCTCGTACCATCACATTGGGCATTAGGATTTCAACTTATGAATTTGGAGGGTCATAGCAGGGGCCGTCTTAAAATTCTGCCCAGCACACCCTGCAAGGGTCTATCTGCTCTCAGCCAACTGTTAAGGACCCAGGAGTTAGGGAATAGGGAAATAACTGGAGTAGTACAATGGTAGTGCAGGGACCTGAATCTAGATATTCCTTTCCACACCTCTGCACTTTCCCCCCATCCTGATTCTCTTTGGCAGTTGAAAAGTCTGCACAATACCCTGTACCAAGAGTGGGCAGACACCAACCTGAAGGCACTGCTAGTGCTATGAGGCTGGCTAGTGGTGGCCTATCCAACTGAGATCACAATAATACCTGCATTTGATTTTATTCTATGCCTTGCCACAGGAGCACTGTGCTATGTGTCCTCACCCTAGGGTGTAAGTAAATGCAGTCCACCTACTATGGGATCATGGAGGAAGGAGATTGGTGGGGACGGGGCTACTCCTGGGTTCCTGTTAAGGGCGAAATACATAGATATTTTCAGAAGAAGCCTCTCTCCAGAAATAAGGGAATACCTGAAACCCTGGGAACCATTTGGAGGCAATGCATACTATCTCATAGTTGGATCCCTTCAGGATTCTCCCCCAGGCCATCCCATTCTTCAGGACATCTCTTACTGACAAGGGCTCCTTTGCTAATCTGTCAAAATGCTGGATCAGTCATCAGTTACTGGATGCAGGAAGGGAGAGCTGGAAGCACTCCAGTGTTTCCTAATATTTAGCTACTCCCAGTTTCCTATCCTACTCCATTGAATTACACTGCCCACTACTTGCCTATGAAACTGTCAACAGTGGACTCTTAGGTTCCATGTCTAGCTATTCCTCTACCTCCTGGGATGACACAGGATTCAGGGTCATTGGAAAAAGGCTTGGGAGCAATCCTACAGGCCTTGGTTAGACTCTATTCAAGCCCTGTAACTATGAATGTTGCCTGTAACGCCACACGATGTGCGCATGCGTGTACACACACACACACACACACACACACACACACACACACACACACACACACACACATCTCTCTGGACTGGATAATATGCACCTCCCTAGGCTGCTTCCTGTGTGGTCAAATGGGCTTCACCTCTTTGCCTCCAGTGGCCATGACCTATAACCCTGAGGTGATCACCAGCTGTTTCATGTTTTTCGGGATTCTCAGGCCCCCATAGCATCAGCTAGCCTAGACTTGAAGGAGAAAACTTTCCAGTTCGCCGTGGGGAGGGAGGACTAGGAGACACCACATAGTCTTATTCCTGGATGGGGGGTAATTGAGGCTGAAGACAATAGGAAATCTGCCAGTTACTCTAGGCTAAATAGCTAATGAGACCACTGTAGCCACCCAGTGGATTAGCCTGGACTCCTCAGCTAGGGTGCTTTTATTTTTATTATTGTTATTGTTGTTATTTTAACCGGGGTAGATTTAGACCATAGAATTGATCTTCATAATTTGACAGCCAAAGGGCTGTCTGTGCCCTAATCAACACATGCTAGTGTTTATGGATCATGATTAGTGGCAAGTAGAATAATCAGTATTCTGCATATGGGTAAAGGCAGTATAGTTACCTAATGTACCCCAGTCAGAATCTGGTACCTCTTGTCTGACTCTGAGCTTCCTCAGCTCCTGATTTAGGGAAGGGCTATTTATGGTTTTCTCTATTTCTGTGATTTTCAAAGTGTGGATCCTGCATCAGCAACATTAGCATCACCTGAGAATTCTTCAGTAATGCAAATTCTCAGGATCCTCTGTGGATCTGCAACCTGCAGATAAATCTTCCAGGTGATTCTGATACAGCTCAAGTTGGAGAACCACTGCCCTAGTTGCTGTATTAACATTCTCTCAGGGTTGCCTATAGATTGATATGATATATATTACTGATGGAATGGGGTTTGATGCATAGAGACCACATAGAGATTGGAAGTGGAGAACTACAGTGGTTGAGAAATAAGGGTCAGCTTGCCCAAGATTCTCTTGAGGCTGGCCTCCCAGAAAAGGAGTTGACCTTTGAGCTCCATGGAAACTAGCTACAGTCGAATGCTTAAGGAAATCAATTCTACTAGAATGCTGATAAGGCCACTTGTCTGCCATATCAAGACATGGCCTTTTGCCCCCGGTCTTGTCAGAAGAGAGCCTGTACACTCCTAACTGATGGATGATGAAGTAGTGGAACAGGGCTAGAAGCCGTGGTTCTGCCATGTCAGGCAGCTATTGGATCACAGCCCTTGTCAGGCCAGCCATTCTATGGTTTTCAGACTTCTTCCTTCGTGAAGAAATAACCTTCCTCATTGGCAGTGAGGCGGGAGGGAGTTGACTAGAAGACACTGCAGAGTCATACTCATTCAAGGACCAGAATCTCTCTCATTCCTGTGTGCTGACTCCGAATGGAATGAGTAACAGGGGACTTCCAAATCTGCTACTGCTCCTATACTCACTGGTTTCCTCCAATAAATGCTATTCTAAGGCCTGGCATGTGTACTGTCTGGTCATTTGGCTTTGTTTGCTCCGTGTTATCCAATCGTATGAATATATTGACATTATTTATTCATTCTTGTGTTGATGAGCATTTGGGTTATTTGCCTATGACAAGCAATGCTGCTATGAACATTGTTATGTATTTATCCTGATGCCATAAGCACAAATTTATCTAGGAGATATCCTAGGTATGGAATTATTGGATCATAGGGATCTATATCTTCACTTTTTAAAAATAATACCTAAGAGTTTTCCAAAGGAGTTTACCAATTTATATCTCCCACTAATGAGGGAGTTCATACACATTGCTCAACCTTGCTCACATTGCTCAGTCAATCCTTGCTAACATTTGATACTGTCAACTATTTCATTGTAACCAATTTGTGTGTGTATTGTAGTATTTCATTGTGTTTTTACTCTTTTGTGAAGTACCTTTTGAAATATTTTCCTCCCTTTTTCTATTTTGTCATCTTTTTAATATTTTTTGTTGAAATTCTTTGGATACTTATTCTTTCTCATTTTTGTGTTGTAAAATCTTCTGTTTTGTTGCTGGTATTTTTTAAATTAAACTTTTTATTTTGAGGTAATTGTAGATTCACATGCAATGTAAGAAATAATACAGAGATATCCCACATACTCTTTACCCAGTTTCCGCCAGTGGTAATAAGACCATAGTACCATATCACAACCAGAATATTGACATTGATAGTGAAGACGCAGAACACTTCCATCACCACAAGGCTCCCTCATATTGCCCTTGTATAGCCACCCCTTTTGCCTCCTGCCCCCACCCCTCTTTATTATAATTTACTTCCTTCCAGTGGGTTTGGGTTTATATTGCTTTTTTTCTAGGTTCTTGGGGTGGGAGCTTAGATTATTGATCTGAGACTTCCTCTTTTCTAATTTATGCATTTAGTGCTATAAATTTCCCTCTCAGTACAGCCTTAGGTGTGTCCCACAAATTTTATGTGTTGTATTTTCACTTTCATTCAGTTAAATGTGTATTTTTAATTTACCTTCAGACTTGCTTTTTGACCCATAGATTATTTAGAAGTATGTTGTTTAGTTTCCAAATATTTGTAGATTTTCATGTCATCTTTTTTATGATTTCTAGTTTGATTCCAGTGAATCAGAGAACACACTCTGTATGACTTAAATCCTTGTAAATTTTTTGAGGTTTGTTTTATGGCCCAGAATATGCTCCATCTTGGTATATGTTCCGTTAGCACTTGAAATAAATGTATATGCTGATGTTTGGTGGAATGTTCTATAAATATCAATTAGATCCTGTAGGTTGATATTGTTGTTGAATTCTTCTAAATATTTGCTGATTTTCAGTCTAATTGTCCTATCAGCTCTTGAGAGGTGGGTGTTGAAGACTTGAACTATTGTGGATTTGTCTATTTCTTCTTTCATTTCTATCAATTTTTCATTCATATATTTTGCAATTCTGTTGGCTGATGCACACATATTTAGGATTGCTATATCTTCTTGGTTGCTTAACCCTTTTATCATTATATAATGCCCTTCTCTGTTTCTAGCAATTATCTTTGCTGTAAAATCTAATTTATCAGACACCAATGTAGCCTCTTCTGCTCTCCTTTGATTAATGTTTATACAATATAACTTCTTCCATCCATTTATTTTCATCCTGCCTATCATTATATTTGAAGTGAGTTTCTTGTAGACAGCATATAGTTGGCTCACGAATCCTATTTGGCACCTTATACCAGGGAGGTCATGCAAAAATCAGATCATGTGTCCTGATTTTTATTCGTTTATATTTGTGTCCTGCCTTTTTCCACAAATGACTTAAAATCTGCAGCAAGCACATTTTCAATGAAACAGTAATAAATACATATAGGAAGAAAGTCAGAAACAAGGCAAAGATGAGCATAAATATGTTGATCACTGGGGCTAAAGTATTGCTATACTTGAGATTAAAATTTGGAATTGAACTTCCAGGAAGTCACAGTAACAATGTACTTTATGTAATTTTCATTATCAGAAAAGAGAGAGGGCGTCCCAGTTACTTGTGACTCTAGACCAGCATTGTCCAATAAACTTTCTGCAATAATGGATTCTATACCTGCATTATCCGGTCCTGTAGCACTAGCCACATGTGGCTGTTAAGCGCTTGAAATGTGGTTAGTGACTGAGGAACTGACTTTTACATTTTATTTAATTTTTATTAATTTAAATTTAAATAGCCACATGCAACTAGTAGCTACCTTATTAAACAGCACAGGTCTAGAAGAAACAAAGTCGCATTGTGTAATTGGAATCAAATGGACAGAGTTTAATTTTTGGCTCTGTCACAGGTATGTGTGACCTTGAAGAAGCTACTTAACCTTTCTGAGCCTCAGTTTCTAGATCTGTAAAATGAGCGCAATAATAGCGTCTACTTCTAAGATTCTGAGGAAACAAAATAATGTATGCAAAGTATTTACCACAATCCCTGACACATAGCAAATGCAGTCCTGTTTTATAATACTTGAAATTACCTGGTTTGTCAGGAGACTTTATGCCAACTCTGATTCTTTTACTGGCACTAAAATGGAGGTTTTATAGAAGAATCAGTAACTAGGAGTCTAAGTTGTGCTTAAGCATTTTAGCCAATACCTGGTTTCTAGCCATAGAATCAAAGGTCGATCAAACATTGATAAAAACTTGTACCCATTTGCGACGGCTTGAGGATACTCTGTTCAAAAGCTTGGGCCTCTTTTTTTTTTCCTGCCAAGTTGCTAAGGAATTAAGCCCTAATATTAGTATTTAGTAGCTCTTTCAGACTTGTAGTTCAACTTTTCTTCATTTTAGGTGTATTAAAAGCAAAAATATTAATTTCAATGAGCTTTCACTTGAAAGGAGATTCATTACTTTTAATAAAAAGGACACTTGTTAAAACAGGAATATCACATACATTTAGCAAAGATAATGTCCAAGTTTTGGGCTTGATACAGTGTGTCCAGTGGACTAGAGCCTGGCATCAAGCTCCACATGCTGCCAAGAAAGAGAAATCAGAGGCTGGCACTTGACTGCTGAGGAGACATGTACCCATAGGTCTCAAATTTATCCCTTTCTTTGTGTCAATTTTATCATTTTGCAGATTTAGATAGTTGGTACTTAAAACAACCCCTGACTATTTACTCATTTTTCAGACCAAGCAGTGAGTGATAAAATTGCTCTTCAGTAGTGAGAAAGCTAGGACAAGACTGGCATAGCTATTGCCTAGACTTCAGGCTGCAGGGAAAGTAAGGAATTGGCTGTATTTTTATATATTTTTACACTATTACTAGCTTCTTATATTTGGCTGAGAAACCTCTCCTATACACAAAGGCCTATGTGAACATGTGCCATCCTAGATATGTAAATAGCAAATGACTTGTGACTGTGTATCTGTGTGAATACATGTTTGCAAAATATTTGATATAGGCTTTATGGACTATAGCAACCTGCAACCTCTCTTATGTTGTTTTTAGCAGAATTCTCCATAAGATGATAGTGTAATAATGATCACTAGAAAAAACTTTATCTCAGTTTGGCTTACTCCTTATATGGAAACTATTGGACTAAGAACCCCTACTCTACAGAAGGAAGGTGGAGTTTGGAAGAAATGACTAGCAAACTTCAAGTGTGCAGTTTTGAAAGAGTCTTTAAAAAAATAGCAGTTCATGGGGCTGGTCCAGTGCCATAGTGATTAAGTTTGCACGCTCTGGTTCGGCGGCCCGGGCTTTGTGGGTTTGGATCCCAGGTATGGACCTACATACAGTTCATCAAGCCATGCTGTGGCGGTATCCCACACACAGAATAGAGTAGGACTGGCACAGATGTTAGCTCAGGGACAATCTTCCTCAAGCAAAAAGAGGAAGATGGGCAACAGACGTTAGCTCAAGGCCAATCTTTCTTGCCAAAAAAAAAAATGACAGTTCTTCCAACACAATCTTATTTGAGTTCATCATACTTTTTTGTCTAGGATCAGACAGGGCCCACCAGACTTTGAACAATATTCACTGCAAAAGAACAATTTAATTAGATGAATAATGAGTCTATAAAATTGAGTCAGTTCTTTTGGGACAATAAAGCTGAGGAAAAAATCTCTCCTAGATATCAATGGGAACCTATGGTTTCTTACTTAATGCCACATCATGTCCCCAAGTCTACTTTCATTACTGATTTTTAAATTTTTTATTTTAAGATTGGCAATAGATGTTAGCTCAGGTGCCAATCTTTTTTTTTTCTTCTTCTTCTTCTCTCCAAAGCCCCCCAGTACATAGTTGTACATTCTAGTTGTAGGTCCTTCTGGTTGTGCTATGTGGGACACCGCCTCAGCATGGCCTGATGAGCAATGCCATGTCCACGTCCAGGATCCAGAACTGACGAAATCCTGGGCCACCAAAGTGGAGCGCATGAATTTAACCACTCAGCCATGGGGCTGGCCCCTCATTACTGATTTTAACATGTAAGTTTGAAGACTTCCACAGAGACGATGTTCTTTGAAATAAGAATGTCATAATTAGACTTATTTGATAAGCTCTTTGGTACACTTTTTTTTTTTTTTAAAGATCTTATTTCTTCTTTTTCTCCTCAAAGCCCCCGGGTACATAGTTGTACCCAGTACATAGTTGTGTATTTTCAGTTGTGGGTCCTTCTAGCTGTGGCATGTGGGATGCTGCCTCAGCATGGCTTGATGAGCGGTGCCACGTCTGCGCCCAGGATTCGAATTGGCAAAACCCTGGGCTGCTGAAGTGGAGCAAACAAACATAAACACTGGGCCCCTGGGTGGGGCACCTGGTGCCCTTTTTACGTTCTGTTTTGTATGCTTTAGTTTCATTTGTCTTGCTTCTGCTTTAAAATCAGGAGTGACAGGATCAGGCCTGTATTTGCTTAAACATGGGACCAACTTCCAGAGCTTGTTTCATTCTGTTGATAAAAGACAAAAAAGTCTCTAAAGAAGAAGTCAGAATGGAGTTTCAGAAAATCTTGCTATCACAAAGACTGCTTAATCCTTTGATTGCTGCCTAATCTCAGTAGGTGCCAACCATTTTAGTATTGCTATGTCAAGGGTTAATGTAGGGTTCCAGAATGGAAAGTTGGAGAAAAAGGGTAAACATCTCAAGGATTATTCTCCTTTTCTTCCTCTACACTGGTACCCACAATCCAAGGTACCATTCTTTCTTCTGGACTAGTGTCAAGTCTTCCCAACTGGTTATTGGGAGGTACGCTCCAGGGAATTCAGCTAGGTCAGAAAAAAATGCAGCTGAACTGTCTTATTCAGCTGATGGGTTGATGGCTCTGTAGCTTCTGGCTATTTATTTAACCAACCAATTGTGCCAAGCATTGTAGTAAGCACTGGGAATAAGAGATGAGTTAGATACAGCCTCACCCTCAAATAGATTACAGTTAGAGAGAGAAGCAGAAATTAAAACCTCAGCAAAACAAAATAGGTAATTATAATCAATGCAGCTAATAGAGTAGAAAGAGGTTTATTTGGAGGGACAAAAAGGACAAGAGGAGGAAGTACTTAACGGAGTGTGGTGGTGAGGAATAGGTGGTGATGATCAAAGAAGGCTTCCTGAGCTGTCTTACACCAACAAAAGGAGTTAGCGGTAAAAGCTGGGGGTGGGAAGTGGGGAAGCCCGGCAGCAGGCAAAGCATGAATAAAGATATACAATGGTGTAGGGGAGCAGTATAAGAAGTTTGGTTTTGCTGGTGTTTCAATATGAATGGGGGTGAAGGAGAGTAGGAGGAGGATGAAGCTGGAGAGAGAGACAGGATCCAATTTAAGGAGCTTAAACTTTAACCTTAGGAATGAATTTTTATTTATTTAAACTTTAACCTTAGGAACGAATTTATTCAAACTTGGTCAGACTTGTATTTTTAAAAGATCACTAGCTGCTCTTTGAAAGGTAGATTTTTGGAAAAACTAAACTGGAAGTAATGAGCTTCTTTGGGAGTCTGCTGCAGTAACAGCCTTAACCCTCACGATAACAGTACTAAGCAGCTGGTATCCACTGAGACGTTAGAGGTCTAGCAGACAATTGAAATGCAACGCAAGAATGACTAACAGATATGGATAGGAAGTATAATAAGCAGAATTAGTTCGGGGCGTGTGTCGGGGCAGGGGGTTGCAAAGAAAAGAGAAGAGTTAAAAGTGAGGCATTGGTTTCAGATCTTGCCATTTACCCACAGGAGCCACAGGAGACGGAGCAGAGTTGAAGGGAAAGATCATTCAAGTTAGGGTTTACCGAGTTTGAGGTGTCTACAGCAGGACACTCAGAGGAAGATGACCAGCAGCAAGTTGGATCCAAGAGTCTAGAGCTCAGAAATGAGGTCAGAGGTAGAGAAATTGCCAGAGGAATCAAAGATTAAACAAGCAACAAAGCTAAAACAGGCCCATTGAAGCAGGTTAGGAAACAAGAAAAAAAGACAAGAAAAAATGGGGGGAAAAAAAGGGACAATCTGAATAACTGGGCTACAAAAAATAGTTAATGCTCTAACTAAATGATTAACATGAACTAAGTTTATGCTTAAGTTATTTTTATAGGAACCAAAACAAAACAGAGCATACCTTAAAAGGCACAGTTAAAACGCAGCGTTCGGAGGCAAGATTGGGCGGGCCGCCCGAGGCCACGCCCATCGCCACGCCCACCGGCGCTGGCCACGCCCTGCAGCCCACGCGCGACGCCGCTTCCTTTAACCAGGTCGCCATCTTGAGAGACGCTGGTCTTTTACGGCGCGAAAGCCAGATTTGGGTTTGGGGCTTTGAAGTCACCGTAAGTGATGTGTCCAGCCCCATGCTTCCCCCTTAAGCATTTGCAGCAGTGGGAAGCTACATTTATATTAGCAAGTTGGCAGCCCAACCTGAGGCACTTCGGCCCAGTCAGCTCCCTACGACCGGCCGGTGAACCTGAGGCTGCCATTATCCTCAGGGGAGGAAGCTGAGCCCAAAGGGCCTCCGCCGATGTCCGTTCCCACTGGGGTCAGGGGCCCCAAGCCCCGCAGCCCGACGGCAGGCCGGGTGGCTCGGCTGGGCCTCCAGGGCTGGCCTGCGGTCGGCCTGTCCGGAAGTCCGGGCCGGTGTGACGGCTCTGCTCGTTTGTTCCTCTCGGCGATCCCAGCCCGACGCTGCCTGTCGTTCAACGTCTGAAAATAGTTGTTTCCTGTTTGTCCGGTTTTCTGGTTGTTTACGGCGGGAGGGTAATTCTTGTTCTGGTTTCTCCATCCTAACGGGCATGCTCTGGTTTTTGACTCAAGCCGCTGCGTGAACAGTGGCGCCCTTTTCTGAGATGGGACAGACTTCAGGAGGAATAGATTTTGAAGGGAAAATCAAGGGTTCCGTTTTGGACATCCTAATTTTGAGATGCCTGTGAAAAATCCAAGTGGAGATTTCAGTAGGCTGTGGGATATGTGGGTTTGGAAATCAGAGAAGAGGTCTGGAAGGGAAAGAGTATTTATTGATCTTTCCCTAAATATTATTGAGTTTTCACGTGAACTTGGCTACCTTGGCTGGGAGAGACAAAGTTAAAGGATCTGTAGATAATGTGGAAAATGGTTGTGGTAATGATTCTGGTTAAAATGCTGTGTTTTATTCAATGTTCAAGCAATTTACCATCCTCTTAGCCTCAGACCTTTTGTTTTGGCCTAATTGCACTGTAGGCGGAAAAAATGCTCTTAAGATTTCAATTCTTACAAGTTTATTAAAACCAGTTGTATGGTCAGTATCACTTTCGAAAAATGTTCCGTTTCCATTTGAAAAGAAATTTTGCAGTCGTTGAGTACGGTGTTCTCTAAATATTGACTAGTTTGTTAACCCTGTTGAAATCTTCTGTATCCTTACAGACTTTTTTGTCTGCTTATTATATCCTTTATTGAGAGAAGTGTGCTAACTCTTCCACCGTGATTGTGGATTTGTCTCTTTCTCCTTTAGAGGCTATGTGATTGGTTGCCTACAAATTGAAATGTCTTCTCTTTTTTATTAGTCGTTTTTCATCATTATGTAATGTTTTAATGTCCCTTTTTGTCTCTACTTACACTTTTTGCCTCAAGGTTTTTTGGTCTGATGTTTTTGATTTGATGTATAGTGAGGTGGATGGTACCATTTGGCCCCAAGTCTCACCTTTCCTTTAGTTACACCCTTTGTATTTACACCCTTTGCCATGTAACTTTACAGTACTCTCTGACCATGAGTTGACTCCTTGGCTTTTTGACTTTGGCTTCAAGGCACTAGAGTGCCTTTCACAAAAAAGAAACTGGGGCACAACAGAAAGTTTTCAGGGGTAGAGACTGTTACCTGCGATCAAGTCCTGCAAGACTAACTTTATTTGTTGTGGGTTTTTTTTCTCTAATTCTACACATTCTCTGAAAGTTTCTGTGTATGAGAACAACTTTTTCCTATTGCAGTGGGGTGAGAAAATGCAGTAGGGATAGCTAGATATCCCTCCCTTCTTTTTTCCTTCCTCCATCCTGCTAATTGGAATTTGGAGTGATGGATATAGTTCGAGCAGCCATTTTGGACCCTGAGAAGGAAGCCCTGTGCTGCAGTGGAAAAACAAGATGGAAGATGTCTGGGTTCTTAATGATGATGTGAAGCCACACACCACATAATTTGTTCTTTCTACCTTTGAAGGTCTTAGAAGGATCTTTTCAAATACCACATCTACTCGGGCAAGAGAAACAAAAGAAAAAATAGACAAATGGGACTTCATCATACTAAAGAGCTTTGCAAGGCAAAGGAAACCCTGAACAAAACAAAAAGACAACCCACCAACTGGGAGAAAATATTTGCAAATCATATATCTGACAAGGAGTTAATCTCCAAAATATATAAGTAATTCATACGACTCAACAACAACAAAACAACCTGAACAAAAAATGAGCAGAGAATGTGAACAGACGTTTTTCCAAAGAACTAATATGGATGGCAAACAGGCACATGAAAAGATGTTCAGCATCACTAATCATCAGGGAAATGCAAATCAAAACTATGATGAGATATCACCTTACACCTATTAGAATGGCTATAATTACCAAGACAAGAAACAACAAATGTTGGACAGGACGTGGAGAAAAGGGACCCCTCATACACTGCTGGTGGGAATGCAAACTGGTGCAGCCACTGTGGGAAACAGTGTGGAGATTTCTCAAAACATTAAAAATCGAAATACAGTATGACCCAGCTATTCCACTGCTGGGTATTCATCCAAAGAATTTGAAATCAACAATTCAAAGAGACTTCTGCACCCCTATGTTTATTGCAGCACTATTCACAATAGCCAAGATGTGGAACCAACCCAAGTGCCCTTGAACTGATGAATGGATGAAGAAGATGTGGTATATATACAGTGAAATTCTACTCAGCCATAAAAAAAGATAGAGTCATCCTATTTGCAGTAACATGGATGGACGTTGAGGGTATGATGTTAAGTGAAATAAGCCAGACAGAGAAAGACAAACACCACATGATTTCACTCATATGTGGAAGATGACCAAATACATGGACAAAGAGATCAGACTAGTGGTTACCAGAGGGGAAGGGGATTGAGGGTGGGTATAAGGGGTCAAGGGGCACAAAATATGGTGACTGACAGATGATAATATACAACTGAAATTTTACAATGTTGTAAACTATTATGTCCTCGATAAAAAAATAAAAAACACATTCATGTATATTATCTAATTTGATGTTTTCAGCGTCTATTAGTTGGCTAGAACAGAGAATAAGGTCCCATTAAGCCTTGAATGGTTCAATAACTGCGGTAAACACTCCACAAGGTAGTGGGAAAGGTAAGATGAACCTCTGCTCTTCTACACCAAATCCAGTGCTTTATCCTAGATTATAAACTTTTTTTTAGTCCATCTATTTTTGATGGAATTTTCTGTAGAATGGTGGGATAGGAAACATTTGAAGGAGCTACTACATCCTGATTGTTTTATTTGTCATTCCAGCAAAAGGGTGAACCATGCCTACGAAGGTCAACAGTGTTGAGCCCAGAAGCCGGAGGACAAGAAGCCAGAAAAAGCATACTCAAGGGATTATATGCTATTTCAACCACCAATGCTATCTCACTTTCATTACTGGCTGCTACAGCTGCAAGTGGAAAGTCAAACGGGAGAAAAAATCTAGCCATAAAATTTGCTGCTGCTCTTGGGTACAGAGAGTTGGGAAGGAGCTGGACCACACTTTCTCAGATAGGGGGAACTTGGGCTGGTCCCTAACTCCATGAGGGTTCATTAGAGTCTCAAGGACTGGGTGTGCTAGGGCCTACTTCCTCCATGAAAAGACTGTCTCAATTCTGGAGCCAAAGTTAACTTTACTGAAACATGTGCTGGTTTTCTTCATTTTCTTTCACTTGTATTCTTTTTATGTCATTCATTTATTCATTCACTTTTGCTTTTACTCATTCAGTAAACCTTGAAGAAAAAATGAAGTTTAGGTACAATTAGATGTTTTTGGCTAGGGATTACAGGAATGCCTGAATCTTTAATTCTCTCTTCATTGTGAGTTTCCCAAAGGAGCTATGCTTGTGAGGAAAAAAACAGCAAGTGAGAAACAAGATGCTCCGTTATTACTGGTCAGGCTAATGCCTGCTTTTCCCTAATAAAGATCTCTGGTGAGGCTAAATAGTGGCTTGTGGCCTCACCTCATTGAGGGCCTCTTTTTCTAAGCCATATGTTGGGACCATCTGGTGGGCTATATGATATAAAAGACCCAGTGATGAGCATGCTGGAGTGAGAAGAGGAGGGCCATATCATGTACCTTCACTTACTTGTAAACATGGTCCAGCTAGGGTCTGAGATTCTGACGGATTGGATCACTAATTTCCTATGCCCGAGCTGGGGGAAGGGGTGGAAATGAGAAGCTTCCCTGGATTAGGCAGGAGTGTTCTTCTGTCCTCTTTACCTTTCGTGCCCAGATATTTGGCTTCTATGCTAGTGACTGGGAATAGCAGAGGAGCCTTAGGCATGATTCATGCTCTCAAGGAATTCACACTCTGTGGAGGAAAACACAAGTGCACACATAATCTCAATATAGTAAAAGAAGTGCTATACTTTGTGTGTGTGTGTGTGTGTGTGTGTGTGTTTGCATGCGTGCATGCATCCATGTGCCAAGGGAGGGACTGAAAATAACTTTATATAGAAGTTGAAAGATGATTAAGAATTGGATATGTAAAGAATAGGGGATGGCAGAAGAAATAGTACCGGAGGAGTTGTCAGAGGGCATTGGTGTAAGTTTTATTTTATGTGTAACTGAGGATATGGATGGAGAAGTGATGGGAAATGAAGCTAGAGAGAGATGAGTCAGATGTTGTGTAGTTTAAAGAATTTGACCTCTGCCACGTAGGGAATAAAGAGTCCCTAAAGATTTTAAGCTAGTGATGTTGCCTAAGCTATGTTTTGGAATGATTATTTGATCATGTGAGGATGCATTGGAAGGTACAAAACTAATGCAAGGAGACGTCTTTGCCTTCAAAGAGAAAGCAACAGCAATATTCAAGGTAAGAGATGTTGGTGGCCTGGATTGGAATAGTGATGGTAAAGATGGAGAACAGTGAATTGATTCAACAGATATTTATTACTTAGGGATGAGGTAGTAAGTCAAAAGAGCTATAAGGAAGGACATAAAGGGAAAGATAAAAGGAGGCTTCATGGAAAAGGTGACATTCAAGGCAGTGTGGTATGATGGAAAAATCCTTGGACCAGAGCCTGGGAGTATCTTTGGGTTCTAATTCCGGCTCTGCCCTTGGGCTGGTTTTGTGATATGCTGAGCCTCTCTAAAGCTAGGGAGTTGAACTAGATAATTCTCAAGGTCTCTAGATGATTCTCAAGGCCCCTATTCAGAGGAAGGAGTATAGCATTTAGCATAAGAGCTAAGTTCTTGTGTTATGGGGAAAGACTGCCTGGGTTCAATTTTTGGCTTCACCACTATCTCCAGATTAGAGCTTTACCACTGTGGGACACTGGGCAAGTTACTTAACATCCTGGTGCTTCAGGTTCCTCATTAGACTAATGGAGGTGGAGACAACAGTACCCGCCAATAGGGTTTGTTGTGAAGATAGAAGAGGTAATATATGGAAACACCGAATAATTGGGCTCGGCACATAATTAGCACTCAATAAATGTTAGCTGTTACTATTATTACTGTTCTCGGAGTCACTGATGTGGAAGTGAACTTTCACATATAGAAATGATGGTGCAGGGGATTCTGGGTAGAGGGACTAAAGTGGTCTCAAGTCCAGAGATAGAGAAATGCAGTGGTGTATTTAGGGAAAAATGAATTTCCAGTATTGAATTTAGGCACATGTAAGACTATAAGTGGTAAGTGATAGGGTTGGAAAGGAATATTTTGATCAAATTATGAAGCATTTCTATGTCAAGCTAAAATATTTGAACTTTATCCTGTAAACAGTGGGGAGCCTTTGAAAATTTTTGAGCAAGAATGTAACAGACTCAAAATAAGGAAATGGATTTATTCAACAAAAACAAGTTTATTGAACACTTACTATGTGTCACAGTGAATAAGCTAACCAAGACTTCGGGCCCTCCTGCAGCCTACATGCTAGTAGCATGAGTTAGGTAATAATAAATGAAGAAAGATGATTTCAGGTAGTGATAAGAGCTTTGAAGATAATAAATAGGAAAATATGTTAGAAACTGGGATGGGAAAGTGATTAGAGTGGTTAGAGACTTCAAAGAAGTGACATGTGGCCTGTCTCCTAAATGAAGAGATAGAGCCAGCCATGTGTACATCTGGGGGCAAAAGTATTCCAGGCAGAGGAACAAGGAAGTACACAGCTCTTCAGGAGGGAACAGGTTGGGTCGTGTTCTGAAAACAATGAAGGCCAGTGTGGGTGGAGTTCAGAAGTGGAGTCAGTGTGTAGAATGGGATGAGGTCAGGGATGGTCAGGGGTTGATCATGTGGGACCCTGTGGGCCATGGCAGGCAGTTTAGATGATCTTCTAATACAATAGGAAACTCTGGGAGGGTTCTGAGCAGGGGAGTGACATTACCTGGTACATGTTTTGGAAAGTCTATGCAAGTTTTGTGTAGAGAGTGAGTTTAAGACCTGAGTCAAACACTGTGCTCTTCATCCTCCTACACTCAAGAAGTGGGAGTTCAGTGCCTTGATACCTGTAATGTCTCTCATCTTTTTGGAATACCATTTCTATGTTTTCCATTTTACTTCTTTATTCTTACTCTTCACAATAGTTCCATAATTTAGACAGGGCAGGGATCATTCTATCCATTTTTAGCAGATTAAAAATCAGTGACCCAAAGAGGCAGAATTTTGTTTTCATGTGATATAAAAGTGTTAGGATTATAATTCAGGTAGCAACCTAAATTTAATGTTCCCGGAAGGGTTTGGCAATCTCTGGCATGGCTGGTTTGTGATACGGTTTTCAGTGTAGGGGGTTGCCTTGAAGGCTCAGTTTGAACACCTGCTCTGTAAAGATCTCCGCCATCCTGGCTTTGGGCTCACAGATCTGGGCGGTGCCTTTGCCATTTGGCCCTGTGACCTTGAGTCAATTGCTTTATCCTTCTGAGCTTTAGTTCTTCTGTAAAATGAAGTTAACAATACCTAACTTATATGGCTATATTGAGAAGTAAAGCAAATGTAAGTAGCTTGTGAAATCCCTAGCATTGTACTGGCACAAAATAGCTACTCAAAGAAAGATTTATTCTCAAACCCTTTCCCCCCACCCTCCCATGTCAAATGTGGGTAGATTAATGATTAAATGAACTGATGAATGATGAATGAATGAATGAATGAATGAATGACTCAGTGAATGAGTCACTGAACAGATATTTGGTAGATAGAGAGGTAGATGAATTCAACAAATGATTGTTGAGAGCTAGCTGCATTTAAGGCACCATGCTAGATATTGGCAATACAGAGATGTGTAACACAAGTTCCCTTTCCTCAAAGAAGAAACTGTCACATCAGATACAAACATATAAACACATAATTGCAGTTCAGTGTAATAAATGTTATAAATAGGCTTATACAAAATTCCATAGGGGTAAAAAGAACACAGTGTTCACTGCAGCCTGAGGAGGGTAATGCATGGCACTACAACTGTACAGACCTTTGGCAAGTATCCACAGATATTTCTGAGCTAACATGGATAAATGGGAGCTAAATTAGACTTCTTTCTCTTCCCAGAGAGAGCGGTTATTTTACCCATTTCTGGTTGCTTCATTTTGCTTGTCTGTCACATTGCTCTACGTGTGGATAGAAACCTCAAACGAATACTTTGGCTTTGACTGGTGAGTTTCAGGTTTTGTATTTTCATTTATGTAAGGGCTCTTTGGTCTGAAAGCTACCTGGATCCTACCTCAGGTTGAAAAGATCTGGTAGCATAAGAGGGAGGGTGGCAAAAATTGGGCTTTCCACAGCTGGCGGATGAGAAGCCTGACTCTGGGGCGGGATAAGGATGCTCAGCACCCCCACCTATTATGCTTCTCTTCTGCTTGTGCTCACTCTCACATTTAGACCAATCTGGCTCAGTGGGAAGCTTTCTCTGTGCTTCCAATGTCCCCAGTCCTTCTATTCAGATGACTCTCTGAGACCTTGTTCCTCAGTCTTTTGTCTGGTTTACTGATGCATACTCCACTTGGTCTTCATGATCTCTGTCCACGAACCCTCATGTCTGTTCCTCAGCTCCAGGCTCTGCCTCTTCCTTCTGTCCTTAGGGAGTTTCCTAGGACTCTGAACACAGAAATGGCTGTCCCTTTTCAGCACCCTTTCATGCCCAAACTCCTATCCCTGGACTACTCCCAGCTCTTTCAGTTTCTCTGGTTTGATTGTTGCAAATCTTACTATTATTTGGTATTTGGGGGAGATAGTGGTATGTGTCAGTATGAGGCTTTTTAAAAAATGGAAGACAGTTTCTTTTCCCCTCTATAGAAGTGAAATATAGTTTGTTATTTTAAATATGAAAAATGCAAAAAATTAGAAAATATAAAAATCTGCTTAGTTTTATTCTCAAGTGATAATCATGTGTTGGTATATTCCCAGCCTTTTTTTCCCTATGCTTATTTTTATATTATTATGCTCATACCATGTATATAATTTTGTTTTTCCTTTTCACTTAAAATAATTACAAACATTTTGACAAATTATTAAAACTCTTAATGAACATCATTTAAAATCGTTTCAAAATATTTCATGACATGAAGATGCTATAATACACTTACTTAACCACTTTTTATTGTTAGGCATTATGAGTTTCCTAATTTTCTTGTTTTTGTAAAATTAGAGCGCAGAGAAATCTTTCTATTCTGACTTGTGTTCTTAGAATAGATTCCCACAGGTGGCGTTACTGAGTCAAGAAGAATAAACCCTTGTGAAATTCATTACGCCTATTGCCTAAATACTTTCTCAAAAGGTTGTAGCAATTTCCATTCACAACAGAGGTAATGAGAGTTTCTATTTTAACTGCCACTGACAGTATTAATTATTCTAATTTTGAATACTGTCTATTAATTTTCTAAATAGAAGTTATTTTGTTTTATTTTAATCATTGAATAAGTTTCAAACTAGTTTATTTAACTAATTTGTTTTCTTTTAAATTTTCTTCCTTTGCCCATTTATCTTGTGGGATCTTTAGTAAGTTTTCTCATCAGTTTATAAGCAATCTTTATTTATGGATCAGTTCTGAATAATTCCACAGCACTTGAAATACAAAAATGTTTCTTTAGATTTATAAATTTTCCCCCAATTTTAAAAAACTTTTTGTTGAGATATAATTGACCTGTAACATTATATTAGTTTCAGCTGTACAACGTAATGATTCAATATTTGTATATGTTGTGGAATGAGCACCACAATAAGTCTAGTTAATGTCCATAACCATACATAGTTACAATTTTTTTCCTGTGATGAGAACTTTTAAGATCTACTCTCTTAGCTTTCAAATATATAATATAGTATTATTAACTATAGTCACCATGCTGTACATTACATCCCCAGGATTTATTTATTTTATAACTGTAAGTTTGTACTTTTTTTTTCCACCTTCACCCATTTTGCCCACCCTCCACCCCATGCTTCTAGCAACCACCAATCTGTTCTCTGTATCTATGAATTTGGGTTTTGGTTTTGGTTTTTTTTTTTCTTCAGATTTCACAAATAAGTGAGATCATATGGTATTTATCTTTTTCTGACTTATTTCATGTGGTGTAATATCCTCAAGTTTCATCCATGTTGTCCCAAATGGCAAGATTTCCTTCTTTTTTATGGCTGAATAATATTGTTTTGTGTGTGTATGTGGTATATATACGTGTATACCGCATTTGACTTTCTCCCTCTGACTTATTTCACTTAGCATAATACCCTCAAGGTCCATCCATGTTGTCACAAATGGCTGAATTTCGTCATTTCTTATGGCTGAGTAGTAGTCCGTTGTTTATATATACCACATCGTCTTTATCCATTCGTCCCTTGATGGGCACCTAGATTGCTTCCAAGTCATAGCTGTTGTGAATAACTGCAGTAAACATAGGGGTGCATGTATCATTATGCATTTGTGCTTTCGTGTTCTTTGGATAAATACCCAGCAATGGAATAGCTGGATCATATGGTAGTTCAGGTCAATTTTTTGAGGACTCCCCATACTGTTTTCCATAGTGACTGCATGAGTTCTTTGTATATTTTGGATATTAAGCCCTTATCAGATATATGGTTTGCAAATATCTTCTCTCACTTGTTAGGTTGTCTTTTTGTTTTGTTGATGGTTTCCTTTGCTGTGCAGAAGCTTTTAAATTTGATGTAGTCCCATTTATTGATTTTTTCCTATTGTTTCCCTTGCCCAGTCAGACATGGCACTTGAAAATATGTTGCTAAGACTGATGTCAAAGAGTGTACTGCCTGTTTTCTTTTAGAAGTTTAATGATTTCAGGTCTTATATTCAAGTCTCTAATCCATTTTGAGTTAATTTTTGTGTATGGTGTAAGATAATGGTCTACTTTCATTCTTTTGCATGTGACTGTCCGGTATTCCCAACACCATTTATTGAAGAGACTTTCCTTTCTTCGTTGTATGCTCTTGGCTCCCTTGTCGAATATTAGCTGTCCATAGATGTGTGGGTTTATTTCTGGGTTCTTGATTCTGTTCCATTGATCTGTGTGTCTGTTTTTATGCCAGTATCATGCTGTTTTGATTACTACAGCTTTGTAGTATATTTTGAAATCAGGGAGTGTGATACCTCCAGCTTTGTTCTTTTTCTCAGGATTCCTCTGGCTATTCAGGGTCTTTTGTTTTTGCATATAAATTTTAGGATTCTTTGTTCTGTTTCTGTGAAAAATGTTGTTGGAACTTTGATAGGGGTTGCATTGACTCTGTAGATTGCTTTAGGAAGTATGGACATTTTAACTATGTTAATTCTTCCAATCCAAGAGCACGGAATATCTTTCCATTTCTTTGTGTCTTAAATTTCTTTCAACAATGTTTTATAATTTTCAGTGTACAGATCTTTCACCTCTTTGGTTAAGTTTATTCCTAGATATTTTATTCTTTTTGTTTCAATTGTGAATGGGATTGTATTCTTTTTTTTTTTGAGGAAGATTAGCCCTGAGCTAACTGCTGCCAATCCTCCTCTTTTGGCTGAGGAAGACTGGCCCTGAGCTAACAGCTGTGCCCCTCTGCCTCTACTTTATATGTAGGACACCTACCACAGCATGGCTTTTGCCAAGCAGTGCCATGTCTGCACCCAGGATCCGAACCTGTGAATCCTGGGCCGCCGAGAAGTGGAATGTGCGAACTTAACCGCTGTGTCACCGGGCTGGCCCCAATAGGATTGTATTCTTAATTTCTCTTTCTGGTACTTCATTGTTAGTGTATAGAAATGCAACTCATTTTTGTATGTTGATTTTGTATCCTGGAACTTAATGGTATTCTTTTATTCTAAAAGTTTTTTAGTGGATTCTTTAGGGTTTTCTGTATATAAAATCATGTCATCTGCAAATAGTGACGGTTTCTCTTCTTCCTTTCCAATTTGGATCCCTTTTATTTCTTTTTCTTGCCTGATTGCTCTGGCTAAGACTTTCAATACTATGTTAAATAAGAGTATTGAAAGTGAGCATCCTTATGTGGTTCCTGTTCTCAGAGGGATAGCTTTTAGTTTTTCTCCAATGAGAATGATATTAGCTCTGGTTTTGCCATATATGGCCTTTGTTATGTTGAGATACTTTCCTTCTATATCCATTTTATTCACAGTTTTTATTGTAAATGGATGTTGTATTTTGTCAAAAGCTTTCTATGCATGTGTTGAGACAATCATGTGATTTTTATTCTTCATTTTTTTAATGTGGTGTATTGCATTGATTGATTTACAGATGTTGAACTATCCCTCTATCCCTGGAATAAATCCCACTTGATCATGATGTATGATCTTTTTAATGTATTGTTGTATTCAATTTGCTAGTATTTTGTTGAGGATTTTTGCATCGATGTTCATCAGTGATACTGACCTATAATTTTCTTTTTTTGTGTTGTACTTGTCTGGTTTTGTTATCAGGGTAATGTTGGCTTCATAGAATGCGTGTAAAAGCTTCCCCTCTTTTTCAATTTTTTGGAAGAGTTTGAGAAGGATGGATATTAAGTCTTCTTTGAATGTTTGGTAGAATTCACCTGGGAAGCTGTCTGGTCCTGGACTTTTAATTTTGGGGAGGTTTTTGATTACTGTTTCAACTTCCTTACTGGTAATCAGTCTATTCAAATTCTCTATTTCTTCTTGATTCAGTTTTGGAAGGTTGTATGATTCTAAGAATTTATCCATTTCTTCTAGATTAACCAGTTTGTTGGCGTATAGCTTATCGTAGTATTCTCTTAGAATCTTTTGTACGTCTGAGGTGTCCATTGTAATTTCTCCTCTTTCATTTCTGAGTTTATTTATTTGAGCCTTCTCTCCTTTTTCTTGTTTTTTTTTTTGAGGAAGATTAGCCCTGAGCTAACATCCGTGCCCATCTTCCTCTACTTTATATGTGGGACGCCTACCACAGCATGGTTTGACAAGTGGTGTGTAGGTCTGCACCCAGGCTCGGAACTGGCGAACCCTGGGCTGCTGAAGCAGAACGTGTGAACTTAACCACTGTGCCATTGGGCTGGCCCCGTCTCTTTTTTTCTTGGTGAGTCTAGCTAAAAGTTTGTTAATTTTGTTTATTGTTTCAAAGAGCCAGCTCTTGGTTTCATTGATTTTTTTCTGTTGTTTTTTTAGTCTGTATTTCATTTGTTGATGAAAATAATCCATAACCAATCTATAAATGAAAATTGGAGTGAGTTTATTATGAGCCAGATCTAAGGACTAGCTTAGCGTGGGGCCTTCCTTCCCCAAAGAAGGAAGGGCACTGGGCTGGCCCCGTGGCCGAGTGGTTAAGTTCGCGTGCTCCGCTGCAGGCAGCCCAGTGTTTCGTTGGTTCGAATCCTGGGCGCGGACATGGCACTGCTCATCAGACCACGCTGAGGCAGCGTCCCACATGCCACAACTAGAAGGACCCACAACGAAGAATATACAAAACAACTATGTACGGGGGGCTTTGGGGAGAAAAAGGAAAAAATAAAATCTTAAAAAAAAAAAAAAAAAGAAGGAAGGGCACTAAAGAAGTGGGGCTGTACAGAGTGGTTATATACCATCAAAGAACGTGTATCACATATAATTGAAATGTCCCTTTTACAGTAGTCACGAGATTGCCCTGTCGGCATAGCAGTTGATGGACACACCAGGTAGTAGGTCTGCTGTTTGGTGGACACAGCAGTAGCCCATCTGTTGTCTCGAGCTGGGTGGTCACAGGATGGGCACAGCAGTCAATTCCTAGCCTAGAGAGAGATGTTTATGCTTAAGGAAATGCCAATGTGGGGAAGTTGCTTCTTTATCTTAAGGCCATTTGGTCTTATCTTTGGGACATAGCAAATGCTTAAAGCAGGTATACAATGCATGTTCAACGGCCATGTTAGGCCCTTTTGGAAAAACAAGATCAGGCCAAATTAGGTTTACACCAAATGTCTTCCTCATATACTCTAATATATCCTATTGCTTGTCATTTGTTTATCCCATTTATTTCTGCTCTGGTTTTTATTATTTCCTTCCTTCTACTGGTTTTGGGCTTTGTTGATTCTTCTTTTTCCATTTCCTTTAGGTGCACTGTTAGATTATTTGAGATTTTTCTTGTTTGTTGAAGTAGGCCTGTAATGTCTTATAGTTTTCAGCGTACAGGTCTTTCACCTCCTTGGTTAAATTTATTCCTAGGTATTTTATTTTTTTGATGCAATTGTAAATGGGATTGTTTTCTTAATTTCTCTTTCTGATGGCTCATTATTAGTGTATGGAACTGTAACGGATTTTTGTATATTGATTTTGTATGCTGCAACTTTACTGAACTCATTTATTAGTTTTAACAGTTTTTGGTGGAGTCTTTAGGGTTTTCTATATGTAATATCATGTCATCTGCAAATAGTGACAGTTGTACTACTTCTTATCCAACTTGGATGCCTTTTCTTTCTTTTTCTTACCTAATTGCTCTGGTTAGGACTTCCAATGCTATGTTGAATAAAAGTGGCTAGAGTGTGCACGTGATTACATTGGCCATTTCCCCATATTGCCAGAATCTTAGAACATTTTAATTACACTACCCCCTCCACCCTTGTCTTGTTCCTGACCTTAGAGGAAAAGCTTTTAGCTTTTCACCACTGAGTATGATGTTAGCTGTGGGCTTGGCTCCAGTTTTATTGAGGTATACTTGACATACAACATTATGTAAATTTAAGTTATACCTCATAATGATTTGATATATGTATATATTGCAAAATGATTACTACAGTAAATTTAGTTAACATTCATCACCTCACATAGCTATAAATTTTTTTCTTGTGATGAGAATTTTAAAGATCTACTCTTTTAGCAACTTTCAAATATACAGTATTGTTAACTATAGTCATCATGCTGTATATTACATCCCCAGAACTTATGTATTTTGTTATTGGAAGTTTGTACCTTTTGATCACCTTCACCCCATTCCTCACCACCCGCCCCCCCCCCCCCCCGCCACTGGCAACCAGAAATCAGTTTTCTGTTTCTATGAGTTCACTTTTTATAGATTCTACATAGAAGTGAGATCATACAGTATTTGCCTTTCTCTATCTGACCTATTTCATTTAGCATAATGCCCTCATGGTCCATCCACATTGCTGCAAATGGCAAGATTTTTTTTCTTTTTTATGGCTGAATATTTGTGTGTGTGTGTGTGTGTGTGTGTATGTATCGCATTTTCTTTATCCAGTCATCCATCAATGGACACTTAGGTTGTTTTCATTTCTTGACTATTGTAAACAAGGCTTCAGTGAACATGGTGGGGCAGATATCTCTTTGGGATAGTGATTTTATTTCCTTCAGATATACACCCAGAAGTGGGATTGCTGGATCATATAGTAGTTCTATTTTTAATTGTTTAAGGAACCTCCATACTGTTTTCCATAGGGGCTGTACCAGTTTACATTCCCACCATCAGTGTACAAGAGTTCCCTTTCCTCCAAATCCTTGCCCACACTTATCTCTCATCTTTTCAATAATAGCTGTTCTAACAGGTATGAGGTGATATCTCCTTGTGGTTTTGATTCTCATATTCCTGATGATTAGTGATGTTGAGCACCTTTTCATGTACCTGTTGGCCATTTGAATATCTTCTTTGTAAAAATTCTTCTCAGGTCCTTTGCCCATTTTTAATCAGGTTGTTAGTTTTTTTGCTGTGTTGTATATATTTTGGATATTAACTCCTTATCAGATGTGTGATTTGCACATATTTTCTCCCATTCTATAGGTTGCCTCATTTCTTTTTCTTTTTTCTTTTTTTTTTTTTTTTAAAGATTGGCACCTGGGCTAACAACTGTTTCCAATCTTTTTGTTTTTTTTTCTGCTTTATCTCCCCAAACCCCCCCTGTACACAGTTGTATATCTTAGCTGCAGGTCCTTCTAGTTGTGGGATGTGGGACGCCGCTTCAACGTGGCCTGACGAGCAGTGCCATGTCCGCACCCAGGATCCGAACCCTGGGCTGCTGCAGCAGAGCATGCGAACTTAACCACTCGGCCACAGACCCGGGCCCTGATCATTTCTTTTTCTGTGCAGACACGTGTTAGACTGATTGTTTTCTTTTGGTTTCTTTTTTTAGAGGGGGAGGATTAGCCTTGAGCTACCATCCACCACCAATCCTCCTCTTTTTGCTAAGGAAGATTTGCCCTGAGCTAACATCTGTGCCCATCTTCCTCTATTTTATGTGTGGGATGCCTGCCACAGCATGGCTTGATAAGTAGTAAGTAGGTCAGTGCCCAGGATCCGAACTGGCAAACCCTGGGCTAGTGAAGTGGAGCATGTGACCTTAACTGCTGCACCACCGGGCCAGCTCCATCCACTTGTTTATGTTTTATTTTGTTGCTTATGCTTTAGGGTGTCTTACCAAAAAAATCATTACCAAGACCCATGTTAAGGAGCTTTTCCCCTATATTTTCTTCTAGGAGTTTTATGGTTTAGGCCTTTAATCCATTTAGAGTTAATTTTTGTGAGTGGTGTGAGATAAGAGTCTAGTTCCGTTCTTTTGCATGTGAATATCCAGTTTGCCCAGCGCTGTTTACTGAAGAGAACTTTTCCATTGAGTAGTCTTGGCTCCCTTGTCAGATATTAGTTGACCATATATGCATGGGTTTATTTCTGGGCTCTAGAGCCTATTGCATTGGTCTATGTGTCTGTTTTATGTCAGTACCCTAGTGATTTGATTACTGTTGCTTTGTAATACAATTTAAAACCAGGAAGTGTGATGCCTCTAGCTTTGTTATTTTTTTCTAAGGATTTCTTTGGCTATTCAGGGTCTTTCGTGGTTCCATATGAATTTTAGGATTGTTTCTTCTATTTCTGTAAAAAATGCCATTTTTATTTTGATAGGGATTGCATTGAATCTATGGATGGCTTTGAGTAGTATGGACATTTTAACAATGTTAGTCTTCCAGTCCATGAACATGGGGTATCTTTTCATTTATTTGTCTTTAATTTGTGTCATCAATCTTTCATAGTTTTCAATGTACAGGTCTTTCACCTACTTGGTTAAATTTATTTCTAGATATTTTCTTGTTGTTGCTGTTGTAAATGGGATTTTTCAAAAAAAATTCTTTTTCAGATAATTCGTTGTTAGTGTGTAGAAACACTACTGATTTTTGTGCATTGATTTTGTATCCTACAACTTTACTGAACTTGTTAGTTAGATCTAACAGTTTTTTGATGGAGTCTTTAGGATTTTCTATATATAAAATCATGAAATCTGCAAATAGAGACAATCTGACTTCTTCTTTTCCAATTCTGATGCCTTTTATTTGTTTGTCTTGCCTGATTCCTCTGGCTAGGACTTCCAGTACTATGTTGAATAGAAGCGGTGAGAATGTGCACCTTTGTCTTGTTCCTGATCTTAGAAGAAAAGCTTTCAACCTTTCACCATTGAGTAAGATGTTAGCTGTGGGCTTGTCATATGTGGCCTTTATTAGGTTGAGGTGTATTCCTTTTATTCCCAATTTGTTGAGAGGTTTTATCATGAATGGATGTTGAATTTTGTCAAATGCTCTTTTTTCGTCTATTGAGATGATCATATATTTATCTTTCATTCTGTTAATGTGATGTATCACATTTTTTGATTTGTGTGTGTTGAACCGGTCTTGCTTCAGAGGGATGAATCCCACTTGATCACGATGTATGATCCTTTTAATGTGCTGCTGAATTCAGTTTGCTAGTATTTTGTTGTGAGATTTTGCATCTCTATTTGTTAGGAATATTGGTCTATAGTTTTCTTTTCTTGTAGTGTGCCTATCAGCCTTCGTTATCAGGGTAGTATTGGCTTTGTAAAAGGAGTTTGTGAGTGTTCTCTCCTCTTCATTTTTTTGGAAGAGTTTGAGAAGAATTAGTGTTAATTCTTCTTTAAGTATTTGGTAAAATTCGCCAGTAAAACAATATGGTCCTGGTTTTGATTACTGATTCAATCTCCTTACTCAGTATTGGACTGTTCAGGTTTTCTGTTTCTTCATGATTCAGTCTTGGTCGGTTATATGTTTCTGGGAATTTATCCATTTCTTCTAAATTGTACAGTTTGTTGGCAGATAGTTGTTCATAGTAATCTCTTATGATCCTTTGTATTTGGTCTTTTCCTTCCCTTTGTCTTTAATGCTATACTTGAGTATTTGCTTTCCTGCTCTGATTTTGTCTACCTATTTAACTCCTTACTCTGTGCTTTGTAACCCCTTTCTCACCCCCCACACCCCACATTTTTCAGGTATGAGGGCCTTCTTGAGGATTTCTTGTCAGGGAGGGTGTCATGGCTACGAACTCCCTTGACTTAGGTTTGTCTTGGAAAGTTTTTATTTCTCTATCATATCTGAAGGATATTTTTGCTGGATAGAGTATTCTTGGCTGAAAGTTTTTGTCCTTCAATGATTTGAATATGTTATTCCAGTCTCCTAGCCTGTAAGGTTTCTGCAGAGAAATCTGCTGAAAGTCTGATGGGGGTTCATTTGTAGGTTATTTTCTTCTGCCTTGCTGCCCTTAGTATTCTTTCTTTGTCATTCAGTTTTGCCAGTTTCACTAATATATGGCTTGCAGTAAGTCTTTTTACATTGACATATTTGGGAGATCTGGTGGCCTTTTTCACATGGATTTCCTTCCCTAGGTTTGGGAAGTTCTCTGCTATTATTTCTTTGAATAAGCTTTCTACTCCATTCTCCTTCTCTTCTCCTTCTTGAATACCTGTAATTCTTATGTTGCATTTCCTAAGTGAGTCGGCTATTTCTTGGAGACTTTCTTCATTTCTTTTTAGTCTTAGTTCTCTCTCCTCCTCTATCTGGAGCATTTCAACATGTTTATCTTTGATTATGCTGATACACTTCTCTATGGTGTCTGCTCAAGTGTTCAGGGAATCCATATTTTGTTGTATTTCTTCCATTGTGTCTTTCATCTCTTAATATTTCTGATTGATTCTTCTTTATAGTTTCAGTCTCTTTTGTGATATAGCTCCTGAACTCATTGAATTGTTTCTCTACGTTCTCTTTTACTTCATTGAGTTTTTTGATGATAGCTGTTTTGAATTCTTTGTCATTTAGATTACATATTTCTGCATCCTCAGCACTGATTTCTGGGTACTTGTCATTTCTCTCTGGTCTAGAGATCTAATATAATGTTTGATATTGCTAGAGGGAGTGGCTTGGTTCTTTTGTAGCCTGGCGTTATTTGGTCACAGATACTGCCTATCACCACTGGGTGGGGGTCAAGAGCCACGTATCCTGAGCCCTCTGCCTTCAGCCAAAATCTCAGGGGCTGGAGCCACGCTGAGCGGGTGGAGGGAGGGGCACTTTCTCTTGTGTGCTCCTGGGGTTTTCTCCCTCTGCTCTCCTAGGGTGTTGGCTTGATAAGGTCGTCTCCCACGAAAGCTTTCACCCTGGTAGAGGGCTTCCCTTTAGGCTGCAAGGGCCCTAGGGAGTCCTTGAAGTTCCCACAATGGAACATCCCCTCCCCCGTTCCTTCCCTCTAGGAGGCCTCCTGCAGTCGTGGATCGCAGTCTTTAGGGGAGGGAGTGAAGATTTCTCTTACCCCGTTCCACCTCCGAGGGGGGCTCCAGCCTCTCCGTCCTCCGTTGTATGGCTGCATGGATCTCTCTGATGTTTTTTGTGTTGAGTTTGGATGTCCTCTGTTGGAGTGTGGATTTTTTTGTTGTTGTATATGGGTGGGGGAAGATTTATGACAGACCTCACTCCACTGTGATGCTGATGTCACTCCAATCTTCCTCTTTTTGCTTGAGAAAGTTGTCACTGAGCTAACATCTGTGCCAATCTTCATCTATTTTGTGTGTGAGACACTGCCTCAGACGGCTTGATGAGCGGCTTAAGTCTGTGCCCAGGATCTGAACCTGCAAACCCTGGGCCACAGAAGCAGAGCACATGAACTTAACCACTATGCCACTAGGCTGGCCCTTACCACCTCTACTTTTGAGACTTCAGTTTTATGTATATGAGACCTTTTTTCTTTATCCCTTTTTGTCTGTTTTTTTCTCAGGTGTCTGTTTCATTCTTAATTTTTTCTGGCCTATCTTTTATTTAACAAATTCTTTTCAGCTCTCTCTTACCTGCTTTTAAATCCATTCAGTGAGTTCTTAATTTTTGTTGCTATAGTTTCTTTTCTAGAATTCTTAATTGGTCCTCTTTTTAGTAGTTCTTTACTGAAATTTTTAATTTTTTCTTAGTCTAAACCTTTTAAGGATAGTTATTTAGAAGTCTGTATCTGATACCTCTATTATCTAGATTTGCCGAAAATCTTTTTATGTTGTGCATTGTTTCTTTTGACATTCACTAATGTGGTCTCCTTTCCTAATGTGCCTGATTGTTTTTGCTTGAGCGCCAGACATTGTATATAAAAAGTTGTATATGTAGGGGCTGGCCCCGTGGCTGAGCGGTTAAGTTCGCGTGCTCCGCTGCAGGCGGCCCAGTGTTTCGTTAGTTCGAATCCTGGGTGCGGACATGACACTGCTCATTAAACCACGCTGAGGCAGCGTCCCACATGCCACAACTAGATGGACACACAACGAAGAATATACAACTATGTACCGGGGGGCTTTGGGGAGAAAAAGGAAAAAATAAAAAAAAAATCTTAAAAAAAAAAAAAATGTTGTATATGTAATTTGAAACCTTGAATTACATTATGTCCTGTTAGAGAGTTACTCTGACAGGTAACTAGGGGTATTAGCAAATCCTATTTGCTTTAATCCAATTTCACACATTTGGATGGTTCAAAGCTAGGATTCAGTCCCCCAAAAGCTGTCTATTTCTAGTTTGTGCTTATTCTTAGAATGTAGCACTGGAAGGTCCCAAATCAAAGTATATAATAGTGTTTACAAGATTACCTTTCTCCCCTTTTGTCCTCCTAGTCCTGCAAGATACAGGAAGCCTTCCTGTCTGTATCTCAGCCACTTCTTCTAGAGAAAAATTACCCCAAATGCTAAGTTATGTCTCTGTGTTTCCTCTCTTATTTGGATCTTTGTTCTGTAGTTCTTCCCTGTCTGTTGGCTCTCTGATGCCTTCATTTAGATTTTTAAAAACATATTGTCCAGCTTTTCTAGTTCCCTTTAGCTAGAGAGAGGTAGAGTAGAATTTTTGTTGGGGTAACTGTCACTTCTCTTTTGTCCCTTGCTGTGTGTGTTGTGGGGTTAGACTTGTCTCCCCATTTCTTGCTATGTGAAGTTCCCAATGCTTCACCACAATGTGTCTTTTTTTCTGCAGAGTTACTGTCAGCTGACAATTGGTGGTGCTGATATAAAGCATTGTAGTATGTAGGGTATGTATTGGCAGAAGATGCAAGAAAGCTGCATCTTGCAGCTATGGGAAAACAAGGAAGGGTTCCTGGAAGATTTCTTTAAACATTAGTACAGAGAATGTGCATTTAGATAAGGAGACTGCATTGACTAGGCTGCCCCAAGAAGGCTGTCTCTGTTGCATGAGAAGGGCTTCATCCAAAAGTGGGGTATGATTATGCTGCTAGAGGGATGTAAAACAGTGGCCCAAAGCAGAGAGAAAACTGCTGGAAAATACTAAGTCAGAAGAAGCCCCAATTGGACAATCCATGTAGAGAGAGCCTACAGTACAGTCATCAGCATCTGTATGTTCCCAGTTTAAAGAAGTAATGGCCAAGACTTCCTTTTTCAGTTCCCACTGGTGTGTAGTCAGTAACTTAAACTCATTTTCATTCTTCTCACTCCCTTTTGTTACCATCACCATCACGAGAGTGAGTACAAATGAATGTGATAGGAAGAAGTGGAAGAGGGAGAGAGAAAAAGAGCAAAAAAATCACAGTTCACTTGCCTGCAGTTCACAGCAGGTGGGTGGCAACTTCACCTGAGTGTTGAACTGAACTAAACTGATAATGATATTTATATGTGATTGAATATACAAAAGACGATGTAGGTTGAAAGGGAATGAAAAAAAATCTGATGTGGCCAGAGAAATGATTAGAAAAGATAGAGGCATCATTAAATGGCAAACCGTAACTTTTCTTTCTCACTTGGAAAGCAAAGTCAGTATCACCACTGGTTAAGCTGTTTGATTAGCTCTTTGGCTGTATCTAGACTGCTATTAAGTCCACCTTTCATGTTTTTCTTTTCAAGATCTCTTTTTGATTGATCACTGTACTTGGGTTTAAACATCCTGTTCTTGTTATGTGGCTGTGAGTCCTTCCTTTATTTTTCTGAAGACCTTAAATATATTTATTTTGTGATTCTTTTCTGATTGTTCTATTATTTATATTTTCTTGGGTACAATTTATTCTATTTGTTGGCTTTATTGGGTTCATTTGTTGACATTCCTTACACGTTTTCTTATTCCTGGTTGTGAGTTTATCATATACAAAGTACTTTTCCCAGTGTCTCGATCTGGGATTGCTCTCACTAGGATGGCTACTTCCCTTTCTTTGTGGTGTGTCTTATGGCGCCTGACCAAAGAGAATTTCCTTTCTTATTTTTAATGTGGTTATCTATTCACTAATCTATATTTTCCATTGTTAAAATATAATTTCTCCAGATTTTATATGGAGAGGAGGTAATTTCTCTTATCTTGAAATGAAGAGTCTAAATTCTTTGATATATAATACCTAGAGCAAGTATAACAGTATTTCTCTTAGCAAATCATTAAGATTTGCTACTCTCTCATAAACTCTTTAGGCACATATCAGCATTGTTTTTAAAGGACCCAAATCTCTTACACAGAATAGAGCAATTAATATGGTGGCTATGATGGTGGTTATGTAAGAAAAAATACACGCACATGGACAAGAAACCTGCCAAAATGGAAGGTGGTAAACTTATGGATGACTTTTTTCTCTTTTGGCATTCCAGAATTTCAGTATTATTATATTGTTTTTTAAAGAGGACATAATTTTTGATTATATATTGTAAATAACTTTAAAAAACATATGGCTGAGGCCAGCCTGGTGGCATAGTGGTTAAGTTTGCACACTCCACTTCAGCAGCCTGGGATTTGCAGGTTTGGATCCTGGGCACAGATCTATGCACCACTCATCAACCCGTGCTATGGGAGCATCCCATATACAAAGTAGAGGAAGAGTGCCACAGATGTTAGCTCAGCAACAATCTTCCTCAAGCAAAAAGCGGAAGATTGGCAACAGATGTTAGCACAGGGCCAATCTTCCTCACCCCCCACCCCCCAAAAAAATCACACAACTTATGCAGACCCATGTTAGAGTACCCAATTGCCTAGGACAGAGTTAAAACTCCTCAGCTAGATATCCCCAAAGCTTTTCACAGTTATGTTCCCAAATTGCCTCTCTTCTTATCTACCTCCATTTTCTTATTCCTATTCTAGTCCAGTCTTGTCCCCCATCCTTGACATAGGTGCTGCTAATTTCTGCTATATTTTTTTTTTTTTAAAGATTTTATTTTTTCCTTTTTCTCCCCAAAGCCCCCCGGTACATAGTTGTATATTCTTCGTTGTGTGTCCATCTAGTTGTGGCATGTGGGACGCCGCCCCAGCGTGGTTTGATGAGCAGTGTCATGTCCGCGCCCAGGACTCGAACCAACGAAACACTGGGCCGCCTGCAGCGGAGCGCGCGAACTCAACCACTCGGCCACGGGGCCAGCCCCTAATTTCTGCTATATTTTAAAGATTGAAACACATTTTTGCAGGGTTGTTTTTCTAGGTACAGGAAACTGGTTCTACTGTTCCATTCTTTTACTGAGTTTCTTTGGGATCCTGACTGCCTACTCTACATTGCTGTTGGTGAGTAATGTTTCCCATTTCTCCCACCCGCTTCCTGAGTAGCCTCATGAGGTGCTCCAGTCGTGGGATGGGACCTAATTGGTCCTGGGAGCCTCCAGAACCTAAGATCACTCTTGTTTTATCAGAGTTGGGGTTTACATCAGCTGCTTGAATTTTAGGCATGATGGATAGATGGAGGGAAAAAAGTCTTGTGCTGTTAAAGGATGTGTCTTACCACTTTGACCCTTTGAATGAGTGGCAGAACCTCCTTTTTCTATTCCCATGTTTCATAGCCTATTTTATGGTTCATTCAGTATTGTCATTTTAGACACTCACGGCTTCACACTAGCAGTACTTATACACATTGAACTACCTCATTTGATATCCCACCTCCTGAGAATCAGTCTTTCTGGGCCTTACAAGTTAGCTGGTTTTTTAAACCTGTTCTGATGTGCAAGTGCTAGTCCCCTAGTCTAGGTGCAAAGTACATTTTAGCAGAAGTCTTTTGGCAATAGTGACTCTGCCTCTATTTCCTAATAATGTCATGGAGTGTGAGAAATTCGGGCCAGGCAAGAGAAAAGTCTGTGGAAGTGGAAAGCTTATGGGAGGATAACTTTCAGGTCAGTGGAGTTTTTATATGTATCTTTCTCTGATTTCAAAATTCCTTGTCCCCACTGATTTCTTGTCTGATACAGAAGAACCCAACTCCTAAATCAGTTGCCATTTGCATTAATTTTTCTTTCAATAAAATTTATTAATCATTATATGAATAATAAATATTGAGTATACAGAGATCAACAAAACACTTGCAGTTTCTGTTTTCATGCAGAGCACATCAAAGAGATAGGTATGAGCTATAAAGTTACAATAGTCCCTTAATTCAATGAGTTTGCAATCTAGTAGGGTGACTAAGTCATAGACAAAAATAATTAACACACGCAGAGCATTATAATTGTCATTAGAGAGGCCTAAATAAAGTTCTGCAAGGGTTCTGAGAAGGAAGAGGTGATTTCCAGCCAAGAAGATTAGGTAAGGCTTCTTGAAAGAAGTGGCATTGGAGTGGGATCTTGAAGGGATGTTGGATTTGGACATGTGTATATGAGGATAGGGAAGAACATTCCAGGCTGTGGGAACATCATAACAAAGTTGGCAAGTTAGAAAAATATGGGGTGTGACTAGATAAGAAAGAAGGGTCAGTTCTGTTAGCATGTAGGGCATAATGAAGTATTAATGGGGACATGGCTAAAAAGATAGGCTTGTGGCAGATTTTGGAAGGCCTGGAAAGTAAGGCTAAGACATTTGGTATAAATCAGATTTCTTTTTTAGGAAAATCATCCTAGAAGTTGTAGTATGGAAGGTGCCTTTAGGTAGAGAGACCACTTAAACTTTTCCTTTTAATGGGGAAAATGTAGATGAAGGATATGCTCTGGGCCAGACTCTGCCCACTGAATTATAGTGCTTTCATCCGTAATAAATATGAAATGGTTTAATTAGCTTCTAAGGTGGGAATGAGTTCTAGTGTCCAATAAGGCAATGTATTTTAATAAACTTTCTACTTTACCATACCTCTTTTTGGATTCATTCAATGACAACAACAGTGAACAAAGAGAGAGACCTAGGTTCTATTTCCAGCTCTATCTTTAGGTTACTTTGTAGCCTTGGTCAAGTCATATAACTTCTGAGCCTTAGTTTCTTTTCTTTCAAGTGAGAATAATAAAAATATTTAATAAAATGGTATTTTATAGGGCTGAGTAAAGAACAAATGAAATCATACACATAAAACTATTTTGATAAAAAGGTAAGTGTCTTATACATTCAAACTCTCAGTAACATTCTAAGCATCTGAGGACTCCAGTTTTCAGTTTCCAACTCCACACTGATTTGGTGACTGACTGGATTTAGATTCCTATCTAACTGATATTTATTGACTGAATACCAGTGTTAATGATGGTGAATAACAGTTGTAACAACAGCACTGGTTCCTCAAGAAAGAGCTTTTAAATGACCATTGGAAGGGCTGGCCCCAGACCTCTGTTCTCTCACAAGTGGGTCTAAGTAATACCAGGAATGAGATCCATCACAAGGAAAAGAAATTGGTAGGAACTTCAGGTAGGGTATCAGTGTGGTGATTGTTATGAAATCCCAGAGAAGGTAATAATTAGCTCTTCCTGAGCGTGCTGGTGAAAGTTACAATAGGAGGAATTTAAACTGGCTTTGAAGGGTAAGTGTCGTGGAGAGGGAGAGCTTTTCAGGCAGAGGAACAGCATGACAAACACCCGGAGGCTGAATAGTGCAGGTATAGCAAGAAGTGAATGTAGTGCTAGACTGTGAAAGGAATTTTGAGATACAGAACAGTGCTCTGGGCAGCAACTTGGTAATTTCAAAATAACGTCCTTTTTCTTTGCTTTTTCAGATACTTGGATTTTTGTTGATTTGGGATGGGAGGCATGATCTACAGCTGCACTGGTTTCATAAGGTAGGACATCTGAATCTTCTTAGGAGACCTTATACCAGGACTAAATGTGCCTATTTGGCACTCAGTGTTAAGTACATAGTTGCCCTTTCTTTCATTGTTCCCCTTAGAAAGAAGAGATCTACTTATATTGTTTTAACTGAAATCATTAAATTTCTAATAGATTTAACTGATTTACTGAAGGAGCTGAACCCAAACTTTATTTTTTGTAACCACTCCTTGTTAAACTCACTCCGTGACTCTGTTCTTCCTATCCCAATAAAATCTTAGGCAAGTCCCCTTACTTTCCCAGTCCTTTATAGGCACAAGAACATTCTCATTTCAGTCATTAAAGATTTCAGTTCATTGTAATAACCCAAACTCCAGTTTTATAAGACTTTTCCCCTCCTCTGTTTGGGCGTGAAATCCTGCGGTGGTGGAGAGAGCACGATGGTCCTTTACCTCTCTTCCACCAGAGGAGGGCCCAGGGGAAAGGAGATCGGATGAAAGAAGACAGTCCCTCAAGGAAAGGCAGAAGGGTCATTTGGGGTTGATTTCATCAGCACCAGGTAAATGCTCAGTTGTTGGCTCCTTACCCCATGGGCTTTTTCTATGTGTATTTTCAGAGACCCTTCTGCTGAGAACCTTGACTGCAACTCTTGGTGGAGTCAATGCCTGTCTTCCTATGCTCCCTGAAATTTCTCTGTTGAGGTCCTTTTGATCTTCCCTTAGTTTGGAACCCTCTAAAATGACACCTGCATTGTTTCTCTTAAAGGATCCATATCTAGTCCCCAGAAAGCAGGCATCTTTGGACATACAGCTGTGGACATACAGCTCATTTCCAACATATCCTCCCTCATTTTGTTCTGCTGTGGGTTTGAGCAGCTCCAGCCACAACCTCTTGCTTTTTTACAGACTTTTTTCAGGCATTGTTTTGATACCATTCCTTGTGTTTTCTCAAATTCAGAAACATGTCAAACTCTCTGAGAGGTCCCCTTAAATTTTCTCTTACTCAAATGAGAAGTATGAACTGGAAATATAAATTTAAGAGTTATTAGAACAGATGGAAATTAAGTCATAAGATTTTATAGGGAAAAAATGTAGATTAGAAGTGAACAAATAGGCCTTATTGAGATCACCACCTGTTTTGGAGTTGAGACACCGTGATCAGTTAGTCACTACCAAGAATCCCTATGGGTTAAACCATTCCGATTACCATTCCAGGCTTGTGTCTATTATAGAAACTGTGCTTAGCTTGCCTTTGGCAGTTGGTGCTGGTACTTAGCCTTTGCCACAGCAGGACCTGATCATTCCCTTTGAAATCTGGAAGCCAGTTTCAATGGCAGCATCTCTCACCTTTATTCAGGCATGGAGGATAGCCACTACAATGCTTTTCAAGGATTCTGACACTTTCCTCACTAGAGTGTTTTTCTGTGTCCTCCCATAGAACATGATAGGGAGTAAGTTAGCTGATCACAGGTAATAGCATTCCAGCAACCTTTTCTCAATGAATCTTTGGATTCTTTCTTCAGTATTATACCAAGAAATTGCTGGCATCTCAATTTCTTTAAGCATGGGCCACTATTGAGCCAAACAAACAATTAGAACCACTTAAAGATTGCATAATATCTGGATTCTGGTATATTGAATTCAGAATCTCTGGCAAGTGCACTTGTGTCAATAAATTTAGCCTGATCTAAAATTATTTTCTTTTCTCTTTGTCTGGCACCCTTAGGATTCATTCTCACACATATTCTACAGGGTTTTTGTCAATATAAGTTAACAAGCCTTTATCTCTTGAGGCATTCTGGGATCTAATTCCAGCGATGAGTCTGTAGGTAATGAGAAATGATGGAGGTGGAATATGAGAAGAGTTGGCATCCCCTTGGAAGGAAACTACCTTGGTTGAGCCTTCAAACCATGAAGGACTAGGCTTATCAGACTTGAAAAGAGAGACTGCTTCTATTGGCAAGGGAGATTCTGTGGGGCTTAGAGTTTCAGTTTTAGTGTACTCAGTAAACCCAGAAGGAGAGGGTTAGCAGCAGCCCATAACCCATTCCCCTTCTAGCTCGGGGTGCTCAGAAAGGAATGAATGACCTTAATCAAAACTTCTTGTAAACATGCTAATAACCCAACCTCCTGGTAAACGCACTAAAGATATTTATTAGCCAAAAATTAATGGAGAATCCTTATCTATGAAAATTTCTATCAGGATATAACCTGGTATGTTTGGGTTGCTTATTGTGAATAAACGTGAAATTTATAGATTTGTAGGGTGGGAGACATGGCTGCCTGGAGTTGTATAATTAATGGGATATAAGATAAGGATGCTCCATAACCAAAAAAAGCTCCTTCTGTGAAGCAATGTTTTGACATATTTTGCGCAAAACACACCGCACATTTTAAGTCCAAGACCAAAGTGTATTGTAATATAGGAGAGGAAAGATCTTTTTATGAGTAGCTGCATTTGACAGGATCAGATTTCACCAAAGGAAAATGTTTTATCTGTACCTAATTGCCTGTATCCTTTAAATCATTAGTAAAGTTTGGTGTTGGGTAAGATCACAGAATTGCATGAGATTCATATGAGTCTGATTTGACCATTAAACCTTTATGTTGTGATATATTTGGTTTGCTAATAGGTTTTAATATTTTTGCATTTATGTACATAGGAGAGATTGGCCTACACCTTTTCTTTCTTGTAATGCCTTTGTTGAATTTGGGTATCAATGTTTTATGGGCTTCATAAGATAAGTTCCATCTTTTTTCTATTCTCTGGAAGAGTTTGTTAAAGATTGGAAGTATTTCTTTCTCGAATGTTTGGTAAAATTAACCGTTGAAGCCAGTAAGGCCTGAATTATTTTGTGAGAAGATTTAATTATGGATTCAGTTACTTTAATAGATCCAGAAATTAGAGAAAGGAGAGAACTAAGCACTCTTTAGAGGACAACACAGATGTAGAAAAACTATACATTCAAAGGGGAAGAGATTAAAGATATGTCTTCTTGGTCTCAGTGTTCTTTCTCTATGAAATAGTGTTCTGGCAGGCAGATTTTTTCATCTGTTCAACAATGTTTATTGGATGCTTACTGTGTGTCAGACATTCTGTGAGGCAGTGAGGATATAATCATAAACAAATATTGTCCTTGACCTCATGAAGCTTATAGTCTGTTGGGGAAAACATACATTGAAAAGGAAATTGCAAAATATTAATTACTTGTGATTGCATTGAGTCATGTAAACAAGTGGTAAATATTTGTAATGGCCATTGTTAAAACTGAGTGAGAGACCCTAAGCAATATTGAGTCCCCAGGTGAGGTTAGAGATGATAAATTAGTAAAGGCATCAGACCACATAGCTGTGTAATTTTTTTCTAGCCATGCTATACAACAAAGACTTGGAAGCAAAGAAGGTGAATAATTGGATCCATCCAATATTGGGCATTTGTAAGATGGTTAGATTAAAAGGATGAGGAAATGAGGTCCTTGACATTGTGGGGACACAAGTACAATTCTCAAGGACAGTTCTGATCCAAGCCTAGTGCCTGGAAGTAAGGGGATTCTTTCTGTTTCCCTAGATCCTGACTCTGCTAGTGATTCTGCTATCCTCGTTTTTTATGTGGATTTTAAGCGTTTACTGGAAAGACAGGTGGTTGACAGCTGGGCTTTCACTGAAGGTAAGCGTCATCCTGTAGGTCTGGCCCTGTCTGTCCAGATGTGTTCAGCCTGACTTTTGGCTTCCTCCCAGGTCTTTGCTCCCTACATACACCTGAGCAGCATACCTGTGATGGTTCTCATTTCCTGGCCTGTGGCCTTCTACTTAATCCATTTGGAAAGAGAAGGTATGTCACGTGGGTGGAACCTTGCCTGATCGTTTTAACTCTGACTTTAGCTTGCATAGTCTGCTCAACAAAACACAAAATTGGTAGATAGTCACCACTGTGCCTATTTGAAATTCATTTAGCTTGTTACTCAGGCATGCTTCTTGTGGTCAAACTCACAACCCTACGTGGCCTGTCACAGCATTTCCCTGACCAAACAGGTCTTCTAAAGAGGGATTCTCCTTCTAGAAAAATAAGAATTTTCTGTGTTTTGTTACACATTGACTATCTGGGAATGGACTTGGGGGGTGGGTAGTAGAGGCCATTTTAATTTTATTTAACCAGAGTGATAGTACAAGTCACAGTTCTTTTAGTTTGTATTTATATATTATTAGTTTTAACTAATGAACTTATACTAGGTCCAGATAATCCTGGTTACGTCCTAGTAACCCAAAGCAGGCCCCTGCAGAAATGTCTACCTCTGAGGCTAGTTTCCTCTCCATTCTTTCCTCTAATATCATGGAAACAAAAGAGAATCAGAGCTATACACTAAATTGTTTTGAGAATGGAGTTATTTCTCAGCACCCTTATTGTGAAACCGGTAGGATCTTGTTTTCTCTGTGTGTCTCTTTTTACTATTGGTTAAACAAGGAGTGTTTGCTTCCTGACTTGTGCAAGGATTCAGGCAAGAGAAAGACTGGATTGGTCGTGTTGCTATTGTGTTTGTAATGTGTGTATATGCATGTGGAGGATGAATTTTAGGAAGTGTCTCTGGGCAAGAGCTTAAAGGGGACAATAATGAGCTCTTTTCTTTTTCCTTTATTAAATTTTAGCTAGAATCAGAAAATACAAGATGACAAGTCGTGAGAGAAGAAGAGTCAAGAGATGTGATAGACTCGCAAAATTGAGAGGTTAGAGCTGGAGATCTATATTTGAAAGTGACTGAAGCCTGGGTGGAAACTTAAAAATGTGCAAATGGGTAAAATCCTTAGAGGTCTAAAATAGTAAGTGTTAAGGAATGGCCAGTGATAACAGGTATTGTGGACAGGCTGTGTGTTTGTGTGTGTGTGTGTGTGTGTAACAGAGAGAGAGAGAGAGACGCAAATACCTAATAGTTATTCAATACCTATTATAAGTCAACACTGTCTTATCACCTCTATGAGGTGGATCTTAGCAGCAAGATGGCCGCATTTTTCAGAGAAGAAAATGAAGACCCAGAGAGGTTAAGCAGCACAGCCTTAGTCTCACAATTAGCAAGTGGTAGAGTTTGGCTTTGAATTCAGATTTCTGTCAACCAGTAACCCTTCTACTATACTGTACTGCCGTAAATATAGGGGCGTTTTAGGCTGATCTTTACAGGCTTATCTTTCCAGGCTTTCTCAGAACCAGCCAAAGTACTCCTCCTTCTGAGAAGGTATTTCTTAACATTCCCTTTCCTTGCTTCCCTTCCCACCTCCTGCACAGTCCCTTGTAAATTTACAGTTCCAACAATATTGCCTTAATAATAATGCTATATTTGGATAGTCCTGTACTTTGAAATCACTGAAAGTAAGTGCGGATGTGACAGAAGTATAGAGTAAATCAGTAGTCCACAGAGTCAATGAAACCAGGGGCTGGGTGTTTTACTGCCTGCTCCTTTGGGATAGTTAGTTGCTTGGGATGGTTCTTCGTTCCCCTTTTCCTTTTTTTCCTCACTTCCCCCTCCTTCCAACTTTTTCAGCTCTACAAGTGGCTATTGGATTGCCCTTTTTTCTTATCCTTTTATGTCTCTATGTGGTCCCATTGGGGATTTACTCTCCCTGCATTCAGGAGAAGGATAAATTGGGACCCAAGCCAGACATCTTTGGACATAGAGGTGCACCCATGGTAGGTCTGAGCTTTATGGGCATGGGTGAGTACAAGTATGCATAGGGTATGTGGATGAGAGAAGGAGACCTCAGAACCCTAAGAACCTGTGGAGAGGAAAGGGGTTGGCTTGAAATGACAAGAATAAAGAGTTAATTGTAGAGATTGGACTTGAACCTAAGTCACCTAACTCTCAGTCCATTTCTCTTTACTGTGCCCAGTGACATTGCCTCAGATGAGCAGAGTCCCAGAATCAGATTGGGTAGAGGAGAATATAGGCAGTCTCTTTGAAAAAAGAGCCGAGGGAGCCAAACTCTGCTTCATAAAGCCCTTTCATTACTGGGATCCCTCCCTACCATAAAAGGGATGTTGAGAGGAGAGATCTGACGTATAGGGCCTGATGTCCTTTTCTTCCACAGCTGGGGCCTGAGAATACCATGATGTCCTTTGAGAAAGCTGTTGAACACGGGGCTTTTGGGCTGGAGACTGACGTATACTTAAGGTAGGAAAACAGGGGCTGGGGTGGGGAGGAGATAGGCCAATGCCGTAGAAGATGCCCAGCCTGGCCCAAGTTGTGGAAAGTACAAGTCCTGGGCAATTTCTCCTGTGTTCACATGGCACATATGCACACAGCACGTACACGAACCACTTCTCCCTTACAAACCATACATGTTTACCCTTACATTCTCAATCACAGCCTCATAAATTATACACACTCTATGTAGTCTCCACCCATAATTCAAATTTGTCCCCACTGCAAATCATGCTTACAACTTAACCCCAAGCACTACCTTAGCAATCTGTTTAACTAACATTCCCTGCGCATCTGCTACATTCCAGGAGTTCTTATGAGTGCTGGGGAAATGAATAAGATATAGTCCTGACTAAGAGATGTTCCTAGCCAGTGAAGGAGCTATGGCATGTTTATAAATAGCCACAGTATAAAACCATTTGTGGTGAGTGCCTTTCAGAGAAGAATAAGTCAAATGCAGCAGAACCTCACTGAAGGAAAAAGCTACCTCCCATTGTGTGTAAAAGATATGTGTCCTTAGAATTGTGTTTGAGTTGAATCTTGAAGGAAAAATACTATTTTACCAAGCAGAGATGGGGAAAGAGGGTATTCCAGGCAGAGGCAACAGCTTATTCAAAAGGCATCTAAATGAGAAATAACAAGTTTGTAGATCAGAGAGCTAACCTGTATGGATGCCAAAAGTGATATCCTTTGGGGACATGAGAGGACTATGTGAAGAGGAAGTGTAGCTGCGAGGCTCACTGAGGCCGGATCATGGAGATCGCTAAATGTTTAAGGCAGCCATGGTAGGTTTTAGAGGATAGATTGTTATTTTTGAAAGATAATGTTTTAGAAAGACTCATCTGGCAGTCTGTGAGGGCGAATTGTCAGGGAGATGAGTAGTAGGTTGTAGCAGTGTCCAAGGGAAAACAAAGGAAGACTTGGGTCAGAGCAGGGGCAAGGGCAAAAAGTCATGATTTACTGAAGAATCTGTGTATCTGAGCAGCTAGAAGTAGAAAGGCTTCATCTCCAGCATGAGTATACTAGTGAATGTGGTGTGTTCAAACTCCCTTCACAGCCATTCTATGAGGCAAACAGAAATGAAATGAACATTCTGTTTCACAGATGAGGAATTGTGGCTTGAACCTAGATTCAAAGAAGGGAAATGTATTACTAAGATCATAAGGCTAGAATGTACATGAGAAAGGCAGGATCAGAACTAGATTCCTGACCCCAGACTGGGGTTCTTAACATTACCCAACAATAACAACTGTTCCATGAACAATATTTGAATCAGAGTTGAAACTGGATGTTCTGTCAGCACTCTTGGGTTCATTTGTGGAAATGCCTGGTGGTCATGGCATAATGTGGTAAAGGTGCTGAGCCAGTGAGCTCCTGGCACATTGTCTTTCTGTCTTCTCTTTTGTGGCTTCAATTTTGATGTAGATGATCCTTCCAACTCCTCAGTTTCTCTGCTTGTTGACATCTTCATTTCCAATGATCGTCTCTTCCACATACCTCTACCATCCACACTGATGGCCATACCCTAAGCTTTATCATTACCAAAAATTGCATATCACTTGGAGTCCAGTCAGGCAATGAATACCACAGCAGTAACTTGAACAGGAAAATGTAATATCAGTATTTTACCAAATAGCAAAATGTGGTCAACTACTAAAAGAGGTAAAAGAGGACCCTGGGGAGTACAAAAGTAGCAAGTGCAGCTTCTGGAACTTCTGTTCCAGACAAAATGGAGTAAGCACATTCCACCCTATTTTTTACAAGAATTAAAGAAAAAGAAAAAAATTAAAAACTGGACAAAATTCACAAAGCAACTGACAGAAGACTCTGAAAGGTGGAGAAAAAAGATAGACTGGCTAGGATTCATAAGACTCAAGGAACTACCTAGTAGGGAGTGAGTTCCCTATTGTATTTTTTTGTTCTTTTACTGTTGTTTTGTCCTGACATGAGCTCTGGAGAGACCTGAAACCCAGAAACACCTATAGCTTCAGATAGAAAAAAAAAACGCCCCCACAAAAGTCTGCTCTTTTGTACTGGGAGGACTGGGAGAAGGGTAGCCCAGCAGGATATAAACATTTTGACCATACCAGCCCTACTCAGGTGAACACCACAAAAAACCCACTTCCCTCCCTCTCCCCACCTGGGGCTGGGGCCTCAGAGACTATGGGCAGATCCCTTACATTCCTGTCCTGAAATAACAGGTGGTTCTTCTGTCCTCCCTCCCACAACTAGAGACTGAGAGGAGAATTATTGAGAGAAGTTATCTGGAGAAAGTGACTTTTTTATTGTGATAAAATATACTTACCATAAAATTGATCATTTTAACCACTTTTAGGTATATAGTTCAGTGGCATTAAGAACATTCACCTTGTTTTGCTACCATCACCACCATTCATCTCTAGAACTTTTTCATCCTCTCAAAGTGAAACTGTATCTATTGAATAATAACTCCTTATCTCCCCTCCCCCCAGGCCCTGGCAACCACTATTCTATTGTCTAGCTCTCTGAATGTGACTACTCTAGTTATATCATATAAGTGGAATCATACAATGTTTTTCCTTTTGTGTCTGGCTCATTTCACTTAGCATAATGTCAAGGTTCATCTATATTATAGCATATGTCAGAATTTCCTTCCTTTTTTCTTCTTTTTTTATTGTGTTAAACACATTAAATTCACCATCTTAATAATTTTTAAGTGTACAATTCAGTAGTGTTAAGTATATTCACATTGTTGTGAAACACATTTCTAAAACTTTTTCATGTTACAAATAGGAAACTCTATGCCCATTAAACAACAACTCCCCTTTTTCCCCTACCCTTCAGCACCTGGTAACTACCATTCTACTTTCTGTTTTTATGAATTTGACTACTTTAGATGCTTCACATAAGTAGAATCATACAATATTTTTCTTTTTGTGACTGTCTTATTTCACTTAGTATAATGTTTTTAAGGTTCATCCATGATGTAGCATATGTCAGAATTTCCTTCCTTTTTCAGGCTGAATAATACTCCATTATATGTATATACCACATTTTGCTTATCCATTCATCTGCTGATGGACATTTGGATTACTTCCATCTCTCGGCTATTTTGAATAATGCTGCTATGAACGTGAGTGTACAAATATCTTTTCTTTTCTGTCTTTTTTTTTGAGGAAGATTAGCCTTGACCTAACATCTGCTGCCAATCCTCCTCTTTTTTTCTTTTCTTTTTTTTTTGTCAAGGAAGACTGGGCCTGAGCTAACATCTGTGTCCATCTTCCTCTAGTTTATATGTGGGACGCCTACCACAGCATGGCTTAACAAGCAGTGCATAGGTCCACACCTGGGATCCGAACCGGTAAACCCTGGGCTGCTGAAGCGGAGTGTGCAAACTTAACTACTGTGCCACCAGGCTGGCCCCCTACAAATATCTTTTCAAGACCCTGCTTTAATTTTTGAGAGGTATATACCCAGAAGTGGAATTGCTGGATCATACAGTAATTCTGTGTTTAATTTTCTGAAGAATTGCCATGCTGGAAAACGGGATTTTTAAAACTTGTATGTAAAATCCTGGGCAGATCTTTGTGTAACCCATGCATGAAACCACACAGACACAACACAGCAGAAGATTTGATAACTGAACGTTGATCTGGAACACCATCCAGGTTTTAGATTGACCTCTGGGTAGCACCTAGTGGGAAAGGCCAGAAAAGCACTGTAAAGCCTTTGAAAACTAAATTGGTATTTGAACCACAGCCAAGAAACATGGGCCAGGACATGTGTCGTGAACCTAAACATGTTGACTATCTGTTAAAATAGATTTAAAGAGGAACCAGAATTTCATAATACTCTCAAAATGCCCAGGATACAATCCAAAGTTTTACGTCCTACCAAACCTACAAAAATCTCAGCTTAAATGAGAAAAGGTAATCAATAGATGTCAACATCAAGAGAAACAGATCTTGAAACTATCTAAGTATTTTAAAGCAGCTATCATAAAATGTCTCCAACAAACATTTATGAGCACTCATTAAACAAATGAAAATGTAGAAATTCTTAGCAAAGAAATAGAAGGACTAAGGAAGAAACAAATGGAAATAGAAGTTCTTTAGACAAAAGAAAATGATTAAAAAAGTAAACTTGTATACATATATCAAATTATTATGTTGTACACCTAAAACTAATACAACGTTATATGTCAACTATATCTCAATAAAATGGAGGAAAAAGTCATCTTGGAATGTCAGAAATAAAAAAAGAGCAACAGAGAGGGTAATATATAAGTAAATACAATAGACAATTCTCTTCCTCCAGAGTTTAAAAATTATGTTTGATGATTAAAAGCAAAAATCCTAACATTGTCTGATGTGGGTCTCAATATATTTTAAGAGATTTAAGACAATTATATCATAAAGGAAGGGGGGTAGTGTAAAGGGACCTAAAAAGTGTTTAGGTTTCTACATTCTACTTGAAATGGTAGAATGTTGACGCTATTAGAATGTACTAAGTTAGGGATATATATATCTAGGGCAACCACACCAAAATATTATACAAAGAGATATACTAAAAAAGACCATAGATAAAAATTTTGAATAACCAACAGGAAAACCAGAAAAAGGAAACACAGGAACAAAATCAGAGGGAACAAACATAAAAATAATATTAAAATGGCAGACTTAAATCCTAACATATCAATAAATATATTCAATGTAAATGATCTAAATCTACCAATTAAAGGACAGAGACTGGCAGAAAAGATTTTAAAAATATGGCACAACTATATGCTGTCTACAAGAAATTCACTTCTTATATAGGTAGGTTAAAAATAAAACAGTGAAAAAATATGCTATGCAAATTCTAATCAAAGCTGGAGTTGCTATACTAATGTTAGACAAAGTAGACTTCAGAGCAAAGGAAATCACCAGAGACAAAGAAGGACATTACATAATGATAAAAAAAAAAAAAGTTAATTCATCAAGAGGACGTAACAGTTCTAAATGTGTAGGAACCCAAGAACAGAGCTTCAAAATACATGAAGCAAAAACTAGACAAAATTAAAAGGAGAAATAGATAAATCATAACTATAGTTGAAGACTACAACATCCTTCTCTTAGTAATTGATACAACTACTAAACAGAAAACCATAAAAGATAAAGAATATCTGAACAACAACATCAACCAACAGGACCTAGGTGACATTTATAGAACACTCAACCCAAGAATAGCAGAGGACATATCCTTATCTAGTGTCCACAGAAAATATATCAATATAGGTCATATCCTGGGCCATAAGACCAACCTGAACAAATTTAAAAGTACTGAAATCATACAGAATACTTTCTCTGAGCACAATAGAATCACACTAGAAATTGGTAATGAAGTCAACAAGAAAATCTTCAAACACTTGGAAACCAAATAAATCCACTTCTAAATAATCGATGAATTAAAGAAGAGGTCACCTTTATTTAATATGTGATTTGCAAAAATTTTGTTCCATTATGTGGGTTCTTATGTTTTCTTGATACCAACTGATTTTGACATAGATGCAAGGCAATTCAGTGACCCCTGCCTCACACCATATATAAAAATCACCTCGAATGGATCAATGACATAAATAAGGATGTGGAGAAATTGTAAACCTTGCACATTGCTAGTGGAAGTGTAAAATGGTCTCCCACTGTGGAAAACAGTTTGTACTTCCTCAAAAACCTTAACGTAGAATTACCATATGAACTAGCAATTCCACTCCTAGGTATATACCCCCAAAAATTGAAAATAGGGACTCAAACAGATACTTATATGCCATTGTTCTTTGCAGCATTATTCACAGTAGCCAAAAGCTGGAAACAATCCAAGCATCCATCAACGGATGAATGGATAAATAAAATGTGGTAGATACATACAGTGGAATATCATTCAGCCATAAAAATGAATAAAGTCTGCTACAACATGTGTGTTACAATATGGATGAACTTTGAAAAACACTATGCTAAGTGAAACTAGCTAGACAAAAAAGGATAAATATTGTATGATTCTATTTATATGAAATATATAGAATAGGCAAATTCATAGAGACAGAAAGTAGATTAGAGGTGCCAGGGGCTGGGAGAAGGGAGGAATGAGGAATTATTACTTAATGGGTACAGAGTTTCTGTTTGGAGTAATAAAAAGGTTTGGAAATAGATCATAGTCGTGGTTGCATAACATTGTGCATGTAATTAATGCCACCAGATTGTATGCTTAAAAATAGTTTTAAAATGACAAATTTTATGTTATATATATTTTACCACATAAAGATAAATGGAAAAAAAACCCTGAACAATGGAAGAAGGCTAGCCTTTTTAACAAATAGTCCTGGAGAAATTGGACATCCAAAGGGAAAAAAATGACCCTTGACGTAAACTTCATGGGTTAGACCAGAAAAACTCAGCAAAACGTAAAAAGCCTCAAAATTGATTACAGATTTAAGTACAAAATGTAAATTATAAAACCCTCAGAAAATAAAACGTAGGAGAAAATTTGGGGGATCTAGGGCTAGACAAAGTGTTCTTAGACTTTATACCAAAAGCACTATCCATAAAAGGAAAGATGATAAATGGAACATCATTAAAGTGAAAAACTTGCTCTGTGAAAGACCTCGTGAGATGGATAAAAAGGAAAGTGTCAGACTGGAAGACAATATTTGTAGAGTATGTATCTGACAAAAGACTTGTATCTAGAATATGTGAAGAACTCTTAAAACTCAACAGTGTAAAAAAAAAAAAATCCCAAACAATCCAATAAGAAAATGGGCAAAATCCATGAACAGACATTTCACCAAAGAGGATATACAGATGGCAAATAAGCACATGAAAAGATCTTCAACTTCATTAGCCATTAGGAAAATGCAAATTAAAACTAAAATCACTACTCATCTATCAGAATGGCTAAATTTAAAACATAGTGATAACTCCAAATGCTTGTTGACAAACTGGATCACTTATACATTGCTGGTGGAAATGTAAAATGGTATAGATGCTCTGCTCAGTGTGGCAGTTTCTTACAAAACTAAACTAAATTTCTGGATTGTGTGTGCTTAACCATACAACCCAGAAATTGCAGTTCTGGGCATTTATCCCAGAGAAAAGAAAACTTAATGTTCATAGAAAGACCTTTACATTAACGTTTACAGCAACTTTATTTATAATAGCCAGTATCTGGACAACCCCAGTGTCCTTCAAGAGGTTCAAGAGGTAAATGGTCAGACAAACTGTGGTATATCCATACCATGGAATATTACTCAGCAATCAAAAGGAATTGCCTATTGACACATGCAACAATTTGGATGGATCTCATGGGAATTATGCTGGTGAAAAACACCAGTCTCAAAAGGTTACATACTGTATGCTTCCATTTATATATCACTTTCAAATTGATAAGATTAAAGTGATTGGAAATAAATCAGTGGTTCCTAGAAGTGAAAAGAGGTGGGAGAGAGAGGTGACTTTGGCTATAAAGGTAGAACGGGACTGTTCTTATATGTTTACTGCTCTGTATCTTCACTGTGGTAGTGGTCACGTGAATCTGTATATATGATAAAATGAACATAGAACTAAACACATACACAAATAAGTGCATATAAAACTAATGAAAGCCGAGTAAGGTTAGTGATTTTATCAATGTCAATTTCCTTATATTATTGTAGTATAGTTATATAAGATTTTACTATTGGGGAAAACTGGGTTATGAGTATACAGGGTCTCTCTGTATTGTTTCTTACAAATCCATGTGAATCTACAATTACCTCAAAATAGAAATTTAAAAAACAGAAAAGAATGCCATCAGCTTTAAAAAAGGCACAAGCTGATTCAAAAATTTATGTGGAAATAACAAAGGAACTAGAATAGCTACAACAGTATTGACAAAGAAGAATAGTTAGAGGAAGCACACTACGTAACTTCAAGACTTACTGTATAGCTGCAGTAACCCAGACATTGTGGTATTGGGGGAGAGTCGAATGTGTAAATCAATTCAAGATAGAGATTCCAGTGATAGACCCCTAAACATACACCCATCTGGTTTTTTACAAAGGTGAAAGATCACTTCAATGAAGTAAAGATAGTCTTCACAATGTTGGGACAATTGGACTTCCATGGCACTGGGAAGGGAGAACCTCATCATATACCTCACACCTTATACAAAAATTGGCTCAAAATGAATCATAGATCTAAATGTAAAATGTAAAACTCTAAAACTTTTATAAGAAACCATAGGAGAAAATCTTTGAGACCTAGAGTTAGGTGAAGAGTTCTTAGACATGACACCAGAAGTATGAACCATAAAATAAAATTGTTAAATTGGACCTTATCAAAATAATAAAAAAAAACATCTGCCATGTGAAAGCCGCAGTGAAGAGGATGAAAAGGCAAGGTACAGAGTGGGAGAAAATATTTGCAAGCCCATATCCAACAAAGGACTTATATCCAGAATACATAAAGAACACTCTGAACTGAACACTAAAGGAATAAACCAGCCCATTAGAAAATAGGCAAGGGGGTTGGCCCCGAGGCCGAGTGGTTAAGTTTTTGTGCTCCATTTCAATGGCCTGGGCTTTGCCGGTTCGCATCCTGGGTGCGGACCTATGCACTGCTCATCAGGCCATTCTGAGGCAGCATCCCACATAGCACAACCAGAGGCACTCACAACTAGAATACACAACTCTGTACTGGGGGGCTTTGGGGACAAAAAGAAGAAGAAAAAAAACAAGATTGGCAACAGTTGTTAGCTCAGATGCCAATCTTTAAAAAAAAAAAAAGAAAGAAAATAGGCAAAAGACATCAACAGACACTTTACCCAAGAAAATATACAGATGGCAAATAAGCACATGAGAATATGATCAGCATCATTAGCCATTAGATAAAAGTAAATTAAAGCCATGGTAAGACACCACTACACACCTATCACAATGCCTGAAATAAGAAATATTGGCTACCAAATACTGGTAAAGTTGTGGAACAACTAATTTTCTTATACATTGTTGAGGGAATGTAAAATGGTATAGCCACTCTGTAAAACAGTTTGGCAATTTCTTATAAAGTTAACCATTCACTTACCTTATGACCCAGCAGTTGCACACGTGTGTATTTATCCTAGAGAAATGAAAATGTATGTCCACACAAAACCTGTACACTAATGTTCAAAGAAGCTTTATTTGTAATAGCCCTAAACTGGAAAGAACCGATATATACTTCAGCAGACTAATGGATAAGAAAACTGTGGTATTTCTATACAGTGGAATACTATTCAGCCACAAAAAGGAATGAAGTATTGATACATGCAACAACTTAGATGAATCTCAGTGATGTTATGCTGAAGGAAAAAAAAATCTCAAAAGGTTGCATACTGTATGATTCCATTTATTTATCACTCTCAAAATGACAAAATTAGAGTGATGGAGGACATGTCAGTGGTTGCCAGGGATTAGGCTTAGGGGGAGGGTCTGAGTAAAGTGGTAGCATGAGACAGTTTTTTAGTGGGGATGGAACAATTCTGTAACCCAGTTGTGGTGGTCACACAAATCTATACATGTGATAAAATTTCATAGTACTACACATATACATACATACATATACACATACACGCATAATTAATTAATGAGTTGTGTCACGTTCGTATGTTAATGGAGATGATTCATCCTGACATTTCAAAAGTTTTCAGGACCCCGTATCCTGTTCCAGTTCATGCCCTAGATCTTTACTTTATTTTAGGCGATGTTCCTCCAAAAAGTTATTTCTACTCCCTGTCTTCCTTTTGCTTTTCCAGTCCCTTTTGAACCTACCCCAACCAGGCTTTTTCCACACCATTTCACTGAGCTCTTATTAAGTTACCAGTGACCTCAAACTTCCCAAACATGATGTAAATTTTCAGTTTTCATCTTAACCTCTCAACATTTGAATAATCCCTCATTTTAAAAACGCTTTATTTGGCTTCCAGAATATATGTTCCTCATTTTCTTCCTCCCTGACTGTTTCTTACGTGATTTTCTTTGCTCACTCCTACAATCTCTTGCCCTCAAAATGTTGGAATTCTTGAGACTTGACAAAATATTTCTGAAGGAACTCTCATCCCCATCCTACCCCCAAAGTGAACTGTTTTGACATTGTTCACCCCTCTTTGTAAAATTGCAATTATGTTGTTTTTAAGAAATGTCAAACATGTTTATATGAAACTTTCATTTGGACATGGTATTTTGGGGAAACATTTGAAAAGGAGAAGGCATGTCTATACTTTAAAGCAAGTAATGTAAACAGATATTTAACATATGAGAGAAAGCCTATGGGAGGCCCTGATAAGAATCTGTGCAAATGGTTCTTCCTGCTGAGGTTTAGCATAAAAGCCCAACCAGCAATGCCCTCAACTGAGCATGGAGCAACACCTCTCTGGAGAACACTGAATCATGTTTTGTTGTTTTTTTAAAAAATTATTTTATTGAAGTCATATTGGTTTATAACATTGTGCAATTTCAGGTGTACGTTATTATGTATCAGTTTCTGTATAGACTGCATCGTGCTTACCACCAATAATCTGGTTTTTATCCATCACCATGCATATGTGCTGCTTTACCCCTTTTGCCCCCCCCCCGACCCCCTTTTCGTCTGGTAACCACTAATTTGTTCTCTTTATCCATGTGTTTATTTATCTTCTACATATGAGTGAAATCATATAGTGTTTGTCTTTCTCTGTCTGGCTTATTCACTTAACATCATACCCTGAAGGTCCATCCATGTTATTGCAAATGAGACGATTTCGTCTTTTTTTATAGCTGAGTAGTATTCCATTGGATATATATACCAAATCTTCTCTATCCTTTCATCCATAGAAGAGCACTTGGGTTGCTTCCACATCTTGACTGCTGTGAATAATGCTGCAATGAACATAGGGGTGCATAAATCTCTTTCAGTTGATTTCAAGTTCTTTGGATAAATACCCAGTAGTGGAATAGCTGGATCATATGGTATTTATATTTTTAAGTTTTTGAGAAATCTCCATACTGTTTTTCCAAAGTGGCTGCACCAGTTTGCATTCCCACCAGCAGTGTGTGAAGGGTCCTTTTCTCCACATCTTCTCCAACATTTGTTGTTTTTTGTCTTGGTAATTATCCCATTCCGACAGGTGTAAGGTGCAATTAGAGTGATTTGTAGTAGTTTTGATTTGCATGTCCCTATTAATTGGTGATGTTGAACATCTTTTCATGTGCCTGTTGGCCATCTCTGTATCTTCTTTGAAAAAATGTTCATATCCTCTGCTCATTCTTGGATCGAATTGGTTGTTCTTTTGTTGTTGAGTTGTATGAATTCTTTATATATTTTGGAAATTAACCCCTTGTCAGGTATATGATTTGCAAATGTTTTCTCCCAGTTAGTGGGTTGTCTTTTCGTTTTGTTAAAGGTTTCCTTTGCCTTGCAGAAGCATTTTAGTTTGATGCAGTCCCATTTGTTTATTTTGTTATTCTTTTTGTTTCTCTTGCCTGAGTAGAGATGGTGTTTGAAAAGATGCTGCCAAGACTGATGTCAAAGACTGTACTAACTATATTTTCTTATGGGAATTTTATGGTTTCAGGTCTTACATTCAAGTCTTTAATCTATTTTGAATTAATTTTTGTGTATGGTGTAAGATAATGGTCTACTTTCATTCTTTTGCATGTGGCTGTCCAGTTTTCCCAACACCATTTATTGAAGGTACTTTCCTTTCTCCGTTGTATGTTCTTGGCTCCTTTGTCAAAGATTAGCTGTCCATAGATGTGTGGTTTTATTTCTGGGCTTTCAGTTCTGTTCTGTTGATCTGTGTGTTTGTTTTTGTGCTAGTGTCATGCTGTTTTGATTACTATAGCTTTGTAGTATAATTTGAAGTCATGGATTGTGTTGCCTCCAGCTTTTTTCTTTTTTCTCAGGATTGCTCTGGCTATTAAGGTTCTTTTGTTGTTCCATATAAATTTTAGGATTCTTTTGTTCAATTTCTGTGAAGAATGTTGTTGGGATTCTGATTGGGATTGTATTGAATCAGTACATTGCTTTAGGTGATAAGGATGTTTTAACTGTGTTTGTTCTTCCAATCCGTGAGCATGGAATATCTTTCCATTTCTTTATGTCTTCTTTGATTCTTTCAATAATGTCTTATAGTTTTCAGTGTATAGGTCTTTCACCTCCTTGGTTAAATTTATTCCTAGATATTTTATTCTTTTTGTTGCAATTGTAAATGAGATTGCATTCTTGACTTCTCTTTCTGCTAGTTCATTATTAGTGTATAGAAATATACGCTTAGTTTTGTAAGTTGATTTTCTACCCTGCAACTTTGCTGTAGTTGTTGATTATTTATAAATAGTTTTCTGATGGATTCTTTAGGGTTTTCTATATATAGAATCTTGTCATCCACAAACAGTGAGAGTTTTACTTCTTCCTTTCCAATTTGGATTCCTTTTATTTCTTTTTCTTGCCTAATTGCTCTGGCCAAACCCTCCAGTACTATGTTGAGTAAGAGTAGTGACAGCAGACACCCTTGTCTTGTTCCTGTTTTCAGAGGGATGGCTTTCAGTTTTTCACCATTAAGTATGATGTTGGTTGTGGATTTGTCATATGTGGCCTTTGTTATGTTGATGTACTTTCCTTCCATACCCATTTTATTGAGGTTTTTTTTTCCTTTTTTTTTTATTTTTTATTTTTTTATTGAGTTATTGATAGGTTACAATCTCGTGAAATTTCAGTTGTACATTAATGTTTGTCAGTCATGTTGTAGGTGCACCACTTCACCCTTTGTGCCCACACCCCACCCCACCTTTCCCCTGGTATCCACTAAACTGTTCTTAGTCCATAATTTTAAATTCCTCATATGAGTGGAGTCATACACAGATTATCCTTCTCTCGCTGGCTTATTTCACTTAACATAATTCTCTCAAGGTCCATCCATGTTATTGCAAATGGAATGATTTTGTTCTGTTTTGCAGCTGAGTAGTATTCCATTGTATATATGTACCACATCTTCTTTATCCATTCGTCTGTTGCTGGACATTTAGGTTGCTTCCACGTCTTGGCTATTGTAAACACTGCTGCAATAAACATTGGGGTGGATAGGACTTTTGGGATTGCTGACTTCAAGCTCTTTGGATAAATACCCAGTAGTGGGATGACTGGAACGTATGGTAGTTCTATTTTTAATTTTTTGAGGAATCTCCATACTGTTTTCCATAGTGGCTGCACCAGTTTGCATTCCCACCAGCAGTGTATGAGGGTTCCTTTTTCTCCGCAACCTCTCCAACATTTGTTACTATTAGTTTTAGATATTTTTGTCATTCTAACGGGTGTAAGGTGATATCTTAGTGTAGTTTTGATTTGCATTTCCCTGATGATCAGCGATGATGAGCATCTTTTCATGTGCCTATTGGCCATCAGTATATCTTCTTTGGAGAAATGTCTGTTCATGTCTCCAGCCCATTTTTTGATTGGGTTGTTTGATGTTTTGTTGTTGAGTTGCGAGAGTTCTTTATATATTATGGATATTAAGCCTTTGTCAGATATATGACTTGCAAATATTTTTTCCCAGTTAGTGGGTTGTTTTTTTGTTTCAATCCTGTTTTCATTTGCCTTGAAGAAGCTCTTTAATCTGATGAAGTCCCATTTGTTTATTCTTTCTATTGTTTCCCTTCTCTGAGAGGGCATGGTGCCTGAAAAGATCCTTTTAATACTGATGTCAAAGAGTATACTGCCTACGTTTTCTTCCAGAAGCCTTATGGTTTCAGGTCTCACCTTTAGGTCTTTGATCCATTTTGAGTTTATTTTGGTGAATGGTGATTTCTGATTTTCTTTATTTGAGCTTTCTCCCTTTTTTCTTTGTAAGTCTGGCTAGTGGTTTGTCAATTTTATTTATCTTCTCAAAAAACCAGCTCTTTGTCTCATTGATCCTTTCTACTGCCTTTTTCATTTCAATAGTATTTATTTCTGCTCTGATTTTTATTATTTCTCTCCTGCTGACTTTGGGCTTCATTTATTCTTTTTTCTCTAGTTCAGTTAGGTGTGCTTTAAGGTTGCTTATTTGGGATTTTTCTTGTTTGTTAAGATGTGCCTGTATTGCAATGAATTTTCCTCTTAATACAGCCTTTGCTGTATCCCATATGAGTTGGTATGGCATGCTATCATTTTCATTTGTGTCCAGGTATTTTTTTATTTCTTCTATAATTTCTTCAATGATCCATTGCTCGTTCAGTAGTGTGTTTAGTCTCCACATCTTTGTGCCTTTCTCAGCTTTTTTCTTGTAATTAATTTCTAGCCTTATAGCACTATGATCGGAGAAGATGCTTGTTATTATTTCAATTTTTTAAAATTTGTAGAGGCTTGCCTTGTTTCCCAACATATGGTCTATCCTTGAGAATGTTCCATGTGCACTTGAGAAGAATGTGTATTCAGCTCTTTCAGGGTGAAGTGATCTATATATGTCTATTAAGTCCAATTGTTTTAGTTTTTCATTTAGCTCCACTATTTCCTTGTTGATTTTCTGTCTGGATGATCTGTCCATTGATGTGAGTGGGGTGTTGAGGTCCCCTACTATTATTGTGTTGTATTTAACATCTTCCTTTAGGTCTGTTAATAGTTGCTTTATGAATCTTGGTGCTCCTGTGTTGGGTGCATAGATATTTATAAGCGTTATTTCTTCTTGATGAAGTGTCCCTTTGATCATTATATATTGTCCCTCTGTGTCTCTCTTTACCTGTCTTATTTTGAAATCCACTTGGTCTGATATGAGAATTGCAACACCTGCTCTTTTTTCCTTGCGATTTTCTTGAAGTATTGTCCTCCACCCCTTCACCCTGAGTCTGTGTTTGTCCTTGGGGCTGAGGTGTGTTTCCTGGAGGCAACAAATTGTTGGATCTTGTTCTTTAATCCATTTTGCCACTCTGTGTCTCTTTATTGGAGAGTTCAGTCCGTTCACATTGAGAGTAATTATTGATGCATGTGGACTTAGTGCTGTTAATCTGTCGCTCATTATCTTGTTTTCCTGCGTTTCTTTTCCTGTTTGCTTTAGACTACCCATTTAATACTGCAATTTCTTATGCTGGGTTTCTTAGATTTTTCCTTATTTATGATTTGTGACTCTGTTCTGTACTTTATTTTAGTGTCTACCTTGAAGTTTGTATTTAGAATCTCGTGTATAATATAGTCTATTCTCTGGTGGTCTCTTACTTACTTGACCAATACTGATTTAGACCCTTTGCTCTTCCCCTCCTAAATAATTATTTTCGTTTTTTATTCCAACTCGTCTTATTAATTGGTAGTTAGAGTGCTAAGATCGTCCTTGTTTTGGTAGTTTCCTTACCTTTACCCTAATGCTATAATTGAATATTTGCTATCCTGTTCTGGTTCTATCCATCGGTCTCCCTAGTCTGTGGATTGTGTCCCCTTTCTCCCTTTTTTCTTTTTTTCAGGTATGAGAGCCTTCTTGAGGATTTCTTGTAATGGAGGGCTTTTAGTTACAAATTCCCTTAACTTTTGTTTGTCTGGAAAAGATTTAATTTCTCCCTCATATCTGAAGGAAATTCTTGCTGGATAGAGTATTCTTGGCTGAAGATTTTTATCCCTTAAAGCTTTGAATATGTCACTCCATTCTCTCCTAGCTTGTAGGGTTTCTGTAGAGAAATCCGCTGACAGTCTGATAGGGGCTCCTTTATAGGTTATTCTCTTTATTTTTCTTACTTTCCTGAGTAGTCTTTCCTGATCTTTCCTTTTTGCCAACTTTACTACTATGTGCCGTGGGGTAGCTCTTTTTACATTGACAAATCTAGGAGACCTAAAACCCTCCTCTACACACAGTTCTCTGTCGATCCCTAGATTTGGGAAGTTCTCTTCAATAATTTCGTTAAGCACACTTTCTGCTCCATTTTCCTTTTCCATACTCTCGGGAATTCCTATGATCCTTATGTTCTTACTCCTCATTGAATCCATTATCTCTCGGAGATTTTCCTCATTTTTTTTTAAATTCTTAGTTCTCTTTCTTCCTCTGTCTGGTGCCATTCAGCCTGTCTATCTTTGATTATGTTAATTTTCCCCTTTATGTTGTCTACACGGGCATTCAGGGAATCCGTATTCTCTTTTATCTGGTCCATTGTGCTTTTCATCTCAAGTAATTCTGTTTGATTCTTCTTTATGATTTCAATCTCTTTTGTGAAGTAACTCCAGAACTCGGCTTGTTTCTCTATCTTTCTCTCTACCTCATTGAGTTTTTTTATTATAGCTGCTCTGAACTCATTATCACTTAGTTTACCTAATTCCAAGTCCTCAGGACTTAATTCTGTGTTTTTATTGTTTTCCTTCTGGTCTGGGGCTTTTATAAATTGCTGGATGGTAGAGGAGTGGTTTTTTCGCATGGTGGTAGAATTCACTTGCAGTGACAGCCTGTCGCCACTAGATGGGGGTCAAGAGCCGCGTGTTATGAGCTCTCTGCCTTGGGGCAAGATGGCTGTGCCCACTGGCTTTGCCAGGGCAGAGGGGCTGTTACTCAGACGTGCTGGTCTGGGTTCAGATCAGTTCTGTTCTCTGGTCTCCCAAGACCATTGGTTTATGGGGTCCCCACGGACCGAAGCTTTCCCCCCGTCAGCAGGTCTCCACTGAATCAGCGGCAGGAGTCCTGGATGATCCCCCGGTCGCGCGGCCCCTTCCCCGCTCCTTCCCGACCCACGCCACAGCCATTGCAGACTCTAGGGGAGGGAGCGATGTTCTCTCCTACCGTTCCAGCGCCTCCGAGGGTGTAAGCAAGGTTTATGATCTCCGCCTTCTTGGTATTGTAGGTCTCTAACGAGCTGGCATTATGTTTATTCTCTGAAATTCAGTTCTTCCAATCTTTTGTTGTATTTTGCAGGGGAAAGAATCCCGGGTCAGCTCACCCCACCATTTTGCTCCGCCCCCTTCTTTTTTATTGAGAGTTTTTATCATAAATGAATGTTGGAGCCTGTCACATGCTTGTTCTGCATCTGTAGAGGTGATCATGTGATTTTTATCCCTCATTTTGTTAATATGTGGTATTACACTGATTGATTTGTGGATGTTAAGCCATCTTGCATCCCTGGTATAAATCCCACTGGATCATGGTGAATGATCCTTTAAATGTATTGCTGTATTAAATTTGCCAATATTTTCTTGTGGATTTTTGCATTTATGTTCATCAATGATAATGACGTGTAATTTTCCTTCTTTGTGTTGTCCTTGTCTGGTTTTTGTATCAGGATAATGTTGGCCTCATAGAATGAGTTAGGAAGTGTTCCTTCAATTTTTTGGAATAGTTTGAGAAGGATAGATATTAAATCTTTGAATGTTTGGTAGAATTCTCCAGAGAAACCATCTGGTCCTGGACTTTTGTTTTTTGGCAGAATTTGATTACTGTTTCAATCTCTTTACTTGTGATTGGTCTTTTCAGATTCTCTATTTCTTCTTGATTCAGTTTTGGGAGGTTGTATGAATCTATGAATTTATCCATTTCTTCTAGGTTATCCAATTTTTTGGCATATAGTTTTTCATAATATTCTCTTATAATCCTTTGTATTTCTGTGGTGTCTGTTGTAATTTCTCCTCTTTCAGTTTTAATTTTATTTATTTGAGCCATCTCTCTTTTTTCTTAGTGAGTCTGGCTAAGAGTTTGTCAGTTTTGTTTATCTTCTCAAAGAACCAGCTCTTAGTTTCATTGATCCTTCCTATTGTTTCTTAAGTCTGTATTTCATTTGTTTCTACTCTAATTTTCATTATTTCCCTCCTTCTACTGACTTTGGGCTTTGTTCTTCTTTTTCTCCTTCTGTTAGGTGTAGTTTAAGACTTCTTATCTGAGATTTTTCTTGTTTATTGAGGCAGTCCTGTATTGCTATTCATTTCCCTCTTAGTACTGCTTTTGCTGCATCCCATTAGAGTTGGTATGTTGTGTTTTCATTTTCATTTGTCTCCAGGTATTTTTTTATTTCTCCTTTGATTTCTTCATTGATCCATTGGTTGTTTAGTAACATGTTGTTTAGTTTCCACATATTTGTGACTTTCCCAGCTTTTTTCTTGTAGTTGATTTCTAGTTTCATAGCATTGTGGTCAGAAAAGATACTTGATATGATTGCAATCTTCTTAAATTTATGGAGGCTTACCTTGTTTCCTGACTTATGGTCTATCTTTGAGAATGTTCTGTGTGCACTTGAGGAGAATGTGTATCTGCTGTTTTTGGATGAAGTGTTCTATATATATCTCTATTAAGTCCATCTGATCTAGTATTTCATTTAAGACCACTGTTTCCTTGTTGACTTTCTGTCTAGATGATCTATCCATTGATGTAAGTGGGGTGTTGGGGTCCTCTACTTTTATTGTGTTGCTGTCAGTTTCTCCCTTTAGGTCCATTAATAGTTGCTTTATATATTTTGGTGCTCCTGTGTTAGGTGCACATATATTCATAACTGTATGTCCTCTTGGTGGAATGTCCCTTTTATCATTATATACTGCCCCTCTTTATCTCTCATTGTCTTTTTTATCTTGCAGTCTGCTTTGTCTCATGTAAGTATGGCAAAACCTGCTTTCTTTTGCTTGCCATTTGCTTGGAGTATCATCTTCCATCCTTTCACTCTGAGCCTATGTTTGTCTTTAGATCTAATATGTGGTTCCTGGAGGCAGCATATTGTTGGTTCTTGTTTTTTAATCCATCCAAACACTCTGTGTCTTTTGATTGGAGAATTCAATCCATTTACATTTAGAGTGATTATTGATATATGAGGGCTTAATACTGTCATTTCATCTCTTGTTTTCTGGTTTCTATATTTCCGTTATTTCTGTTCCCTTGTATTTGTGACTGCCATTTCAGTTTGGTGGTTTTCTGTGATGGGTTTCTCAGTTTTCTCTTTATTTATGATTTGTCATTCTGCTTTGATTTTTTGTTTAGTGGTTACCATGAGGTTTATGTGTTCTCAAGCCATGTTGACCTCCACGTGTGAGCCAAAAGAAATCTTGATAGCTCTCACTGGGTGTCAGTGAACACTGAGACAGAGAAATTGAAAGATCTCAATAAGTTTGTGTGGGCCTATTGCCCCATTCCTTCCCTACCAACTCAGTCTTTACTTAGCTTTTTAAGGGAAATAAATATAAATGTTGTACCTAACAAGTGAGTGCGTGTGTGTGTGTGTGTGTGTGTGTGTGTGTGTGTGTGGCAGAGACAAAGAGACGGAGAGAGATCAGTAAGTTCTCTCAGTATTGCCTACCCTTTAACATGCATGATGGACAAAGTGTCAGCTATTTCAATAAGGATGTGCCATGCCAAGTCATTAGAGCCTGTGGCAAAAGGAAAAATCAGTAGTACTAATCCTGTGTATACTTAAGACATATTTTTTTGTTTACAATGGATCTTTACATTAATTAATATTTTTTAAAATATTGCATTAAAATAGTATTTATCTTGATTGTTGAGTTTTTTGGCACCTCCCTTAAATTTCACGCCCGAGGTGAGTGCCTTACTGTTTTGGTATTTGTTTTCTTATTTCCTGCCTCCTGTTAAATTAATGGAATATTTTTTAGGACTTTATCTCCCCTATTGGCTTACTAGCTATACCTCTTTTATTTTTTAGTGATTGCACTAGAGTTACAATATGATCTTTAACCTACCACCTGTTCTTTAAATATGTATTTTTTGTGTGTAAAATACAAATCTTTTAACAGTATACTTCCCTTTTACCTCTCCCATCATTTGACCTGTTACTGTCATGAATCTCACAATATATTATTAATTCTTGCTTTAAGCAGTCTAATATTTTTAAAAATTAAAAAATGAGAGAAAAGCTTTAAATATTTACTCATATATTTATTATTTCTGGTAATGAATGAATGAATGGTATGCTTCATTCTTTTGTGCAGATCCAAGTTTCCAATTGGTGTCTACTTTTTGCTTAAGAACATCTTTTAATTTTTCTTATAGTGCAGGTGTCTTAGAAATGAATTATCCTCTCTTTGTATGAAAACATTTTAATTTTCTCTTTATTGTTTGTTAAATATAAGTTTATTTTGTGCATTACAGTGATTTTTCTGTGCCAGAAACATTTTACTTTGGTTGAAATCAAAATAAATATTCAGTTTATTAAATTCGGAACCCTAGTTCTTACTTAAGCTTTTAACTTTAGCTTATAAACCTTATTCCATTTATAAGTCTAACATTTTAACCGTTATTTTTGAGGGCCTTTGATTAGTGCCCAATCCCATTTTAGTTAAATACTTTAGATGTTTTAAACTGTAGTTATGCATTTAATATATTTTATTTTTTTGGTACTGCAGTTGTCTGACAAATCTTTTCAGAATACTTAAGTAATTCTTATAGATTGCATACAGTAAATGTATGACTATGTAAACCTTAAATGCTCTTATATCTTTCAAATCCTTTTATAAATGTAGTGAGATTTGAACTTATAATCACAATCTAGATCAGTTACTCAATTTCATATTTTAAAATTGAATTACAAACCTAAGCCAAATTCTCCAAATGTGTACTGCAAATTTACTTAAAATACCAAATACCCAAAGATTCCTTAAGCACAAATATTAATAACATACATATCATTGTTTTAACCATAGATTTATTTAATTCTTTGTCTTTCCACTTTGAAATGTACTTATTTACCAAGAAAACAATATGTCATCTGGGTTTCTATGCCAAGTGAATACAGTCATGAGCCACATAATGACATTTCAGTTAACGATGGATGCATATATAACGGTGGTCCCATAAGATTAGTACCATATGGCCTAGGTGTGTAGGTGTGTGTAAGTACATTCTATGATGTTTGCACAATGATAAAATTGCCTAATGATGCATTTCTCATTAAGCAATTTATCATTAAGCAATGCATGACTGTATTTTATGGTGGCCTTTTTTCTTTTCAATTTTAAAAAAATTATAAAATACAAAACATAAAATTTACCATCTTAATGATTTTTAAATGTATAGTTCAGTGGTATTATATCTATTTATAGTGTTATGCCACCTCCAACCACCATCTCCATAACGCTTTTCATCTGGTAAAACTGAAACTCTATATGCATTAAACGATAACTCTGCATTCTTTCCTCTGCCCACCTTCTGGCAACCCCATTCTACTCTCTGTCTCTATGATTTTGACTACTCTAGGTACTTCATATAAGTAGAATCATACAGTATTTGTTTTTTTGTGACTGGCTTATGTCACTTAGCATAAAGTCCTCAAGGTTCATTCATATTGTATTTTGCAGAATTTCCATCCTAAAAAAGGATGAATAATATTCCCTTGTTATATATACACCACATTTTGCTTATCCATTCGTTAGTTAATGGACACTTGTGTTGCTTCCACATTTTAGCTATAGTGAATAATGCTATTGTGAACATTGGTGTGTAGATATCTCAAGACCCTGCTTTCAGTTCTTTTGGCTATATACCCAAGAGTGGAGTTACTGGATCCTATGGTAATTCTATTTTTAGTTTTTCGAGGAGCTGCCATGCTGTTTTCCACGGTGGCTGTACATCTTATGTTCCCACCAACAATGCACAAGGGTTCCAGTTTCTCCATATCCTCACCAACACTTGTTTTTTGGTGTTTGGTAGTAGCCATCCTAAATGGGTATGAGGTGGTATCTCGTTGTAGTTTTGATTTGCATTTCCCTAGTGATTAGCAATGTTGAGCATCTTTTCATTATTAGTCATTCATAATCTTCTTTGGAGCAATGTCTATTCAAGTCTTTTGCTTATTTATGAATTGAGTTGTTTGGTTTTTTCTTGTTGAAATTTAGGTGCTCTCTGTATATTCTGGATATTAATCCCTTATTAGATAGATGGTTTGCAAATATTTTCTCCCATTCTGTGAGTTGTCTTTTTACTCTGTTGATAGTGTCTTTTGATGCACAAAATTTTAAAATTTTCTTGAAGGCCATGTCTATTTTTTCTTTTGTTACCTGTGCCTTTGTTGTCCTCTAGGACATCATTACCAAATCCAAAGTCAGGAAGATTTCCCCCTATGTTTTCCTCTAAGAGTTTTATTGTTTTAGTTCTTACATTTAGGTCTTTGATCCATTTTGAGTTAATTTTATATATGGTGTTAGGTAAAGGTCCCACTTCATTCTTTTCATGTGAATATTCAGTTTTCCCAGCACCATTTGTTGAAAAGATTGTCCTTTTCCTGTTGATTGATCATGGCACTCTTGTCAAAAATTTGACCATATATATGAGGGTTTATTTCTGGGCTCTCTATTCCATTGATCTATTTGTCCATCTTTATGCCAGTATCATACTGTTTTGATTACTGTAGCTTTGTAATAAGTTGTGAAATCTGGAAGTCTGAGTCCTCCAGTTTTGTTCTTCTTTTTCAAGATTATTTTAGCTATTTGGGATCCCTTGAGATTCCATATGAATTTTAGGATGATTTTTTTCTTTTTCTTTAAAAAAGTCATTGGGATTTTGATGGGGATTGCATTGAATCTGCAGATTACTTTGAGTAGTACTGACATCTTAACAATGTTAAGTCTTCTAATCCATGAACATGAGATGTGTTTCCATTTATTTATGTCTTCTTTAATTTCTTTCATCAATGTTTTCTAGTTTTCATTGTATAAGTCTTTCACCTCCTTGCTTAAGTTAAATCTTAAGCATTTTATTCTTTTTGATGCTATTATAAATGAAATTGTTTTTGTAATTTCCTTTTCAGATTGTTTATTGTTAGTGTATAGAAATGCAATTTATTTTTGTGGGTTGACTTTCTATCCTGCTATTTTGCTGAATTCATTTATTAGTTTTGTTTTTTTGTGGCATCCTTAGGGCTTTCTACATATAAGATCTTATCATCTGAAAACAGAGGTAATTTTATTTCTTCCTTTCCAATTTGAATCCATTTTGTTTCTCTATGTTGCTTTATTGCTCTGGCTAGAACTTCCAGTTCTACTATGAATAGAAGTGGCAACACGAGACATACTTGCTTTGTTCCTAATCTTAGAGGAAAAGTTTTCAGTCTTTCACCATTGAATATGATGTTCACTGTGGGTTTTTCATATATGTCTTTTATTATATTGGGATAGTTTCCTTCTTTTCCTAGTTCGTTGAGTGTATTTTATCGTGAAATGGTGTTAAGTTTTGTCTAATGCTTTTTCCACATCAATTGTGATGATAGTGTGGGGTTTTTTCCTCTTCATTCTGTTGATGTTGTGTATTGCATTGATGGATTTTGGTATTTTGAACCATCCTTGCATTTCAGGAATAAATCCCACTTGGTCATGGTGTATAATCCTTTTAATACACTACTGAATTCTATTTGCTAGTGTTTTCTTGAGTGTTTTTGCATCAATGTTCATAAGGGATTTTGCGTTTTTCTTTTCTTGTAGTGTGTTTGCCTGGCCTTGGTGTCAGGGTATCCCTTAAAGTTTGTTCACTTTTCTACAATCATTTTTCTTTCTGTTCCTCAGACTTAATAACTTCTATTGTCCTATCTTCAAGTTCACTGATTCTTTATTCTGCCTGCTTAAGTTGCTTTTGAATCCCTTCAGTCAATTTTTCATTTTAGTTATTGTACTTTTCAGCTACAGAATTTCTATTTGTTTTTTTATCTCTTTATTAATATTTACATTTTGTTCATACATTATTTTTTAAGTATTTTATCCACATCTTCCTTTAGTTCTTTGAGTATCTTTAAGACAATTTGTCTCATATATATGTCATCAGCTCTTTTTCAGGGACAGTTTCTGTTGATTTATTTTTTTCCTTTGAATAGGCCATACTCTCCTGTTTGTATGCCTTGTGATTTGTTTTTTGGTTGAAAACTGGACATTTGTGTTGTCGGCTGAAATAGAGAGTCTGGGTAAAGGTTCATTAAAGGAGTTTATTCAATAATCAGTGAGAAATTCAAATCCCAGGAAATAGTCCAACAGAGTATTCTGAGGAACATCTCTGAGGTCTACAGATCTGAGTGTAGTTTATATACTTTTTTTCTTTTTAGCAAAGTAGTGTATGTGCAGAAAAAGGCTTACACATCTAATATTCGTATAATTCAAAGATAACATAGACAAGAATCTTTTGGTTATTCATCAAACAAGGCTTGGATTGTTGGTGTTATTTATATATGGAGGGAGGCAAGGACCAGGGTCCTTACTGTTTCCCTCAAGCTCTAAGAAATGTGGTTTGAAAATATGAGAGTGTACCTTTATCTTTTCATGTTGTGGATCTATCCAGCTGGCGTCTTCAGTCATGAAGTATGGGGTTGCAAAGTCATTCTGACACAGGCTTAAGATAGCCTGCATGGCTGCTTCACCGTACAGCATGGATTTTTATTGTACTGACTTTAAGCCTATCGAGCTTGCTTACTAGATTCACCTGTTAGACCAAGGAGAGGGGTCCTAGTTTCATTAACAGCATCTAATAATGTGGTAACACTGGAAATCAGATTCTCCCCCTTCCCCAGGGTTTGCTGTTTTTGTTACTGGTTTGTTTGTTTATTATTGTAGGATGTCTCTGTGCTATGAGTCACCCTGAGGTGGAAACTTAAGGTCTTCTCAGATTTTTCTGATCCTTTCCTTGGGCATACACAGTTATTTTCTAATTTTCCCTGTATATGAATCTGTTTTTAATGTGCTAGTCTTTAATGTCTAACTTCCAAAAGGGGAAAAGGAGAAAAAAGAGGGGTAAAAAGGGTTCTGTTCCTTTGAATCCCCTAGAAGTCACTTCAGTTAGAGGGGGAGGGCTTTGCAACAGTGAGGGGAGGTACAACAACAATAGTTGCTCACCTCCCTGTCTGCTTTTCTGTGACAAGATGCAGCAATCGGCAACCAGAGCACAGAGCCCTACATTTGGAGTACAGGGTCCTTTTTGCCATCTAAGCTCTCACCAGCTGCTGTGGAGGCTGTTCCAGGAACCTGTAAATAGTTTCTTGCCATGTGGCTGGGGGTGCGGGATGGGTAGCTGTTACTGTTCTCAGAGCTGAAATTTACTGAAATTAACCCCAATTTATGTCCAAGCCTTCCCCTGGAAGTTGCAAGCCTTTAATATACTCCAGAGTTCCAAAACAGTTACATCATCCAATGTGGTTGTTTGTTCTCTAGGTGGGGAGACAGATTCCCAGTGCTTCCTACTCTGCCAGCTTCCCTAAATCCTCTCTTCTTCCCTTCATTTTTGAAGAATTTTAAGTTGACTGTTGTTTTCCTTCCCCACTTAAAATATGTCTTTTTGTTGTTTTCTGTCATATTTTTTTGATTAGAAGTCTGCTTTTTGCTTATCTTTATTTCCCTCTAGTTATGTCTTTTTCCCCCCTCTGGCTACTTTTACAATTTTCTTTTCTTCCTCAGTTTTTCACCAATTTGGTTATAATAATCCTAAATATGGGGTGTGTGCATGTGTATGTATATGCTTATATTTATTTTTCTTGATATTCATTAAGATTCTTGGATCTGTTGATGCATAATTTCCATCAAATTTTGAAGATTTTTTTTGCTTTTATTTTGTCGGATTTTTTTTTCTGTTCCCCCTGTTTTTAGAACTCCAGTCACACATATAAAATACTGCTTGATATTGTCTCACAGGTCATTTGGATAGATTCTATTGCTACATCTTCAAATTCACTGATCTTTACCTAATCTGTAATATCTAATCTGCTTTTAATTTTATCCAGAGAAAATTTTATTTCAGTTATTATATTTTTTCAGCTCTAGAATTTGTTTTTCTATATCTTACAGTTATATCTTCATTATGTTTATGTTTTCCTTTGCATTTCTTATATACATCGTCTATATTTTTGTTTTACATGATTTAATACCCTTGTTTACTAATTCTATTGTCTCTTTCATTTTCAAGTTTGTCCTTATTGAGTAATTTCTCCTGATTATGGTTACATTTTCCTGCTTCTTTACATGTCTGGTAAATTTTGGTTACATGCTGGACATTGTGATTTTACCATGCTGAGTGGTATATTTTGTTGTAGTCCTTTAAAGAATTTTGGACTTTTTCTAGCAGGCAGTTAAGTTACTTGCAGATTAGTTTGATCCTTTGGAGGCTTGTTTTTAAGTTCTTTTATGGAGGTTCTAAAGTCGTTCTAGTTCTAAATTATCCTCATTTCTAAGGTGTTGCCCTCTGGAGTCTCTAAAGAACACGCATGTAATGATTGAGGTCTCTCCACTCTCCATGGATGGAACTTGAATGATTGACACTCCTCTGTGAGCTCTGCAAATTGTCATGATAACTTTCTGATAATTTTTCTTTTCTTGGAAGTTGTTCTTGGCAAGCTGCATAGAGTTTACTCTGCACATGTACAGATTGACATTTAGCCATACACTCAAGGAACCTCTGTACTTATTTTCCTGGAACTCTTTTTTTTGTTTGTTTTCTGCATAGCTCCATCCTCTATGGGACTCTGGCCCACAAATTTTAGCTGTCTTCACTTCTCCTTAATCTGATCTCTTTCTCTTTATTTCAGCATGATAGTTGGGTTCCTTGTAGGTTACCCAGTCCTGTGCCACAGTCTAGTATTCACCTGTAAGAAGGAAGCCTTCATAGTGGTAGAGCTTATTTCATTTCTTTGCCTTTTCTCAGAGATCGTCATACTGTGCTTCCTTTTTTCCATTGGCTGAAAAAGTTATTTCTCTTATTTTGTCCCATTTTCTAGTTATTTATGGGCAGGAAGCTAAGTCTCCCTCATGGCCATTACAGAGTTCTCCTAATAGGTATTTTAATGAGCAAGGAAGTGAGATTTTTATAAAAGTGGAGATTCTTCAAGGCAAATAGCAGATAACGGAACCAGGAACTTTTCTAATAATACCATCTGAGTGAAGGATCTAGGACTCAGGGCAGGTGCCTAACTGAGAAATGGGTCAGAAAAACAGAGAAAGATTGTGTGGATGCTTGTTTAGTATGGTTCTGGGGACCTCAGGGCCTTCCCATCCTAACCTCACTCACCTTGCTCTCAGGTCACTGCTGTACCTATTGTTTTCTTGATGTCAGAAAGCCCTGGATAGGGAAGATATTCTTTACTATTATTATTATTATATATCACAAAAGATTGATCTATAGAGCAGAAAAATATTGGCATCAAAGTGTAAATATCTAGTACTTAGTCCTTTGCTGAGATTTGGGAGGGAGTAGGGAGCCCTAGTAAGACTTGTGACTTTGATAGGCTTTCTGAAAACTCTATCTGCCAAGGTGTTTGAGTTCAGTCTACTACCCCTTTCCCTCTTTTCCCCCTCTGGCTGCAGTTATGATAGCGTGCCTTTTCTCATGCATGACTATGACCTGAGAAGAACAACCAATATTCAGAAAGTCATGCCAAATGCCTCCTTTGCACACCCTTCTTCTTTCACATGGGATTTCCTGTCGACTCTGAATGCAGGCGAATGGTTTGTACAACCACAGGTAAGACACATTCCCCAGCTCAACAAACTTTTAATAAATCCCTCTTCTGTACGAGGTCATGTGCTGCTCCTGGAGATAAAGACTTTAGATGAAGATAATCACACATGCACACAATTTTATTCCAGTTTGGTAGCAGCACTATAACATTGGCAGGAGGGTTTTTCTAGTAATGCAGTCAGTGTAATTACTGCTGTCTACATTCACTGGAAATTCTGAAACAAACTTGTAAACCTGCTCTTGTCATGTATTTCCTTTTTATCCAAGCATTTCATAGACTTTTACAGTGGGCCTACCATGTGTATAGCGTTTTCCTGGGCATTTTGGATAGCTTACAATCATAGATGAGGCAAAGTAAGAAGCATATTTATTCTTGATTCCTTCTTCTTACCATTCAACAAATATTTATTGAGTATCTGTTGGATACTAGGCACATGGAATACAGTGGTGAATAAACATACATCCAGCCCTAATGGAGTTCACAGGATAGCATAACAGGCAATTACAGTTCATTATAAGTGCTGAACTACAGTTAATTTCAGGTTGCTTAGGAGCACACAAGAACAACTTCTTTCTCATTCTGAGGGATGGGAATGGTGGATTCTGGAAGAAGGAGGTATATAGGCTGATAAAGGTGTGGTGATATTTAAAGCATGTGCTGTGTACATTGCAATTTTGAGGCAAGAGTGACTGGTTCTACTTGAGAGACTTGAATACTTCATGCAAACGTATCATTTGAGCTGAGGGAAGATCGTTACTAAGGGGAACCATGGGTAACGATGGTGGTGTGTTTCATAGATTACAGTACACTGGAGCAAGAGGGGATATGGGGGGGTGTAAAAAGAAAGGAAGGGAAGCATGGAGGGAAGGAGAATGACAAAAGAGGGATAGGAAGGAGATGGAAGATAGATTAGGAGAAGAATCTGGGAAAACATGTTGAGAGAAGATTATAATAATGCTAAATAATAAGTTAGAGAGTTTGGAATTACCCTGGGTATTTTAAAGTGGGTAAAATAAAAGGTCAGATTTGCATTTGATAAGTTAAGCCTGCCTTCTTAAGATAGATTACAGAAAATAAAACAACTTACATTTTCTAGCTTATCATATGTCTACGGGAAATCCATGTGACCTAGGTTTTACCAATTAGATATACTCATTTGAGACTTTGATTTTGAAAATAAACATCTGAGCAGGACAGAAATCAGGCATCTGTATTTCTAGCAGCTGTGGCAGCAAAGATGGCATGGTGTGGGGGTCAGCTGTGTAATAACTCTCTTATCAGCTAATTGGGTAATTAGGAAAATCTTAAGGTATTTTTCATTGTGTACTAAGGGTAGAATGGAATTTTATTTGTATTTGATGTTAATCCTGAGGACATATTTGATCCTTTTTCATGTAAAAGTAGTGAAAAGTAAATAGTTATAAAAGGATGGACTTATCCACCACAGACTCATTCTATTAACTAGTGTTAATATAAGGAATATCTGAAAGTAGATTTTTTCAACTGAAAGTAGTAATTAATGCATCTCCTCAGAATACTTGTTTTCATAGGATTACATAGTCTATAAATGCTTTTTCCATGTGTGAAAACAATGGGATCACTCTGATATTCCAGGTTTCTGTGTGTATGTAGGCTCTGTATGTAAGTCCCATCATATACGAATAAATGGACACATACGAACTAGAGATGCTACGTTAGAATGTTTATATTGGATTGGTTAGGCATAGTTAATGTTTTGGCAAATTGTGTGTTCCAGATGAAAAGGCTCTTATATCTGATGTGTCACGTATGGCTTGTAAAAGTCTTACTTATTCTAAGTGGTAGGGTCAGATATGTTATTGCAATAAATTTTGATGGATATTTCTTAGGATTAATAGTTTTATTTTGGCATATTTAGGTGGTATGCTTGCAATGTTTAGTTATACTACTACTATGGCTACTGAGGAGTATCCTGAAACCTCAGGTTCAGATATGGTTGTCTAGGACGCTTTATTTTTAGATTTGGTTGTCAAGCTTTCTTTGCTTGCATGTTGTGTGGTCAGAGGTGTTTGAAGTAATATTGGCATGTGATTTAAAAGATTTGGATGTTTGGATAATTTTTCATAGCAAAGAAATTGGTTTTGTTTGTGAAGATTATTCTGTCACTCTTTTTTTTTTTTTTAAAGATTGGCACCTGAGCTAAGAACTGTTGCCAATCTTTTTTTTTTTTCTGCTTTATCTCCCCAAATCCCCCCAGTACATAGTTGTATATCTTAGTTGCAGGTCCTTCTAATTGTGGCATGTCACTCTTCATTGGATTATGGATTGATGATTGTGAGTTCATTATTATTTGTTAGTATATTTATTATTCTTGAGATTACTTGTGAAAATTAAGTAATCTGATTGATTATGGAATAAAAATAGATACAGAAGTTCTGGGAGTTGTTCCTGGAAGCTCAGCTGAGTTCCTGTTTCTTCAGCAAAATCAACATTTCTATGGAGCTTTCTTAAATCCTTTTGTGAAGGTATAATTCTCAAAATGACAAAAATAAAATTGTTATGCATATAGTGAGCATGAATACAAGTTTTATTTAGCACATTAATGAGGGAACAAGCAGGATGACAAAACCCACTCCAAAAACAAGTGAGAAACCAACATGTATATAACTAGTGCAACAAAGAAATGCTGAATTTAGATTGCTAAGTTAGATACAAACCTAGCGTGTTAACTTGGTCAATATACTCTATGACAAAAAAGCCATATCTTTGGAGTTATGTTCTCTGTCAAAAATCACTTGCATCTCTACTGGACAAAAATCATTTCTACTTTTATCAGTTTTTTGTAGGTTAACATCTAGCTTTACATAGTCTGGTCCTAATCAAAAGTGCATAGTAATTTAAACAAAGGTACATTCCCCTAAGAGTCAGATGTCTCTTAGATGGGCTTGTTAAAGAATGTGCTAGGCAGTGACCTTTCTTACTACCTGTAATTCTGGGACAATGTACAACAACAGATACCAGACAGTTTTCATAGGAAGGCTCATAGGTGTTGGTTCCAAATATCAGTTACATCTATGTCCTTGATGGGGACTGGGGACTTGTCATATCTGGTTGAATGGAATGGATTCTCAAATATGATCCTCCAGATATGGCCTCAGTTGCACAATTTGTCCAATTCTATCCCAGCAAAAAGGAGGACAGATTTTTATTCAATTTATGCAAAGGACTGCATTGCCATGAAAAGTTGAGGCTTAGTAAAAGTATTTGTACCTGAATTCTGAGGGGTTGATGAGAATAAGATACTAAATACAAAGAATGTTTTGTACAAGCATAAGTGTTAGAGGAAAGTCAAAAGAAAATGGGTTTTCTTATGTGCCCATCAGATAATGGAATGGTAAAAATAGTACCAACAGAATTCCAAAATGAATAAGCATGATTAGATTGCCTTCATCAGTTCATTCAATCTGGCATAGTTAATGTCCTGCTATATCTTGGGTTATCAGTGTGCTTTCACAAAATTATCTGCTCTTGGTCTAAAAATTTAATCTTGGAAATCCTGACTCAGTCCCCTAAAACAGATGGATTGGTGTCTACTTGAGGTGGCAATGTCAGTTTACACTGGGAAGCCTGTTCCTATTAGTTTATTCCTTGCCATATCAATAGGTAAGAGGATCTGTTACAGTCCTTTCAACTAAGATTTTAAGTCTAATCTTTCCAATTTCTGATCTGTATCTTATAGAAGAAACCTTCAGACAAGCATGAGAATAAAGCAGAAACCACTTGAGCATAATAAAATGGAATTTGCCTTCTTAATTTATTAGAGTAAACAACAATATCAGAAAGGAAGAGAATAAAGTCCTCTATTAGTAGAGTATAATGCATAACTATTTTTAAAAGATTAAACATATGATAGGCATTGAGAACATGAACAGATCTCCTGGTACTTCCAATCCATTCTTTAAAACTTTTAAAACTGTCAAACTCTGAAGCATATTTATATTGTTATTTTACCTGCACAGTATTAACTGGGAAGGTAGAGGTTCCCTTTTTATATTTTACAGCTCCTGTCATAATGAGGACTTAATGAACCGGCAGTTTTTATAACAGTGTTCAGCTATGTATGAAACATGGACCTTTCCACTTCTGGCCATGACAATTTACAAGTACTGGACTTGTCCTCCTGTGCAAACAACTAGAAAACCAGGCAAAATATATGAAACAGCCATTCTCCGACGTCGGACAACAGGCAGTGCAGAACTGTGATCCATGAGAGAAGGGAGCAAATTAGGAGAGCCTATGATTGCCCTCATGTTCTGCCTGGAGGCACTTTCCGCCTGTCACACAGCAGAAGGAACCTAAGCAAAGCATGGCTATCTTGTGGAATTGAGGAGAGAGAGACTGGATTTTGGAAAGGTCAAGGTGGCTGGAATTTTCAGGGAAGAATATGAAAAGAGAAAGAGCTCTCCAGAGAAAGGACTCCAGAAATCTACATAGGAGTCTGCTTGAGTATTTTGCTGATATCTAAAGTATACACAAATAGGGTGAGGCTCCTCAAGACTGGGAAAGGTACAACTAGGGAGTTTTTAGCTGAACTATTCTAAGAGCTCACATGGGTCTAGAAGATATTCAGGTTCTAACTAGCTATATTGGAGAGATTTTGTTGGACATCTGTGGCCTTCAGTAAAAACCCCAGAAAGGTCACACCTCAGTAATAGAGTTAAACTAGCCCTACTAGATTAAAGGCTATTTTAAACCTGCTCTAAAAAATATCAAATTGATTTGCTAACCTAATTAAATGTCTGGCAAAAAAACCCCACCATTGTACTTTAAAGGAGACAGCAGTATCAAGATCTGTGTAACAGTCTCAATGTCCAACATCCAATGATAAAATTACTAGGCATATAAAGAAGAAGGAAAATGTGGCTTAAAACCAAGAGAAAAACTGCTCATTAAGAAAAGATCCAGAAAAGACAGAGCTAATAGAATGAACGGAAAGGGACTTTTTAAAAGCTTTTACAAATGTATCAAGGACTCAAAGGAAAACAAGAAGATAATGAGAGCTATGTAAGATATAAAAAGAACCAAATAGAATTTCTAGAACTGAAAAACTACAATATCTGAATTTAAAAATCCACAGGATTTTCTTGAGGGATATTGGTCCACAGTTTTCTTTTCTGGTAATGTCATTATCTGGTTTTGATATAGTAATGCTGACCTCATAAGATGAATTGAAAATGTTCTGTCCTCTTCTGTTTCTTGGAAGAGATTGGAAAGGATTAGTATTATTTCTTTCTATGTGTTTGGTAGAATACAATAGTGAACACACCTGGGCCTAGAGTTTTTTTGTTGTAAGATTTTTACTTATAAATTCAATTTCATTAATAGATATAGGGCATTCAGGTTATCTCTTTTTTCTTGAATAATTGTTGATAGTTTGTGTCTTTTGAGGAATTGGTCTATGTCATCTCAGTTGTCGGACTTATGGACATAGACTTATTCATAATATTTTTTATTATCCTTCTAATGACTGTGGGATCAGTGGTTGTATTCCCTCTTTCATTCCTGATTTTCATAATTTGTCGTTCTCTCCAATCCCCTGTTTCTGTTAAGCTGGCTAGAGATATATCAGTTATGTTGCTCTTGTCAGAGAAACAGTATTTGGTTTCATTGATTTCTTTATTGTTTTTGTATTATTAATTTCATTGATTTTTGCTCAAATATTTATTATTTTCCTTCAAAATTTCTTTGGTTTTGATTTTATCTTTTCTGGTTTGCTAAAGTGCAAACTTAGGTTATTGATTTTAGAATTTTTTTCTTTCTTTTCTAACCACTGTTTCAGCTGTATGTTGCATTTTAATTTTTATTTAGTTCAAAATATTTTTAAATTTCTCTTGAGCCTTCTTTCTTGACCCATAGGTTATTTGGAGATTTTTTTGAATTTCCAAATGTATTCAGATTTTCCAGTTATCTTCTTCTTATTGATTTCTAGTTTTAATTCTGTTCTGGTCTGATTGCCTACTTTGTATGATTTCTGTTCTTTTATATTTATTAATGTTCATTTTATGGTCGAGAATATGTCCTATATTAATGTACCAAGTGCATGTGAGAGGAATGTGTATTCTACAATTGTTTGGTAGAGTGTTCTGTAAATGTCATTAGGTCAAATTGGCTAATATTGTTGTTCAGGTTGTCTCCGTCCTTATGGATTTTCTGCCTGTTCTATCAGTTACTGAGAGAGGAGTAATGAAGTCTTCAATCATAATTGTTGATTTGTCTATTTTTCCTTTCAGATCTATATTTTCCTCATGTATTTTGAAGCTTTGTTGTTAAGAGCATACACATTTAGGATTGGTATGTCTCCTTGGAGAATTTGCCCCTTTGTCATGAAGTGTGGTAGGCAGAATAATGGCCTCCCAAAGATGGCCATGCCCTGATTCCTGGAACCTGTAATATGTTACTATACCTGGTAAAAGGGTCTTTGCAGATATAATTGAAGTTATGGACCCTCAGATGAATAGATTATCCTGGATTATCCGGGTGGGCCCAATCTAATCACATGAATCCTTAAAAGCAGAAAATCTTTCTTAGCTGCAGTCAGAGAGATGCAACAATCGAGAAGAGAGAGGAGAGATTCAAACCATGAGAGAGACTCAACCCACCATTGCTGGTTTTGAAGATGGAGGAAGCAGGCTATGAGGCAAGAAATTCAGGTGGCCCCTAGAAGATGAGGATGCCCCTTACCTGACAGACAATAGGGAAATGGAAACCTCAGTCCTACAACCACAAGGTACTGAATTCTGCCAACAACCTGAATGAGAAGCAAATGGATTTTCCTTTCCCAGAGACTCCAAAAAGGAACACAGCCCTGCCCACATTGTGACTTTACCCATACAAGACTTCCAACCTACAAAACTATAATAAGATATTATATTTGTGTTGTTTTAAGCCAGCAAGTTTGTGGTAATTTGTTACAGTAGCAATAGAAAACTAATTATGATATAATGCCCTCTTTATCCATGATAATAGTAACTTATGAACATAGACATAAAATGCTTCAACAAAATATTAGCATCTCAAACCCATGATTATATAAAAAAGAGAATATATCATGACCAAGTAGGGTCCATCTTGGGAGTGTTAGATTGGTTCACATCAGTCAGCTAAAATCATTCTTAACAATGAGAGAGCGAATGTTTTTCTCCTAAGATTGGGAACAAGATAAGAATGCCCTCCCTTACCACTCCTATTGAAAATCATGCTGAAAGTCCTAGACAGTATACTTTGGAATGAAAAAGAAAGAAAAGCCATACAGACAAATAGATTTCAAAGGAAGAAACAAACTGTCTCTATTCACATACAACCTGATGGTCTATGTAGGAATTCCAAGATAACCTACAAAAAAGCTCCAAGAACTACTAAATCAGTTTAACAGGGTCACAGGATACAAGGTCTATATACAAAAGTCAACTGTATTCCTATATTCCAGTAATGAAGAATTGGGATTTGAAATTAAAATAATACTATTATAATAGCATCCAAAAAAATCACATACTTGGCCATAAACCTAAAAAGATATATGTGCAGGATCTGCATGCTAAAAACTATAAAACAGTGATGAAAGAAACCAAGTGAGCTTTTTTTTTTTAAGGTATCAACAAGCTGATTTAAAAATGTGTATGAAAAGGCAAAGGAACTAGAAGAAAAAATAATTCTGAAAAAGAACAAGGTTGTAGAACTCATACTACCTGATTTCAAGACTTACTATAAAGCTAAAGTAATCAAGAATTTATGGTATTGGTAAAAAAGGATAGGCAAAGATCAGTGGAACACAATTGAGATCCCCGAAATAGACCTACACCGAAAGAAACTAATTTTTGACAAAGGTACAAAGGCAATTCACTGGAAAAACGACAATCTTTGGAAGAAATGGTGTTAGAATAATTGGAAAAAATTTCAAAATTACAAGATTAAAAGAATCGTAACACATAATTCACACCTTATACAAAAATTAACTTAGAGTAGATCATAGAATTAAATATATAACATAAAACTATAAAACTTGTAGAGGAGAACATAGGAGAAAATCTCTGTGACCTTGGATTAGCAGTGAGCTTCTGGTTATGATACTGAAAACATGATCCATAAAAAAATGATAAATTAGACTTATCCAAATCAAAACTTCAGGGCCGGCCCCATGCCCAAGTGATTAAGTTCGCGCACTCCACTTTGGCAGCCCAGGGTTTTGCTGGTTCGGACCCTGGGCGAGGACGTGGCACCACTCATCAGACCATGCTGAGGTGGCCTCCCACATGCCACAACTAGAAGGACCCACAACTAAAAAATATACAACTATATATTGGGGGAATTTGGGGAGAAAAAAAAGATTGGCAACAGTTGTTAGCTCAGGTGACAATCTTTAAAAAAAAAAAATCAAAACTTCGATCTGCAAAAGACACCATTAAGAGAATGAATGATGATCTACAGACTGGAAGGAAATATTTGCAAATCACACGTCCAATAAAGGATTTGCATCCAGAATATATTAACAACTCTTGAAATTCAACAATTAAAAAACAAGCCAATATTAAAAGTGGCAAAAGAGTTTAACAGACACTTCACCAAATAAGATGCACAAATAGCAAATAAGCATATGAACAGATTTTCAATATCATTGGTCATTAGGGAAATGCAAGTTAAAACCACAATGCAATAACCTTACTCACCCATTAGAATGGCTAAAATCAAAGAAACATAATAGCAAATTCTGACGTATCCCTCAGGAATGAAGGTGAAATCTAGGCCTTCTCAGATGAAGGAAAAATTAGAGAATTCATTGCCAGAAGCCCTCTCTAAAAGGAATGCTAAAGAAAATATCAGAAGGCAACTTGGAACTTTAAGATGGAAGAAATGGCAACAGATATGGTAAATGTGTAGGTGAATAGGATGGACTACTTCTCTTAATTTTTAAAAAATTTGTGACTGTTAAAAGTGAAAATTGTACCATTTTCATATGAAGTTTTCAGTGTATGTAGATGTAATATATAGAATTACTATAACATAATGGGGGGAGGGAGAAGGTAAAGGGACCTATATAGTTGTAAGAATTCTACATTTTACTTGAAGTGTTAAAATATTGACTCTAAATAGACTGTGAAAGGTTAGAGTAGGAAAATATTTTGTAATCCTTAAAGCAACAATTAAAAATAGTACAAAGAGATATAGCCAAATTATTGTTATATGTGCAGTTTATGTATATATATAAATGGTAAGTTTAAATGGAATACTAAAAGAAATTCAAATAGTCCAAAAGAAGGCGAGAAAGGAGAACAAAGGAACAAAAATAGAAAGGACAAGCAGAAGAAAATCATAAATTGAAATACCTAAATTCAACCATATCAATAATTACATTAAAAGTAAATAGTTGAATCACACCAATTAAAAACAGAGATAATCAGGTTGGATTAAAAAAAAACAGACTCAACTTCATGCTGTCTACAAGAAGCTCATTTCAACGATAACTGCTGTATTATTTTAATCTGTTTTATAGGTTAATGGTAAAATAATGCATAAAGACATGCCATACAAACACTGATCAAATTAAATCTGGAGTGACTATATTAATGTCAGGCAAAGTAAACTTCAGAACAAGGAAAATTATTAGTGATAAAGGAGGGACATTACATAATAATAAATGGGTCCATTCGTCAGGAACACAGAACAATCCTACATGTGTATGCACTGAACAATACAACTTCAAATTTTATGAAGCAAATCTGATAGAACCTTAAAGGAGAAGTAGAAAAATCCACAATTAGATGTTTCAACACTCTTTTTTCAGTAATTGACAGAACAAGTAGGCAAAAAAATCAGCAAATAGGTAGAAGATGGACTATGTTCTGGGCCATGAAACAAATTTTGACAAATTTAAAAGAACAGAAATAATATCAAGTGTGTCCTCTGAGCAAAATGGAGTTAAACTAGAAGTCATTAACAGAAAGATAGCTGTAAAATTCCCAAACGTTTGATTTCTTTTTCTTTTTTCTAATTGGATAAATTTGACATGTAACATTGTGTAAATTTAAGTGTACAGCATATTACTTTGATACATTTATATATTGTAATGTTGCTGTTGTAATAATATTTATCACATTAATGTACAGTGTAATATTATTGTCCGTATTCAATATGTTGTCCATTAGATCTCTATGGCTTCTTTACTACTTGTTACAGATTTGTACCCTTAAACACCATCAGTCTTATCCTCCCACCCCCCATCCCCTGGTAACTACTGTTTTACTTTGTTGTTTTTTTTTTACAGGTTTGACTTTTTTAGAGTCCACATATAAGTGATATCGTACAGTACTTGTCTTTCTCTGACTTACCTCACTTAGCGTAATGTGCTCAAGGTCCATCCATGTTGTTGCAAATGGCAGGATATCCTCATTTCTCATGGCTGAATAATATTCCATTTTGTATATATACCACATCATTTTTATCCATTCATCCAGTGATAGGCATTTGGGTTATTTCCACATCTTAGCTATTGTAATTAATGCTGCAATAAACATGGAAGCACATATATCTCATTGAACTCCTGTTTTCATTTCCTGTAAGTATATGCCCAGCAGTGGAATTGCTGGATCGTATGGTATATCTATTTTTAATTCTTTTTTTTTTTTTCCTGCTTTATCTCTCCAAATCCCCCCTGGTATGTAGTTGTATATCTTAGTTGCAGGTCCTTCTAGTTGTGGCATATGGGATGCCGCCTCACTGTGGCTTGACGAGCGGTGCCATGTCTGTGCCCAGGATCCGAACCAGCAAAACCCTGGGCCACCGCAGCTGAGTGCACAAACTTAATCACTCGGCCATGGGGCCGGCCCCCTATTTTTAATTCTTTTGAGGAAGCTCCATATTGTTTTTCGTAGTGGTTGGAGTAATTTACATTGCCATCAACAGTGTATAAGGGTTTCCTTTTCACCACATCCTTGCCAGCACCTGTTGTCTCTTGTCTTCTTGATGATAGCTGTTCTAACAGATGCAAGGTGATATCTCATTGTGGTTTTTATTTGCATTTCCCTGATGACTAGTGATGTTGAACATCTTCTCATGTGCCTATTGGTCATTTTGATGCCCTCTTTGGGAAAATGTCTATTTAGTTCTTCTACCCATTTTTTAATTAATGGTTTCTTTGTTATTAAGTTGTATAAGTTCTTTATATATTTTGGATATTAACCCCTTATTTGATATATGGTTTGCAAAAATTTTCTCCCATTCTGTTGACTGTCTTTTCATTTTGTTAATTGTTTCTTTTGCTGTGCAGAAGCTTTTGAGTTTGATGTAGTCCCATTTATTGACTTTTACTTTTGTCGTTTGTGCTTTTGGTGTCACATCCAAAGAATCATTGCCAAGACCAATACTGATGAGTTCCTTCCCTATGTTTTCTTCTAGGAGTTTTATGGTATCAGGTTTTATGTTTAAGTCTTTGATCCATTTTGAGTTAATGTTTCTGAGCGGTGTGAGATAGAGGTCCAATTTCATTGTTCACGTATTTCTCCAGTTTTCCCAGCACCATTTGTTGAAGAGGCTGTCCTTTCCACATTGCGTGTTCTTGGCTGTCTTGTTGAATACTAGTTGATCATATATGCTGGGATTTAATTCTGGGCTGTCTATTCTGTTCCATTGGTTTATGTATCTGTTTTTGTGTCAGTACCATACAGTTTTTATTACTATGGCTTTGTAGTATAGTTTGAAATCAGTAAGTGTGATACCTCCGGCTTTGTTCTTTTTTCTCAGGATTGCTTTGGCTACTCAGGGTCTTTTGGGGTTCCACACAAATTTTAGGATTGTTTCTTCTATTTCTGTGAAGGATGCATTTTAGTATTTTGATGAGAATTGCACTGAATCTGTAGATGGCTTTGGGTAGTATTACCCAGTTTAACAGTATTAATTCTTCCTATCTGTAAACATGGGATGTCTTTCCATTTGTTTGTGTCTTCTTCCATTTCTTTTAGCAAAGTCTTCTAGTTTTCATTGTACAGATCTTTCACTTCCTTGGCTAAATTTATTCCTAAGTATTTTATTGTTTTTGATGCTATTGTGAATGGGATAGATTTCTTTATTTCTTTTTCCAATGCTTCATCATTAGTGTAAAGGAATGCAACTGATTTCAATATGTTGATTTTGTGTACTGCCACTTTACTGAAATCATTGATTAGTTCCAACAGTTTTTTGGTTGTCTCTTTGGAACTTCCTATATATGAGATCATATCAGCAAATAGCAACAATTTTACTTCTTTCCAGTTTGGATGCCTCTTATTTCTTGGTCTTGCCTAATCGCCCTAGCTGGGACTTCCAGTATTATATTGAATAGGAGTAGTGAGAGTGGGCATCCTTGTCTTGTTCCTTAGAGGAAACACTTTCACTTTTTCTCCATTGAGTATAGTATTAGCTGTGGATTTGTCATATATGGCCTTTATTATGTTGAGATATATTCCTTCTATCTCCAGTCTGTTAAGGGTTTTTAATCGTGGAAGGATATTGTATTTTGTCAAATGCTTTTTCTACATCTTTTGAGATGATCATGTGATTTTTATCTTTCATTTCATAGATGTGATGAATTACTTTTATTGATTTGCATATGTTGAACCATCCTCGCTTCCCAGGAATAAATCCCACTTGGTCGTGGTGTATATTCCTTTTGATGTGTTCTTGAATTCAGTTTGCTATTATTTTGTTTAGAATTTTTACATCTATATTCATCAGGGATATTGTTTTTCTTTTCTTTTGGTATCCTTATCTGGTTTTGGTACCAAGGTAATGCTGGCTTCATAGAATGAGTTTGGAAGTGTTCCCTCTTCCTCAATATTTTGGAAGATTGAGGAGGATTGGTGTTAATTCTTCTTTAAATGTTTGATGGAATTTACCAGTGAAGCTGTCTGGTCCTGAAGTTTTCTGTGTTGGGAGCTTTTTGATTACTGACTCAATCTCTTGATTCATTATTGGTCTGTTCAGATGTTCTATTTCTTCCTGATTCAGTCTTGGTAGGTTGTGTGTTTCTAGAGATGTATTTATTTCTTCTAGATTATGTAATTGGTTAGCATATAATTGTTTATAGTTGTCTCTTATGAGTCTGTCTGTTTCTGTAGTATCAGTTATAATGTCTCCTCTTTCATTTCTAATTTTATTTGAGTCTTTTCTCTTTTTCTTAGTTAGTCTAGCTAAGACTAACTTTATCTTTTCAAAGAATCAGCTTTTAATTTTGTCGATCCTTTCTATTGTTTTTCTGGTCTCTATTTCATTTATTTCTGCTCTGAATTTTATTTCCTTCCTTCTGCTAACTTTGGGCTTAATTTGTTCCTCTTTTTCTAGTTCCTTGAGGTGTAAAGTTAGGTTGTTTATTTGAGATCTTTCTCATTTCTTAATATATGCATTTATTGCTATAAATTTTCCTCTCAGAACTGCTTTTGCTGCACCCTATACAATTTTATATGTTGTATTTTCATTTGACTTGAGAAAAAAAAATTCCCTTTTGATTTCTTCTTTGACCCATCGGTTGTTGAGAAGTGTGTTGTTTAGTTTCCACATATTTGTAGACCAACTCACTTTCCTGTTACTGTTGATTTCTAATTTCATACCATTGTGGTCAGAGAAGATAGTTGTTATGATTTCAGTCTTCTTAAACTTGCTAAAATTTGTTTTGTGGCCTATCATATGTTCCATCCTGGAAGATGTTGTATGTGCACTTGAGAAGAACGTGTATTCTGCTGCTGTTGGATGGAATGTTCTATGTATGTCTGTTAAGTCCATTTGTTCTAAAGTTTGGTTCAATTCCATTTCCTTATTGATTTTCTATCTGGATGATCTATCCATTGCTGATAGTGGGGTACTGAGGTCCCCTACTAGTATTGTATTGTTGTCTATTTTCTTTAAGATCTATTAGTATTTGATTAATATATTTTGGTGCTTGGGCATTGGGAGCATATATATTTATGATTGTAATATCTTCTTGATGTAGTGACCCCTTTATCATTATATAATGACTTTCTTTGTCTCTTGTTGCCATTTTTGGCTTGAAATCTATTTTGTCTCATATAAGCATGGTTGCACCTGCTTTCTTCTGGTTAACATTTGCTTGGAGTATCATCTTTTACCCCTTCACTTTGAGCCTATGTGTGTCTTTAGAGCTGAAATGAGTCTCCTAATAGCAGCATATAGTTGGGTCTTATTTTTTAATTCACCAAGCCACCCTGTGCCTTTTGATTGGTGAGTTCAGTCCATTTGCATTTAGGGTGATTATTCATACATAAAGACTTACTATTGCCATTTTATCTTTTGTTTTCTTCTTATTTCTTAATCTCCCTTGTCTCTTTTTTCTTGTATTTCTGACTACCTTTAAAAATTGGTGGTTTTCCATGATGGTTTACTGAGTTTCCCCTTTTTTTATATTTCTTGTCTCTACTCTAGATTTTGTTTTTTCTGGTTACCACGAGGTTTGCATAAAATGTCTCATAGATAACATAGGCCCTTTTCTGCTGATACCAACTTATGTTCATTTGCCTAACAGCTTCCATCCTTTTATTCCTCCTCTTTTATATTTTTGCTGTCAGAAACTCTCTGTTTTTATGCTGCAAGTTCATTACAAAATTGTGGTAGCTGTAGTTATTTTTAATGCTCTTTTCCTTTAACCTTTATGCTATGATTAAATGTTTAATATTGTATTCTAAAATAGAGTTACAGTCTTCTGATTCTCTTTATCACCTTACTCAGAGTTTTTGTGTACATCTCTCTTTTTGTTTCAGGTGGAAGAGCTCCTTTCAACATTTCTTGTAAGGCAGTTCTAGTGGTGGTGAACTCCCTCAGTTTTTATTTATCTAGGAAAGCCTTTATTTCTCTTTTGTACCTGAAGAATAACTTTACTGGAGTATTCTGGGCTGGAAATTTTTATCTTTTAGTAGTTTGAATATGTCATTCCACTCTGTCTTCGCCTGTAGAGTTTCTGCTGAGAAATCTGCTAGTAGTCTAAAGGTGTTCCTTTGTAGATTACTTCCACCCCCCACCCCCTGGCTGCCTTTAAGATTCCTCCTTTATCAATCACTTTTGACAGCTTCATTGCAATGTGTCTTGGAGAAGATCTTTCTGCATTGAGATAATAAAGTGATCTATTTGCTTCATGGACTTATATGTCCAGTTCTTCCCCAGATTTGGGAAGTTCTCAACTATTATTTCTTTAAATAAACTCTCTGCCCCCTTTTCCTTGTCTCCTTCTGGTATACTCATTATTCTTATATTGGCTTTCCTAGTGGAGTCTCATAGCTTTTGTAGGCTTTCTTCACTTTTTAAAAATCTTAATTATCTCTCCTTTTCCACCTGAATCATTTCTAGATTCCTGTCTTCCAGCTCACTTATTCTCTCTTCTATATAATCTGCTGTATTTCCAGTGCTTTCTCTAATGCATTCTTCATCTTATTTATTGAGTTACTCAGCTCCAGAATTTCTGTTTGATTCTTTTTTTTAAATTGGAAAATTCCAAAATATTTTTAAAAACATGTCTCTAAATAACCCATATATCAAAGAGGAAATTTCAAGGAAAATTAGATAAATTTTTGAACCGAATGAAAATAAAAATACAACATATTCAAATTGGTGGAATACAACTAAAGCACTGCTTACATGAAAACCCTGGGATTATCTGCTTAATTAGAAAAGTGTCTCAAATCAATAAGAAAAAGAAGAACAAATTAAATCCAAAGTAAGCAGAAGAAAATAATAAAGAGCAGAAATCAATGAAATGGAAACAGAGAAATAGAAAACATCAATGAAACAAAAGCTTATTCTTTTTTTTTTCCTGAGGAAGATTGGCCCTGAGCTAACATCTGTACCAGTCTTCCTCTATTTGGTATGTGGGTTGCCACTACAGCATGGCTGATGAGTGGTATAGATCTATGTCTGGGATCTGAACCCCTGAACCCAGGCCACCAAGGCAGTGTGTGCTGAACTCAGCTACTACGCCACACAGCCAGCCCCAAAAGCTTATTCTTTGAAGAGATAAACAACATTGATAAACCTCTAGCCAACTGACCAAGACACAAAGATAGAAAACACAAATTTCCAAATTAGGAATGAAGGAAGGTTCATCGATATAGACCCTCCAGACATTAAAAAGGATAATAATGAAATATGATGAACAGTGAAGCTGGCTCATATTGGCTTACAAGAGCCAATTATTACATTTCAGCACTTTTGGAACCAGTTGTTAAACCAGTATGAAATTAGGTGTGGCTGTAGTATTTAAGCAACAAAATTTGGCAAACACTACAAATCAGGTCTTTATATTCCTGGAGAGCCTGTTGTTAAACATTTAGAAGCATGCCATTGTCTATGAATAACTCTATGTTTATAATTCTGACAATTTAGATAAAATGAAACAATTCTTTGAAAGACACAAAATACCAAAAGTCACCGAAGTACATAACCTAAATAGTCCTATACCTATTAAAGAAATTGTATTTGTAGTTTAAAAACTTCCAACAGAAAACTCCAAGTGCAGATGTTTTCACGGTGAATTCTGCCAAATGCACAAGGAAGAAATAATACCAATTCTACAGATATCTCCCAGAAAATAGAAAAGGAGAGAATAATTCCCAGTGCATTTTTATGAGGCCAGCATTCCTCTGATAACAAATTCACAAAAAGGCATTTCAAGAAATCTTGAGACTTATATCCCTTGTGAATATAGATGCAAAACTCAACAAAATATTAAGAGACTGAATCCAGCAGCATATAAAAAGAATAATATGTCATGATCAAAGGGGTTATATCTTGAGAATGTAAGGCTGGTTCACAGTTAAAAATCAATGAATTTAACCATGTTAACATACAGAAAGAAGAAAATCATATAATAATCTCAGTACATGCAGAAAAATCATTTTACAAAACTCAGCTTCCATTTTTGATAAAAACTCTCATAGAACTAAATATAGAAAGGAACTTCCTTAACTTGATAAAGGTATTCTCCAGTATATCTACAGCTAGCACACACTTAATGGTGAAAGACAACTCATTCTCTGTAAGACCTGGAAAAAGGAAGGATGTCTCACTACTCCTATTCACCATCATATTGTAAGTCCTAGCCAGTGCAATAAGGGAGGAAAAAGGCATACAGTTTGGGAAATAAAGAAATAGAACTATTTCTGTTTGCAGAGGACCTGATTGTATATGTATCAAATCTCCAAGAACTAATAGGTGAGTTTAGTAAGGACACAGGAAACAAGGTCAATATTTAAAGAAAAAACAAAACCAAAAAAACCTGAATCTAATCAGGGAAGACTTCTGGTCTCAACTTGAACATGTAAAGAGTTTGGAAATTGTTGCTCACACCCTTAAAACAAGAAAAAACCCAAACTGAAAATCAGTGATTTTTCTTAGATCCATCAGAGAATTGAAGTCACAGGGTAAACCACCACTCCAAAATCTGGAGAGACAGGTGACTACAGAGGATCACAGACAAGATCAGCTTACCAGAAGCAGAAACCATTGGAGCCAGTAACTGGTAGGAACAGTTTAAATAAGTGGTTATTGTAACTAATTGCTGGAGGCTGAGTGTGGACCAGCTTGAGAATTAAAAACCTCTGGGGGCCTAGTTTTATATAGGGCCCCACACTTTTGTGGGTTTTACCTCCAGGAATTCCATCACGTTCTTGTAGTGAAGATCATGGAACAAAATCTCTCCTGTTTTGGGCAGAAGGAGGAGAAAAGTAGCACTTTTAAAATAGATCCAGAATGTTCTCCATTACAAAGGCCTAGTCTCCAGGGTGAACCACTTTACCAGAACCTTATCTAACATGTAGGGAGGGTAATTAGTCAACTCCAGCCCCCTCCAGCCTTCCTGTCTCATATAAGGGTAGAGAAAAAAAGACTAAAAATATGCTTCTGAAAGTCATAGCCCAAAGACTCAGACCCACTAAACAACTAAGATTTAATAAAAGATTGTAGACCACTTCCCTTCCCCAGCACCTTACCACTACAAGAACAGGGCTTCAGATAATAATAGTGGATTACAACTGAGTGAGCTGCCACACAGACTCTGTTTAAGAAGGAGTTCTTAAGGAACCCAAAGACAATAGGAGAGGAAACAAAACAAAATAAGGAAACTGAATCCTCTGTGTACCTATAGCTATAGCAAACATTAAACACAGTCCAGGTCCTAGCAAGATTAATACAAAACCTCACCCTAAAAGCATAATTATCTCAGTTCCTATTACCCATTGGCTCATGTCTAGCTTCCAGCAAAAAAATGTATAAGATATGCTAAAAGACAAGAAAGAAAACACAGTATGAAGAGACAAAGCAAACATCAGAACCAGATTTGGATATAACACAGATTTGGGAATTACCAGATAGAGAATTTAAAATAACTCTGATTAATATATTAAGGGCTCTAATGGAAAAAGTAGACAACATGCAAGAAAAGATAGGTAATGTCAGCAGAGAGATGGAAACTCTAAGAATCAGGAGGAAGGGCTAAAAATCAAAAACATTCAACAGAAATGAAGAATGCCTTTGATGGGCTTATCAGTAGACTGGACATGGATAAGGAAAGAATCAGTGATCTTGAAGATACGTGACTAGAAACTGAAATGCAAAGAGAAAAATGAATAAAAAGAACAGGACAGAATAGCCAAGAACTGTGGGACAATTGCAAAAGGTATAACATACCTGTAATAGGAATACCAAATGAAGAAGAAAGAGGAAAAGAAACAGAAGAAATATTTGAAGTAATAGTGGCTGAAAATTTTCCAAAATTAATGACAGACAGCAAACTACAGATCCAGGAAGCTCGGAGAACATCAAGCAGGATAAATGCCAAAAATCTATAGATAGGCAAACTGCAGAAAACCAAAGATGGAAAAAAAATCTTGACAGAAGGCAGGGGGCAGTAAAAATCCTTAAGCTATAGAAGAGCAAAGATAAGAATTACATCAGATTTCTCATCAGAAACCCTGCAAACAAGAAAAGAGCAAACTATTTATAACAAAAGAAAAAAACCTAAAATTCTATATCCAGCAAAATTATTTTTCAAGATTGAAGGAGCAATAAAGATTTTCTCGGACAAAAAAAAAGCTGAGAGAATTTGTCACCAAGAGAATTGCCTTGAAAGAAATGTCAAAAGAAGTTTTTCAGAGAGAAGGAAAATGATATAGATCAGAAACTCAGATCTACATAAAGAGTGTCAGAGAAGGAATAAATGAAGCTAAAATAAAATATTTTATTTTTCGTATTCAGTATAAAACTTCAGGTAGAAAATGTAGGAGAAAATTGTGATGACCCTGAGTTAATGAGTTCTTACAGCACCAAAAGCATGATTCTTAAAAAAAAATAGATAAATTGGACCTCATCAAAATGAAAAACTTTTGCTCTTTGAAAGACATTATTAATAGGATGAAAAAACAAGTCACAGACTAAGAGAAAATATTTCCAAATCACGTATCTGACAAAGGATTTGCATCTAGAGTATCCAAAAGATACTCAAAACTCAAAAATAAGAAACCAACTCACTTTAAAAAAGGGCCCAATATTTGAATAGACGTTTCATCAAAGAAGATACATGGATGGCAAGCTCATGAAAAGATTCTCAATTTAATTAGTCATTAAGGAAATGCAAATTTAAACCACAATTAGATACTACTGTATACCTTTTAGAATGACTTAAAAAAACAAAAGACTTGAAATACCAACACTGGTGAGAATGTGGATCAGTTGGACTCACATGTATTGCTGGTGGGAATGTGAAATGATACAACCACTCTGGAAAACCATAGTTTAATGTTAAACATACACTTACCACAGATTTCAAGAGAAGGAATATTACCAAGAGTAGAAGTAATATGAAGCATACCAAACATATCTAATTATTTCTGGCATCCTTCTTGCCTGCAAATATAGTCGTGCAGCACATAATGACATTTTGGGCAATGATGGACTGTATACATGATGGTGGTCCCATAAGATTCATACCATATAGCCTAGGTGTATAGTTAGGCTATACCATCTAGGTTTGTGTAAGTACATTCTATGATGTTCACACAATGACAAAATCACCTAAAGATGCATTTCTCAGAATGTGTCCCTATTGTTAAGTGATGCATGACTGTGCTATAATGTAGCATAAAGGAACCAGCCTTTGATATTTTGGTGTCTAAGAAATAGCACATGATTTGGGATGAAGAAACATTTAACAATTTTCTTCTTCTGAATTTAGAGTCCTATGTTTGAAAGGCAGTGTAAAAAAATGGCATAGTAGGTTGGTCACTTAAGACAGGAGTGTTAGATACTTGAGAACAGTGAATGGCAGTTTGACTACCTATTAATCAGACTGATAATACAATGTTTTAAAATAAAAATAGCAGAAGATAACATAATTTTAAGGAACTTGAGCTCCTTCAGAAGTAAATAACTTTTGTTTTTGTTATTTTCTAATGATAAAGGACATGTCAAAGTTAGCACAAAGCACGCAATTATTTGGGGGAGATATAGGACCTCTGCTATGTGGGCATATGACCCACAATGTAAATAAAGGTTTACTCCATAGTTTAAGGTGAAGATTAAATATTCAAAGATCAGTATGTTATTTTAACAGAAAATTAAATGATAGTCTTGCAGTAGTATAACGTTTGTTAGTAAAGGATTTACAAGCTCTTTAAAAATCTTAAGTTAAACTAAACCAACTTTGTCAAAATTTTAACACATTTCATTGCTTCTTACCACACATTATTTGCAGGTATTATAAATTAAGCAAATATACTTTATCTCAAATCTTCTATAACTTGTTGTACCCACTCATTTGTCTTTAATTATTTTGTTTCACATTCTAGAGTAATTGGATACTTTAAATCAGCTGTATCACTAAACACACTGTTTATCAGTTAGTTGACTTTTTTCTTTTCATAGCAAGATTTTCTTGGTGAAGAAAGTAGTTTGTTAAAATGTCTTCTAGTACAAACTCCCCATCTCATTACTAACCAGCACTTTGACTAGCCTTGTTCTAGCATGATATATATAGTGAGAAATAATATACCCAAGGAAAGAATCCCAGCTTCAGGGGTGGATTTTATTCTTGGACTTGTTCACCTATTAGTTGAATGATTGGGCGTGTCACTTATCGTTTACCTATAAGTTGAATAATTTGGCATGTCATTTATCCTTTTTAAGCTTCAGTTTTCTCGTTTTTAATAAAGAGTATTCTGAAGTCAAATTGAACAATGCGTTTTAGTTTTTTGTTTTTTTTTTTTTAGAAATTGTGTCTTATCGTTACCATAGTCCAGCTCTAAAAAGAGCTCAAAGTACTTTTAAGTGACCACTGTCATAGAACTTCTATCATGTTTTATTTGCCTGTCTGTCTTATCTCTCTTACTAAACTGTGAGTACCTTGAGAGCAGGAATCGTGTTTTATGAGCACACAGAGTATGCTTGCTGAATGAATGATTATGTAGTATCCAGAGCTTAGTAAACAAGTCTGAGTGTCATACTCCTTTCTTCTCTCTCAGTGTCATTGAAAATGTACAGTTAATGGCATCCGTAAGTTTATGTTTCTGAAACACTGCATTGCAAGCAGCATCCACTGTCACAAAACCAAGTCCAGTGCAAGTTCTTATAATTGTATTTAATAAACCCCTCCCTAATCAAGCCACAATTTATCTTTAATCAGGTACAACAAAAAGTGTTAATGATGGTGCTGGTTGGTCAGAAGTAAATCCAGGGCTTTTCTATTTTCCATTAACTACTCAGGCCAAGGAGTTGAAACTGTTTCAGGCCAAGCCCTGAAACCTAGGGCTGGGGCTCTATTATTTATCATACAGCCAAAGTGAAAGACAAATTTTTTATAATCACCTCAAATTATTCAATTTCTGGTGATGGGATCAGTATCCTTAGAAGGCTGTTTCCTAGGAAATATGCTATTCCTTCAGACTCTTTATAGAGTGATATTGTCTACTGAGGGGTTAGGGAGTCCTACAATTGGACAGGTCTAACAGCCCTACAGAACATTTAACCTTCCCCCGGGTTAACATCAAAAAGCCTGATTCCCGCGTATTAACACAGGAGTTTTACAAGAGATACAGTCAACTTCGCCAAAGTTTTAAGTATATTTTCTTTGAGAATTGTTGTGATAAACATTCACTGTTATACCCCAAGAATATTTTTGTCTTGTACTACTAAGTCAAGGATATTTCCTTTCATTTAGGTATTACTTACAAAAATAATCATTATTGATAAAATTGGTGTAGTAGGTTGATTGGCAGCCCCCAAAAAGATATGTCCACATCCTAATCCCTAGAGCCTATGAATACTATCATATATTGCAAAAGATGTGATTAAGTTAAGGGTCTGGAGAGAAGGAGCTTCTCCTAATTATCTGAGTGGGCCCTAAATACAATCACATATATCCTTATAAGAGAGAGGCAAAGAGAGAATAGACACACAGAGAAGAGAAAGCGATGTGACCACAGAGGTAGGGATTGGAGTGATGTGGCTACAAGCCAAGGCATGCCAGCTGCCACCAGAAGCTAGTAGAGGCAGGGAAGAGATTCCCCTCCAGAACATTCAGGGTGAGCATGGCTCTGCTGACACTTTGATTTTGAACATTTCACCTCCAGAACCGTGAGAGAATACATTTCTGTTGGTGAATCACCAAGTTTGTAATAATCTGTTATAGCAGCCCTCAGAAACTAATACAGTTAGTATAATGTGTCTTTATATTGTCTTCAGTTATTTATGTACCTGAACAACTTAAACTTTTGTTCAATTAATAGGAATTAACACACCGCTTTAAATTTTTGAGTCCTTTTAGGGATTTGATATGCCTTAATACTACAAAGGAAATAATAAGGGTAACCGTCAAGGGGAAGTATGATTGGGAATTAGACTGATTTATATAATCAAGTTGAGTCACAGTCTTTCTATAAGTATAGCTGTGGCAGTCCTCCACTGACTGACTATATCTGTCTATCTATGTATCAGTAGATAGTAGTCTTACATCTGTTAAGGCTCTTTATTGATGAGAATATTTTTGACCAAAATTTACTTTAGAAGCATTAATTTTGGATTTTCTAGGAGTTGGCAAGGGATGATATATCCAGTATGTTTTCAAGTTATCTACACTAGTAGTAGCATGGAGGAACTGAATTGTACTTAGAGTGATGATTGTCTAGAAAAGCCTAAAGTTAGGCAAATCATTGTTTTTAGTGAGAAGACCATGATAGGCTAAATCAGAAGTGTATAACCTTAAGTCAATAAAAAGAAACGGTATGACTAAAAAGATAAGGAACAAAAGAGTTTGGCATTTATCAGGAGAATCTTTTTCCGTTGTTTTTTCATGCTTTATGGAGTTATTTGCTAGTTCCAAAGATCTTGGGTCAGCTGTTGACTGCTGGTGGTTCTCTCTGGAGGACTAAGTTTATGAGCCCTCATGGGTGTAACTTGCCAATTCTTGTCAGATGGGTGATGCCATTTTTGTTGGGAAATGTGTATCCAAGGGTCAATTCCTTCTACTTCTACTGCTCTATTAGAGTTAAGAGTATCTGATGTGGTTTTGTCCAGTGATGTTCAGGGACAGTCTTTTTATGAGCTGTTTTCTAGCGTACTGGATCACACTGATTAGATGGTTGGCAAGGAAAGGCAGCCTGTTTCTGTTAATGAAAGGACTGAGATATATTGGTTAATCTTTTATAATACTTAGCTAAAAGAGTTTTTGTAAAGGACTGATAAGAAGTTTGGATGGATATATTCTTCAGGCATGTGCCTGTAAGTGACTAGTTGACAGGGAGGTAATCTAGGACTTCCTGGCGGGAAAGAACACAAAGCCTAAGAGAAAAAGGGTAGTCCTTGAGGGTATGGGATTTCTGGGTATCTGATAGTTTGGCTGATTTTGGTTTTTATATTTCATGTATTCTTCCCACTTTTCCAGAGTATTGTGTATATAAGGATAGGAGATTTTTCAGTAAGCGGCAAAGTTTTGCATAATTCAAAATAAATATCCAGGGGGCCGGCCCCGTGGCCTGGTGGTTGAGTTTGGTGTGCTCCACTTTGGTGGCCCAGGTTTCACGGGTTCAGTTCCTGGGTGCAGACCTACACCACTCGTCCACCATGCTGTGGCAATGACCCACAGACAAAATGGAGGGAGATTGGCACAGATGTTAGCTCAGTGCAAATCTTCCTCAAGCAAAAAAAAGGAAGATTGGCAATGGATGTTAGCTCAAGGTGAATCTTCCTCAGCAAAATAAATAAATAAATAGCTATCCCAGTAAAATGTTTTCCCATATCACTGGATGGCTAAGTTGGAATAGCTTAGGTAGAGAACACAAATATATAGTAGTTTTTTAAGCCATTTTAAGTTGCAGTAACTATTCAATCAGGAATTGCTTTAGCCCATCCAAAAATAAACACACAATTGCTAGTACAAATTCCTAACCCACAGAGGGAAGAAATTGTACAAACTCTGTTTGGAGATCCTCAAAGGGTCCCTTTGGACAAGGTTCCAATCCATGTCTCACTTTTATAGTTTTCCCAGGATTATGTTGGTTACAGATGAGGAAAGAACTGGTCACATCTTCTGATACCTTAGAAAAGTTACCCCCACCAGTGTTTGTTTAATACTGCGGTCAGTTTATCCCTACTGTGGTGAGTTGTGTCATGGAGGATTTGGGGAAGTATCCATTTGAGGTTAATTGGTGCTACCACATAGCCATCGTGAATCTGGCAACCTGATTAGTTCTAGTGTTTCTTTTAAAAATTGGGGGCCAAGGGGCTGGCCCCATGGCTGAGTGGTTAAGTTCGCGCACTCTGCTGCAGGCGGCCCAGTGTTTCATTGGTTCGAATGGGCACGGACATGGCACTGCTCATCAAACCACACTGAGGCGTGTCCCACATGCCACAACTAGAAGGACCCACAATGAAGAATATACAACTATGTACTAGAGGGCTTTGGGGAGAAAAAGGAAAAAAAGAAAATCTTTAAAAAAAAAATTGGGGCCAAATTTTGTGCAGGTATGGACAGTTCTCAAATTACAGAAATCATGAGATTCTCCTTCATTGGTGAAGACAATACAGTTGCTGTATTTAAGAGTGTTATACTGGTGAATGATAGTGTGAGATAGAGAAAGTAACTATTTTGTAATTAATCAACAAAGATAAAAATACTGAGTGTTTTTCAGTTAACAACAGGGGTTGTATCGAATGTGATACCATAAAATAGAAAGATGAACCTAGTACAGGATCTGAAGATTCTTAGAGTAATTTAGCTAAGATTGCATTTTTTCCAAGACAAAGATTAAAAAGCCTTGCTAGATCAGGAATAGGCATTCAGAGGCAATGGGTCTTTGATGGGTGCCACGTTGTTGAGTTAATACCCTTAGACTACGGTCTCTCGTTTTGTGTATTTCAAAAAGAAAGCTTTATGATGATCTGGAAGGTCTGAAAAGAATATTGTTGAAGAAATATTTTGATCACTGAAGGTCTTTTTGTTTTCTGCATTTTGTGAGAATGACTCCAAGATGTTTGATTAAGTCAAATCATATAGAGGCCTGTCTGTTTCAGAAAAAGCTTGTTACCTGTACTCTACAATATCCAGTTAATCCCAAAAATCATCTTAATTGCTTTTAGTGGTCAGCCTTGGGTCATTTTGGATTATTAGTGATCTCTCATTAGACTATGTCCTTCCTAGCCGATATATCATGGCCTAGATCAGGGGTTGGCAAACCATGGCCTCCTGTCGAAATCTAGCCACTGGCTGTTTTTGTACAGCCTGTGAACTAAGAATGGTTTTGACATTTTTTAATGGTTGAAAAAAATCAAAAGAATAATGTTTCATGATGTATAACACTTATTTAAAACTCAAATTTCAGTGTCTATAAATAAAATTATTGGAAGACAGCCATGTTTATTCACTTATGAATTGTCTATGGCTATTTTTTGCACTATAATAGCAGAGTTGAACAGATGTGACAGAGACTATATGTCTCACAAAGTCAGAAATATTTAGTATCTGGCCCTTCACAGATTAAGTTTGCTAAACCCTGGATAATTAACTGTTATTTTGTAGAATTAAAATTTTGCCTTAGAAACTTTGTGAATAGAGTTATAGAGCCAATCTTAGAATCTCAAGATGGGTTACTGCATATCCGTAAGATCTTGGTTTAAGACATGAGAAAAGTAGGATGGGGCTTCAGTAAATGCCTGAAGTATAGCTTTCCAGGTAAATTGTTGATTTTTCCCTGGTAAAGGCAAAATATATTGGCTATTTTCGTCAGCTAAGGACATGAAAGAAAGTAAAAATAGGACCAAAGGGAGTACATTTGCGTTAGACAATACTAGAGAATGAGGTATAACTCTGGTTAATAGCTGACAGACAGTGGATGAATCTATATCCTTCACCATCGCAGTTTTTGTTGGTTTTTTTTAAACAGGTGAAACAGACATTGCTTGGACTAATGCAATGGATAATTAATCCTTATTATATTAAGTCTGTTTAGTTGGCTTAGATCTTCCTTAACTTCAGCATTAAGAGGATTTTAGGCCGCAGTGTCAGCAGAATCAATCTGAACTCTTATGGATTTCACTCCAATTATTCTGCCTTTTTTCCCCTCAGGGGTTCTGGTACCATGGCCAATTATTTGGTTATTTTTTGAATCAACAGACTAATGTCCATAGCTGTAATTTGATAATGTGCAGTAGAATTTTCTGTGACTCCTGAAAACAATTTGTCTGCAGTACATTTCTTCAGGTGGTTCTTTTTGCAAAGTAGATTCCTAACAATGAAGTTTATAGAAAAGTGCCGTAGAGAAGAAAGGAGTGTTCTTCTGACTGTGGTCTCAAACTAACAGTTACAGGTTGGGACATGAAAAAAGATTTAGTATTGTTAGCGATTCCTACTACTTGAATGATTTTAGTACTCTGAGAGATCTGATTTTCTATGGTAGTGGGATTAATAGTAAAGTTAGTGGCACCTGTATTGACAAGAAAACCATATTGTTGTTCATCAGTTTTTACAGATAGTCTCAGAATTTTCTGTTGAGTGCTAATGGTTTCCTTTAAGTGGCATCATTGGCAGATTTTGGATAATTATGCTATTTGTTAACCAGTATGATACATTGGATCATCCAATAGCCTTTCTACTTGTAACTTCTCTAAGCATAGGCCTAGAGAACCGAGGACCTTTAAATATTGTTTTTATTTGAGGAACCAGATATTTTGTGTGGAGAACCAGGATTTTGTTTTCTTTTCTAGCTTGCTACTTCCTAGGGGTTTTTGAAAATGTTCAATCACATATTGTAGATAGTTTAAACTGGTGTTGTCCCATTCCAGTTTATTTTTCTAAGACCCCTATTTTATATTAAAAAAAAAAGAGACTCGATTTACTTCAGCTGTTAGATCTATCCCATAAAACTACTTAAAGCTTACCGGAGTCTAGTTTTAAACTCTCTTATTAATTAATCTTTATAGTTTTTGCTGTTTTGAATTTTTTCATCCAATTTATCCTTAAGGGAAAGGCTTCATAAATGTTCTTGATTGTACATTTCCTTTTTTTTCCCATTTAGGAGCATTTAAAAAATTATGCACAGCTGAATTATTTAAATCCTGTCTTGGTCTTTCCCATCCTATTCTTTAACGATTTTCCCCACATGAAGGTCTAACTGTTAAGTGAATCAGTCGGTCTAGATCTGGTAGAGTCGAACAAAATCTTGAATTCTGAAACAAATTTATTATTTCCTGAGAATTAACTCTTAATTGTAGAGCTCAACTCAGATCTAGACCATGGTTTAATTCAACTTCTATGATGTACCTTTTGGTCTAGCCTGGGGATATTGTGCGATGTGATTGTTTCTTTCCTAAGAAAAAGGTAAGAAAGGGCAGCTTGTTTAGGAGGTCAAGAGGAGGAAATAGAAAGAGTGAGAATGAGAATGAAGACAAGGTTGTGTAGAGAGAGAGAGATTATTTGAGTCTTGAGAAAATGTGAGGTAGCTGCTGCTTCCTTCTCCTGAGGGATAGCCTTTTTATCACTGACTTCAGCCACGAATGATCTAAAATTGGCAAATGATGATAAAAGTAGCTATTTACTAAATTTAATATAGCTAATATGTGTATGGACTGAAGTGTAAGATGAAATACTGTGTATCGCAAAGAAAATATGACAGTTCCTGCAGTGAGAGATTCACATTCCAGTAGAAGCAGTAGAGAGTGAGGGAACTAATGTGAATTGTGTACTTTTCTATGTACCAGACGTGCTTCTAGACCCCGTAAATATTTTATCATATTTAATTTTCAAAATAATCCTGAGGAATACATAGATCACCCCTCCCCTTCCCCATTTTATAGTTTGGGCAATGAAGACTTTGAGAATTTAAATGGTTTTACCAAGGTTACACAGCAAGAAGCATATGAAGCCAGGATTTGAATCTGGTCTAAGACGTATGCAAATAACTATGGAAGAGAAAATGAGACATACAATTACAGAGGCATAAAAATGGGCCATTGGAGTTTAACACCATCAAAGTCTCTTGAGTAACGTTTAAGGAAGCCTTCATGAAGGAGGTAGTGTTTGGACTGACTGGGCTTTGCAGGTTGAGGGTAGGATTTTAACAGGTGAATATGGCAGGAAGGTAAATGAATGGTGGAGCTGGGATTGAATCCAATATCCAATTCAGTCTGAAGCCAAAACCTATTTTTTTCCATTACACAAAATTAGAACAGTGAGAGCAAATATGGGAAGCCAGTGCAACTGAAAAGGGATTGTATTACCTTGGGTTATCGAAAAAAGGCTGAAAAGGAAGGTCCAGACAAGAACATGAAGGACCTTCAGTGCAAATACAACAGCTTCTATGGTATAGAAGAAATCATTCCAAATACCATAATTACCTATGGAGATTGCGTTTAATTTCTCTCCTTGGCAACTTTTATCTCATGACCAGTATTTCAGAGGGCCTGGTGGGTTGAATGATAATGGAGCAACATGGAGGTAAGGCTGGGTGTGGGGCTATATAACAGGAGAATTGGAAAATGCTTTTCATAGATGCCAATGTATTCTCTAATGTATTTATTTTTAGCTCAAACCATTTTACAATATGAAACCCATATCAGAGGCTGATAGTAAAAAAGCAGAAAGTCAGAGGATTCCAAGACTAGCTGATTTATTGGAACTTGCACGGAAGGAAAAAAAATTTGTGATATTTGATCTTAACAGCCCTAAACAAAAACATCCTCACAGAAACACGTATGTCCGCCATGTAGTAAGCGTGATCCTTGACTCTAAAATTGAGCAACATCTGGTATGTCTGTCTTAGTATTTATGGTAGAGATTGGGGGGTGGGTAGCACGTCCCAGGAGCATAACAGTTGAAGCTGACCTACCTTATAGATCTTCCCTGGGACCCTTAAATAATTTTGCTCTCTATAGAAATGGAGATTGTTGCTTATATAGCTATATGTGGCAATCTAAGAATGACCCAATTAAATTTATCTCACTAGGGAGAAACATCGAGGCTGTTTGTTATTCCAAACCAAATGAAATATCAGCACTCTGTTGAAAAGAAATAAGTGTAATGATTATATGATGTTATCTGCCCCATCACCAACATAGAACTATTAGAAAGGGCCTGGGTAACACTAAGACTTTGAGAACTTGGCTCAAAGGTAGAAAGAATAGGTGGGTCTTATTTGAGCAGAGATTTGTTCATCATGTTTTTCAGAAGCAACTCTCTGCATTTGGGCAGTCAATCATCCCAAATCTCTTAAATTCTCAGAATATGGAAGAGTGCTATAAGTGAAACAAATATGTGTCTTTTTGCAAATGGAACTATTTCCACAGATGAGTCATAAAAGCATTCCCTGTTGGCAGGAAATGACCCTTCTCAAAGATTATTTTAGCATCATCAGCCAGAGGAGAAGTTTATGATTCCCACCTTCATCCACACCTACCAAGTCCTCACCCAGTTTGGCTAGTGTGAGACTACACAAAATGGGCCCTTGACCCATGATGTGAACTGAGAAAACTCAGCTCCAGAACACCCCTGGTAAAAGTCGCATTATAATTGTTTGTTAGACAATATTAAGCCAGTTTGACTCTTTCAGCAAGGGCTAGAATCTCTCTGCTCCCTATAGACTGTTACCAGTGCTGGAATGGAGTTCCATCCATTCTACATGGGGCTCTTTATACCTAGACAGCTGATTATCCACTGAAATACTTACTGTTTCTCTTTACAGATTTATTGGTTGCCAGGTTTTGATAGGGACTATGTCAGGAGCACAGCTCCTGGTTTTCAGCAAGTCGGCCGGCTTTACTCCATCGAAAGCCTTGCATATGAAAATCTGAGTATAATAAATGTTGACTATAAGGAATTGTTCTACAATGGATTGAAGTAAGTGACCATACCGGCCTTGATATGTATTGCCTTACTTGCACAAAATCTTCATTCCAACCAAGCTACTCAGCTTCCCCTTCCCATCTCAGGATTACTCTGTGTGGCTGTCTTTTTGGAATCTCCTGTTTTCCCCTTCTTGCCCTTCCCTCTCTCTCTTCCTCCCTCCCTCTGCCAATAAACATTTATCAAGTATAGACTATATCTCTGGAACATAGACTTCAGCCCCTTCTCCTCTGTGTTCTAATCTCTCATCATTCAATACACTTTTTTGTATGCTTTGTGTTTTTGTTTTTATATAAGGCGATCATTGAAAAGTCGGAACTTAAAAAGTTATTTCCTCCTGTCATTACCAGATGGATTGCAGTACCTCCTAAATAGCTTTGTCATCCAGAAAGCCAGATTTCTTATAGGCATAATTAAGAACATAATTAAATCATTATTTAAAAAAACAAAAACAAAAAACTTGACAACCAAACGTAAGAAGAAACTAAAATTATGAAACACCACATTTGTAAGTATATAATTAGAGACAGATTTTCAGAATTAAACGCACCTGGGAATAAAATGGTAATGTTTTCAAACTTAACTGTTATTAATCACTGCTTAATTTAATCCATATCCCCTTTCTCCTACATTTAGAAATAAGTTTTTTCAGATAATTCTAAATGCTTCAGAGACAGCCTTCCTTGGGGAAATATATATATATATATCTCCAAAATCTCCTTGGGCTTAATAAAAATTCCCCTAGATACCTTTCTGCATCTCAAGCCATAAGCTAGGCTTTTGAATGCACCTCTCTTCCTGCTTTTCCTCCTCGCTGGCCATGGGGTGGTAGGTCATAAAATATGTCTTTTTTCTTTTAGCATTGGAAAATTATATATATTTTGTCTCTATTTCCCAATCAGAAGATTTCTCTTTGCCCAACTCCTCCTCTATTTCGAGTGTATTTCTATTTCCTTTTACTTTTTTTCAAATAGAAAATGGCTCTAAGATGATTTCCTTCTCTCCTAATCATAATTTAGATTAATCTATTAGTTGAAAATAATTATAATAGCTTACATTTATTGAGCCTTTATTATGTGTCAAGTTCTGTGGTTGGTAGACCACATGATTTTTTTGAAATCCTGGCCTCCCCATCAGCTGCACTTCTGAGTTGGACAAGTTTCTTTCTTTTTTTATTGAGGTAACGTTGGTTTATAGCATTATGTAAATTTCAGGTGTACATCATTATATTTCGATTTCTGTGTAGATTACATCTTGCTCACCACCCAAAGACTAATTACCATCCATCGCCATACACGTGTGCCTAATCAGCCGTTTCACCCTCCTCCCTCCCCACTTCTCCTCTGGTAACCACCAGTCCAATCTCTGTCACCATGTGTTTGTTTGTTGTTGTTTTCATCTTGTATTTACGAGTGAGATCATACGGTATTTGACTTTCTTCCTCTGACTTATTTCACTTAGCCTGATACCCTCAAGGTCCATCCTTGAGGGATGTTGTTGTAAATAGCAAGATTTTGTCTTTTGTGTGTGTAGGGAAAATTGGCCCTGAGCTAACATCTGTGCCAATCTTCCTCGATTTTATGTGGGATGCCACCACAGCATGGCTTGACAAGTGATGCTAGGTCCACACCTGGGATCTGAACCTCTGAACCCCACCAAAGCAGAGCACGTGAACTTAACTACTATGCCACCAGGCTGGCCCCTTGTCATTTTTTTATGGCTGAGTAGTGTCTATTGTCTATATATACTACATCTTTTTTATCCATTCGTCCCTTGATGGGTACCTAGGTTGCTTCCAAGTCTCGGCTATAGTGAATAATGCCACGGTGACCACAGGGGTGCATATATATTTATGCATTCGTGTTTTCACATTCTTTGGATAAATATCCAGCAGTGGAATAACTGAATTGTATGGTAGTTCTATGCTTAATTTTTGAGGAATCTCCATGCTGTTTTCCATAATGACTGCACCAGTTTGCATTCCTACCAGCAGTGTAGGAGAGCTCCCTTTTCTCCACATCCTCTCCAATACTTATTTCTTGTCTTGTTAATTATAACCATTCTGAGGGGCATGAGTTGATATGTCATAGTAGTTTTGATTTGCATTTCCCTGATAATTAGTGATATCAGATATCTTTTCATGTGCCTGTTGGTCATCTGTATATCTTCTTTGGAAAAATGTCTGTTCAGATCTTTTGCCCATTTTTAATTGGGTTGTTTGTTTTTCTGTTGAGAGGTATGAGTTCTTTATATATTTTGGATATTAACCCCTTATCAGATATATGGTTTGCAAATATCTTCTCCCAGTTGTTAGGTTGTCTTTTTGTTTAGTTGATGGTTTCTTTTGCTTTGCAGAAGCTTTATAGTTTGATGTAGTCCATTTGTTTATTTTTTCTATTGTTTCCCTTGCCTGGTTAGACATGGTATTTGAAAATATGCTGCTAAGACTGCTGTCGAAGAAGCAGAGCCTATGTTTTCTTCTAGAAGTTTAATGGTTTTGCGTCTTACATTCAAGTCTTTAATCCATTTTGAGTTTATTTGTGGGTATGGTGTAAGATAATGGTCTATTTTCTTTTGCATGTGGCTCTCCAGTTTTCCCAGCACCATTTATTGAAGAGACTTTCCTTTCTCCATTGTATGTTCTTGGCTCCCTTGTTGAAAATAGGCTGTCCATAGATGTGTGGGTTTATTTCTGGGCTCTCAATTCTGTTCTCTTGTTCTGTGTGTCTATTTTTGTACCAGTTCCATGCTGTTTTGATTACTATAGCTTTGTAGTATATGTTGAAATCAGGGAATGTGGCACTTTCAGCTTTGTTCTTTTTTCTCAAGATTCCTTTGGCTATTGGGAGTCTTTTGTTGTTCCATATGAATTTTAGGATTCTTTGTTCTATTTCTGTGAAAAAGTCATTGGAACTTTCATAGGGATTGCATTGATTCTGTAGATTGCTTTAGGAAGTATGGACATTTTAAAACTATGTTAATTCTTCCAATCCAAGAGCACAGAATCTCTTCCCATTTCTTTGTGTCTTCTTCAGTTTCTTTCAACAATGTCTTATAGTTTTCAATGTATGTCTTTCACCTCTTTGATTAAATTTTTTCCTAGGTATTTTATTCTTTTTGTTGCAGTTGTAAATGGGATTGTATTCTTAATTTCTCTTTCTGCTACTTCATTGTTAGTGTACAGAAAGGCCACCGATTTTTATATATTGATTTTGTATCCTGCAACTTTACTGTATTTATTTTTATTTATTTTTTGTGAGAGAGATTGGCCCTGAGCTAACATCTGCTGCCAGTCTTCCTTGTTTTCTCTTGAGAAAGATGGTCCCTGAGCTAACATCACGCCAGTCTTCTTCTACTTTGTATATGGGACACCACCACAGCATGGCTTGATGAGCAGTGTGTAAGTCTGCGCCCTGGATCAGATCCTGCAAACCCCAGGCTGCTGAAGTGAAGTGGGCAAATTTAACCACTATGCCACTGGGCCAGACCCTGAATTCACTTATTACTTATAAAAGTTTTTTGGTGGATTCTTTAGGGTTTTCTATATATAAAATCAGGTCATCTGCAAATAGTGACAGTTTCACTTTTTCCTTTCCAATTTCTGATCCCTTTTATTTCTTTTTCTTGCCTGATTGCTCTGGCTAGGACTTCCAATATTATGTTAAATAAGAGTGGCAAAAGTGGGCATCCTTTTCTGGTTCCTGTTCTTAAAGGGATAGCTTTCAGTTTTTCTCCAATGAGTCTGATATTAGCTGTGGGTTTGTCTTTATTATGTTGATGTACTTTCCTTCTATACCCATTTTATTCACAGTTTTTATCATAAACGGTTGTTGGATCTTGTCACATGCTTTCTCTGCGTCTATTGAGGTGATCATATGATTTTTATTCTTTTGATAATGTGGTGTATCATGTTGAACCATCCCTGCATCCCTGGAATAAATCCCACTTGATCATGGTGTGTGATCTTTTTAATGTATTGTTGTATTTGATTTGTTAGTAATTTTTTGAGGATTTTTGCATCAATATTCATCAATGATGTTGGCTCATAATTCTCTTTGTTTGTGTTATCCTTGTCTGGTTTTGTTGTTAGGGTAATGTCGGCCTCGTAGAATGAATTAGGAAGCTTCCCCTCCACTTGAATTTTTTGGAAGAGTTTGAGAAGGGTAAGTATTAAGTCTTCATTGAATGTTTGGTGGAATTCACCAGGGAAGCCATCTGGTCCTGGACTTTTATTTTTAGGGAGGTTTTCAATTATTTTTACAATCTCCTTTTGGTGATTGGTCTATTCAAATTCTATATTTCCTCTTGATTCAGTTTTCGAAGGTTGTATGATTCTAAGAATTTATCCATTTCTTCTAGATTACCCAATTTGTTGGCATATAGCTTTTCATAGTATTCTCTTATAATCTTTTGTATTTCTGAGGTGTCCATTGTAATTTTTCCTCTTTCATTTCTGATTTCATTTATTTGAGGCTTCTCTCTTTTTTCTTGGTGAGATTAGCTAAAGGTTTGTCAATTTTAATTTTCTTTTCAAAGAACCAGCTCTTAATTTAATTGATGTTTTCTATTGTTTTCTTAGTTTCTATTTCATTTATTTCCACTCTGGTTTTTATTATTTCCTTCCTTTGATTGGTTGGGGCTTTGTTTGTTCTTCTTTTTCTAGTTCCTTTAGGTGCAGTGTCACATTGTTTGTTTGAGATTTTTCTTCTTTGTTGAAGTAGGCCTGTATTGCTGTAAACTCCCCTCTTAGAACCACTTTTGCTGTATCCCATAAATTTTGGCATGTCATATTTTCATTTTCATTTGTATCCAGGTATTTTTTTATTTCTCCTTTGATTTCTTCATTGACCCAATCGTTGTTCAGTAGCATTTTGTTTAATCTCCACGTATTTGTGACTTTTCTGGTTTTCTTCCTGTAGTTGATTTCAAGTTTCATACCATTGTGGTCAGAAAAGATGTTTGGTATTATTTCAATCTTCTTAAATTTATTGAGACTTCTTTTGTGGCCTAGTATGTAATTTATGCTGGAGAATGTTCCATGTGCATTTGAAAAGAATGTATATTCTGCAGTTTTTGGATGGAATGTTCTGTATATATCTACTAAGTCCACATGGTCTAATGTGTCATTTAAGACCAATATTTCCTTATCAATCTTCTGTTTGGATGATCTATCCATTGATGTAAGTAGAGTGTTAAAGTCCCCTACTGTTACTTTGTTACTATCTATGTCTCCTTTTATGTCTACTAATAATTGCTTTATATATTTATGTGCTCCTATGCTGAGTGCATAGATATTTACAAGTGTTATATCCTTTTGTTGGATTGTTCCCTTATTATTATTTAGTACCCTTCTTGTATCTTGTTATGGTTTTTGTTTTAAAGCCTATTTTGTCTGTATTGCTATGCCAGTTTTCTTTTCATTGCCGTTTGCATAGAGTATCTTTTTCCAGCCCTTCACTTTCAGTTTGTGAGTATTTTTAGATCTGAAGTGTGTCTCTTATCTGCAGCATATATATGGGTATATGGGTCTTGTTTTTTTATCCAGTCAGCTCCCATATGTCTTTTTTGTTGTTGTTGAGGAAGATTAGCCCTGAGCTAACATCCACTGCCAATTGTCCCCTTTTTTGCTGAGGAAGATTGACCCTGAGCTAATATCTGTGCCCATCTTCCTCTATTTTATATGTAGTATGCCTGTCACAGCATGACTTCATAGGCAGTTGCATAGCTCTGTGCCCAGGATCCAAACCAATGAACTCCAGGCTGCTGAAGTGGAGCACGTGAACTTAACCACTATGCCACCAGGTTGGCCCCCACCCTATGCCTTTTGATTGGAGCATTTAGTCCATTGACATTTGAAGTAGGTATTGATAAGTATGTACTTATTGCCATTTTCTTACTATTTTCCTGGGTGTTTTAGTAGTTCTTCTCTAGTCCTTTCTTCTATTGCTCTCTCCTCTTGTGGTTTGATGACTTTCTTTAGTGTTATGTTTGGGTTCCTTTCTCTTAATTTTTGGTGTATTTATTGTAGGTTTCTGATTTGTGATTACTATGAAGTTCATCTATAATAGTCTACATAAAAACAATCTATATTAAGTTGATGCTCTCTAAAGTTTGACCTCTTGATAAAAGCTCTACTCGTTTACTGCCCTCCTCCCACATTTTGTTTTTGATATCATATTTAACCTCTTTGTGTGTGTGTGTGTGTGTGTATCTGTTAACCTCCTATCTTGGAAACAGATAATTTTAGTACTTTTGTCTTTTGACCTTCGTATTAGCTTCATAGGTGGTTGATCTGCTACCTTTACTGTACATTTGCCTTTACCAGTGATTTTATTATTATTTTTTTTGGTCAATTTTCTTATTCCTGTTTGTGGTCTTTTCTTCTCCACTTAACTAAGTCCCTTTAGCATTTCTTGTAAGGCTGGTTTATTGGTGATAAACTCCTTTAGTTTTTGCTTGTCTGGAAAACTCTTTATCTCTCTTTCTATTCTGAATGATAACCTTGCTGGGTAGAGTATTCTTGGCTGTAGGTTTTTTCCTTTTAGCACTTTAAATATATCATGCCACTCCCTTCTAGCCTGTACGGTTTCTGCTGAGAAGTCAGCTGATAGCCTTATGGAGTTTCCTTTGTATATAACTTGTTGCCTTTCTCTTGCAGTTTTTAGGATTCTCTCTGTCTTTAATTCTTGACATCTTTTTTTTCTTGGTGAGGAAGATTGTCCCTGAGCTAACATATGTTGTCACTCTGCCTTTTTGCTTAAAGAAGGTTGCCCTGGGTTAACATCTATGCCAGTCTTCCTCTACTTTGTATATGGGGTGCCACCACAGCATGGATTGATGAGCAATGGGTAAGTCTGCACTTGGGATCTGAACCCATGAACCCTGGGCTGCCAAAGCAAAGTGCTCAAACCTAACCACTATGCCACTGAGCTGGCCCCTAGTTCTTGACATTTTAATAATAATATGTCTTGGTGTGGGCCACTTTGGCTTCATCTTGTTTGGTACTCTCTGTGCTTCCTGTAGCTGGATGTCTGTTTCCTTCCTTAGATTAGGGAATTTTTCAGCTATTGTTTCTTTGAATAGATTCTCAGCCCCTTTGTCTCTCTCTTCTCCTTCTGGGACACCTATACTATGGATGTTAGTGCACTTGATGTTGTCCCAGAGGTCCGTTAACTGTCCTCCTTCTTTTTAATTCTTTTTATCTTTTCTGTTCAGCTTGGTTGATTTTCTCTGGTCTTTCATCCAGCTCACTGATCCATTCTTCTGTATCATCTACTCTGCTTATGATTCCTTCTAGTGAATTTTTCATTTCCATTATTGTATTCTTCAGTTCTGATTGGTTCTTTTTTATATTTTCTGATTCTTTGTTGATGTTCTCACTGTATTCATCTATTCTTCTGCCAAGATCAGTGGACATCCTTCTGACTATTAATTTATGCTCTTTATCAGGTAGATTGTTTATCTCTATTTTGTTTAGTTCTTTTTCTGAGTATTTGTCCTATTCCCTTATTTGGAACATGTTCCTTTGTCCTCACTTTGTCTATTTCTCTGTGCTTTTATCTATGTTTTAGGTAGATCAGCTACGCCTTCCAATCTTGGAGAAGTGGCCTTATGTCAAATGCCTTATGCAGCCCCTCAGTGTGCTTCCCTCTCATCACCAGTTCCAAATGTTCCAGGAATGTCCCCTGTGTGGGCTACATGTGTCCTTCTGTTGTGGCAGGGTTGTTCTTACTGTAGGTGCATGAGAAGGCTAGGATGTCCCCCTGGCCAGCTGATTGTAAGACTCAGCTGCATGTGGCTGCTTGATCCCTTCAGTGACTTTATTGGGCAAGGGGAGCCTCAGCATAGTTGGCTCCAAGGTCTAATAGCACATTCCTGCTGCAGTTTTTCTATTAAGTGATTAGGCCCCCAGCATGGCTGGGTGCTAGGCTTGGGGCCTCACAATTGCTGTAGGCCTCTGGCCTGAAGCTCTCTTAGTAGTGCAGCTGGGTGGGGCCAGACCCAGACATGACAGCACACAGTTGTTTCAGGCATTGGAAGGTGGGGCAGATCGCCTATATGGCTGTTTAAGAAGCACAAGTCTGCTAAAGCTGACAAGCCCCACTGCCTGCAGGCCCATGTACCCTGTGCACAGAGTCCTGGCCCATGTGCACATCCCATCCCACTGAAGCAGACCCAGTCACCCTGCTGCAGAAGCTCCACACACTCCACTAGTGCAGGCCTGCCCCTCACATGCACACTGCCCTGCAAAGGTGGACCCACTCGCCTCACTGCAGAGGTCCCATATCCCCTGCCCATGCAAGCCCACAAGTGACCTGAGGGCTTGCTAGTGGGTGGGTCCAGTCCCTACGGAGGGCTCCCTGCCCTGGCTGAGCTGGATTAAATCGGTGCTCTAGTGGGCAGGGCAAACCCCTGCCCTAAAAGGCCAAGGGAAGAACTCCAATGGCATCTGCTAGCATCTGAATCAGCACACCTGTACTAGGTCACACTGATGGCTGCCGCCAATGTCTCAGTCCCTGGGGAGGTGGTTCCAGCCACCTCCTGCCTCCCTGAGGTGCGCCCAGAGCATATCGGGTGAGTCTCTTTTCACCAAAGGACTGTGCACCTTTCTTTCTGGTGATTTTTTGTTGCTTTCTGAAATGGATGAATTTGTATGTTGGCCTTTTAAGAGCAGGCTTTTCTTTCTCTTATGTTCAGTAGCTTTTCTGGGGATATTCCCCATTGTTGTTAATAGCCAGCAAAGCCAGATATTATGACTGGGTTGTGCTGAGTTTAAAAGCTGCTTATTGTGGCATAGCTCTCCCACTCAGATCCCCTGCTCCTACAGGGAAAACTTCCTACCTTAAGATTTCTCCCAGCTGTGAAGCGCCACAGCTAGAATCTGGCATTTTTCTTATCCAGAAAGTTATTTCTGCCTCTCAATCTCAGTCATCACTGTCCCTGATTGTGAGGTCTCTTTATATCCAGTTTCCAGTTCTTTCTTAGGGGTAATTGTTCCAAGGGTAGTTGTAAATTTGTTGTGTTCATAGGAGGAGGTGAATTTAGAGTCCTCCCATGCCGCCATCTTCCCAGCAATCTATAGACAAGTTTCTAATCATTAGTTTTCTCATTTATAAATTGAGCATAAGAATAATCTGATGGAATGGTTAAAAGATTAAATGAGATCATTCATGTTATGCACATAACAAAATACTGGGCAGATGGAAGAATGCAATAAATCTTAGCTGCTGCTTTTATCATCACTATCCTTACATGCTGTACCCTGGAAGTTATCATCATCTTTCTTTTGGAAATGAGGAAACTTGCCTATAAAGAGGAACTGTTCAGACAGGTTAGGTAATTCACCAAAGTTAATACAGTTGGTCAGTAGGAAACCAAACTAAGATTTAAAGATAAAATTCTTTAAAGATTTAAAGGTGTGGCAAAATCTAGAGTCCAGATTCTTTCACCACTAGGCTTTTAGAGTTATTCCTTGGCCATAGTTATGTGGGCATAGTTTCAACTGGCATCAGATTTAAGAGGGATCATATCCTGAGTTCTGTTATAAAATCAAGTAGTTATTTTAGCTCAGCAAATATTTACTGAGTAGTTATATGTACAGTGTACTGTGCTAGCTTTATGTGAAAGTCAGCATAAGCAAGGCATCATCCTTTTCCTTAAGGAAACCATATACTCTAGTATGGGAGAATAAGGGCCTTTTCCATATAGCTATACTACAAAGTTGATCATGATAAATTCATGAGCTGAACTTTATTCCAAATCATTCCCCTTGATGACCACTAAATTTTAAAAAAAATTAAGCAGTTGTACCTTAAGTTATTTATTTAATGTTTATGATCAGAATATTTGTGATTATGATCACATTTCCAATACATTCTCTAGGATCGGTACTCACTTCCTAGTCCATCAGACCACTGTCATGAGACATTGTGATCTTGCTATTTTGACTGAGAATGTTTTAAATACATTATTTTAATCAAAATTATATGAATATAGAGATGCCCTCTGTTTTATTTCTGATGTGGGAATTTTTAAAGTGTGTTTTTCTTAAAATTTCTAATTTTAAAAATTAATTTATTGAGGTGAAATTCATATAACATAAAATTAACCATTTTAAAGTGAAAAAAATTTAGCAGCAGTTAGTACATTTACAATATTGTGTAACTATCACCTCTAGTTCCAATACATTTTGATACTAGAAATTTTTATTTTCCCTCTTTTTCTTGGTCAGTCTTGCCAGGGGTTTAGGTATTTTATTAATCATTTCAAAACACCAAATTTTGGCTTTGTTAGCTTTTTTCTATTGCACATTTGCTTTCCTATTTCATTGATTTCTGCTTTTTATTATTTTCTTTCTTCTATTACCTTAGGTTTAGTTTGCTCTTCTTTTATTAAGCTTCTTTAGGTAAAAATTAGGTAACTGATTTTAGATCTCCTTTTCTAATATAATTCTTTAAAGCTACCAATTTTCCTGTAGGCATTGCTTTAATTGCATTCCACAAATAATTTTGATATATCTTCATTAGCATCCAATTTAAAATATTTTAAATTTTCCTCATTTCTCATTTGACTCATGGATTATTTAGAAGTATGTTGCTGACTTTTAAAAAATGTGAGGATTTTTCTAGTTACCTTAGTGTTATTGACTTCTGATTTAAATTCATTATGACCAGAAAACAACTTTGTATGATTTCAATACTTTTAAATATATTTAAACTTGTCTTATGGCCCACTGTATTGTTTATCTTGGTAAACTTCCCCTGTTCACCTAAAAATAATGTGCTCTCTTCATTTGTTGGGTATAGTATTCTATAAATGTCAATCAGTTTGAGTTGGTTGATAGTCTTTTCAAACATTTCATATTGAATTTTTTCCCTGCTTTTTCTATTGAGTTAACACAAAGAATTAGGTTGTACACACATCAGAGAACTTGACTATCAAGCTTTATTATTTATTTCAGAGATACAGCAGGCAGTCAAGAGACTCAGACAGGGGCCAGCCCAGTGGCATAGCAGTTAAGTTCGCATGCTCTGCTTTGGCAGCCTGGGGTTCGTGGGTTCAGATTCCGGGCATGGACCTACATACCCCTTATCAAGCCATGCTGTGGCAGGTGTCCCATGTGTACAATAGAGGAAGATGGGCACAGATGTTAGCTCAGGGCTGATCTTCCTCAGCAAAAAGAAGAGAATTGGTGGCAGATGTTAGCTCAGGGCTAATATTCTTCAAAAAGAAAAGAAGACAAAACAGAGGCTCAGACAAAGCAAGGATAGGTCAGAGATATTGATTCTGACTCTGTAGGTATCTTCCTTTATTGGATACAAACTCTATGGTCCACAGTAATAGATAAGGCTTCCAAGTGAGTTTTTGCAGGATTATTTCACATAGAAGCAGACCATTTGAGTTACAAAACATCTCCATTAAATTCTCCCAGAGAGTCGTATAGCTTATGTGGCCTTTTCCAGGGGCCTGTGCCTCGTAAATCCACATTCTGTATTTATTTTAAAAATATGGAGCCAGCCCTGATGGCCTCGTGGTTAAAGTTTGAGGTGCTCTGCTTCAGTGGCCCAGGGTTGGTTCCCAGGCATGGAACCACACCACTCTGTCACTAGCCATGTGGTGGTGGTGGCTCACATAGAAGAACTAGAAGGACTTACAACTGTAGTATTCAACTATGTACTGGGGCTTTGGAGAGGAAAAAAAAGAGGAAGATAGCTCAGGGTCAATCTTTCCCGGCCGAAATATGTAATAAAGAAGTACTTAACCAGGAACATCCTTTTAAGAACATTTTCTTTATATAAGGCCTCTCTTCCTAGTAAATGTCATTATTCTATTTATAAAAGATGTAGTTATCATGTTGACAAGGAGATTAGATCAAGTCTTCTGCCTTCTTTCTTCTGGTAGCAACCTCCCCAATGGGAGAGAAAGGAATGGCTCCTTTATGCCTCATCTGTTAATTACTGAGAAGGGGATGTTAATAGCTCTAACTACAATTGTTGATTTGTGTATTTCTCCCTTTAGCTCTGTTTTGTTGTTGTTGTCGTTGTTTTGGCTTCTTATGTTTTGAAACTCTTTTATTAGGTGTGTTTGCATTTAGAATTGTTAGCTCTTCTTAGTGAATTGACCATTTCATTATGAAATGTCCATTGTCTCTGGTAATAATTCTTGTCTAAAGATTACTTTTTCTTTTATTAATATTGACACTGGCTTTCTTATCATTAGTGTTTGTGTGATATTTCTTTTTCTGTCCTTTACCTTTCAACTGCTTTGTATCTTTATATTTAAAGTGCATCTCTTATAAATAGAATGTCATTGGTTCTGGCTTTTCTATTTAGTAGGACAATCTCTGTCTTTTAATGGGAATGTTTGGTCCATTAATATTTAATTTATTAATTAATATACTTGGGTTTATGTTACTGTCATACTATTTTTTATGTTTGTCCTCTCTGTTCTTGGTGGGTTATTTTGGTCATTCCTTTCCTGCCTTTTTACTTTTTAGTTAATTGATTATTTTTTTTAGTATTCTATTCTGTTTTCTCTATTAGCTTTTTACATTTTTGAATTATTTTTTAGTGGTTGCTTTAGAGATTATAAAAAGTATCCTTAACTTATTACAATCTATCTTGAATTAATATTATTCCACAATATAGAGTATTAAAACCTTAGGACAGCATAATTCCATTTACTACCCTCTGTACTGTTGTTGTTCTAAATAATACTTGTGTTATAAACCCCACAGTACATTTTTATTATATTTTAAAAATAGTCAATAGCACTTTCTAAATTAAACTTTTTGTTTTGAGATGTCTGTTAACATGTAAGAAATAATACAGAAAGATCCTGTGTATCTTCTAACCAGTTTACTCCAGTGGTAACACTTTGAAAAACTTTAATACAATATCAAAACCGAGATGTTGACGCTGATACAATCCACCAAGCTTATTCAAATTTCCCAGTTTTACTTATATTCATTATTTTGTGTATTTGGCATATATAGTTCTGTGTAATTTTGTCACATTTGTAGGCTTGTGGATCCAACACCACAACCAATATATAGACCAGCTTCATTGCTACAAGTATTCCTTGTATTGCCCTTTGATAACCACACTCACCTTCCTTCCATCCCCTTCCCCTCACCTCAAACCCTAACTCCTTGCAATGAGTCATCTGTTCTCCATTTCTATAATTTTGTCATTTCAAGAATGTTACATAAGTAGAATCATAGAAACCTGTTGTGATTGGCTTTTTTTCACTCAGTATAATTCCCTTGAGATTCATCTAGGTTTTTGCCTGTATCAGTAGTGTGTTCTTTTTTGTTGCTGAGCAGTATTTCATTGTATGAATGTATTAAAGTTTAATCATTCACCAACATAAGGATATCTGATTGTATCCATCTATGAGTTATTATAAATAAATATGTTATGAACACTTGTGTACAGGTTTTCATGTTAACATGTTTTTTTTTTTTTTGAGGAAGATTAGCCCTGAGCTAACATCTGCTGCCAATCCTCCTCTTTTTTGCTGAGGAAGACTGGCCCTGAGCTAACATATGTGCCCATCTTCCTCTAATTTATATGTGGGATGCCTGCCACAGCATGGCTTGACAAGCGGTGCATGGGTCTGCACCTGGGATCTGAACTGGTGAACCCCAGGCCACCGAAGGAGAATGTGCAAACTTAACTGCTGCACCACCAGGCTGGCCCCCAACATAAGTTTTTTTTAACTAAAAGTCTATAGTTTATTCAGTTTACCTTCATTTTTCTAAAAATATGTAGTAATTATGATAAAATATACATAACATGGAATTCACTATCTCAATCATTTTTAAATGTACAGTTCATTGGTTTTAATATACATTTATAACATTGTGTAACCGTGACCACCATCCATCTACCTATCTCTTTTCATCTTGTGAACTCAAAATCTCTGTTCACTGAACAATAACCTGCTGCCTCAGACCCTGGAAACCACCACTCTACTTTCTGTCTCTATGATTTTGACTCATAGAAGCGGAATCACATAGTGTTTGTCTTTTGCAACTGGTTTATTTCACTTAGCGTAAAATCCTTAAGGTTCATCCATGTTGAATCCATCTATTGCAGAATTTCCTTCCTTTTTAAGGCTGAATAATATTTCACTGTATGTATATACCACAGTTTGGTTATTCATTCATTGATCAATGGACGTTTGTGTTGCTTCCACATGTTAGCTATTGTGAATAATGCTGCTGTGAACACTGGTTTAAATATCTCTTCAAAACCCTGCTTCCAGGGTTTTTTTTTGGGGGGGGGGGGCGGGTATATACCCAGAATTGGAATTGCTGGATCATATGGTAATTATATTTTTAATTTTTTGAGAAACTACCACAGTTTTCTGTAACAGCTATGCCAGCAGTGCACAAGGGTTCCAATTTCTCCACATACTTGTTGATATATACATTTTTTTATTATTTAGCCATCCTAATGGTTTGGTATTAGTTCTTCACCAGTGAAGGCATAGGGTCCAGGACTTTCCTTTGTCAGGAGATTTTTGGTTATTGATCACTCTCCTTATTCTTTATAGGCCTCTTCACATTTTCTAATTCTTCATGATTCAGTCTTGGTAGGTGTTGTGTTTCTAGGAATTTGTCCATTTCATCTAGGTTATCCAATTCGTTAAGGTACAATTGTTCTTAGTACTCTCTTATAATCCTTCTTGTTCCTATAAGATTGGTAGTAATGTCCCCACTTTCATTTCTGATCTCTGTAATTTGAGTCTTTTCTCTTTTTTTTTCTTATTAGTCCATCTGGCTAAAGGTTTACCAATTTTGTTGATCTTTTTGAAGAAGTAACTTTTGGTTTCACTGATTTTCTCTATTAATTTTCTGTTGTCTATTTCATTTGTATCTGCTCTACTCTTTATTTTCTTCCTTTTGCTTTGTTGGGTTAATTTGTTCTCTTTTTTCTAGTTCCTTAAGTTGTAAAGTTAGGTGTTGATTTGAGATCTTTTGTGTTTCTTAAATGTAAGCATTTATAGCTATAAATTTCCCCCTTAGCACCACTTTTGCTGCATCTCATGAGTTTTGGTATGTTGTGTTTTCATTTTCACTTGTCGCTAAGTATTTTCTAATTTCTCTTATGATTTGTTTTTTGATCCATTGGTTGTTTAAAAGTATATTGTTTAATTTCCACAAATATGTGAATTTTCCAATTTTCCTTCTGTTATTGACTTCTTATTTCATCCTGTTGTGGTTGGAGAAGCTGCTTTGTATGATATATATCTTTTTAAATCTACTGGGACTTAATTTGTGACCTAACATATGGTCTATCTTGGAAAATGTCCCATGTGCACTTGAGAAGAATGTGTATGCTATTGCTGTTGGGTTGAATGTTCTGTATATGTCTGTTAGACGTAGTTAGTTTCTTGTGTTAAGTCTTCTGTTTCCTTGCTCATCTTCTGTCTGGTTGTTCTATCCATTACTGAAAGTGGGATCTTGAAGTCTCCAACTTTATTATGCAGCTTTCTATTTCTCCCTTCAATTCTGTCAGTTTTGGCTTTATAAATTTTGCTAGTCTGTCATTAGGTATGTAAATATTTATAATTGTTATATGTTCTTGCTGTATTGAACCTTTTATTAATATATAATGTCTGTCTTTGTCTCATGTAACCTTTTTTGATATAAAACCTGTTTTATATGATATTAGTATAGCTACCCCTGCTCTTTTTGGTTACTATTTGCATGGAATATCTTTTTCCATCCTTTCACTTGCAGTCTATGTGTGTCTTTGGATCTAAAATGAATCTCTTGTAGACAGCATAAAGTTGGGTCATGTGTTTTTATCCATTCTGCCAGTCTCTGTCTTTTGATTGGAAAGTTTAATCTATTTACATTTAAGATAATTACTGATAAGGAGAGACTTGTGTCATTTGTTACTTCTCTCATTTCTGTAAATATTTGTTATTTTTTTCTATTTTGTTATTGTTAGATGCCTTATAGTTTTTTGTCCCTTATTTCCTGTGTTACTGTTCTCTTTTGTGTTTAGTTCATTTTTTTGTAGTGAAATGTTTAAATCTTTTTCTCATTTCCTTTTGTGTGTATTCTATGCCTATTTTCTTTGTGGTTACCATGGGAATTACATTTAACATCCTAAAATTGTAACACTCTTAATTCGAATTTATAGAAGCTTAACTTCAATAACATACAAAAACTAATCCTTTACAGCTCCATGCCTACCCTTCTTTGTTGTTAATGTCAGAAAATTGTATCTTTATACATTGTGTGCCTAAAAGCATAAATTAATAATTCTTTTAAATGCATTAGTGTTTTAAATTCTGTGGAAAACAACATTTGGAGTTACAAAGTTATAATAATACTAGCATTTAGACTAATAATTGTTTTTTCCTCCAGCTGTATTTGTCTCTTAAGTCATGTAGAAAACAAAGAGTACAGTTACAAACCATTGTTACAATAATGCTAGCTTTTATAATTGCCTGTGTACCTACTTTTATTGAGATCTATATATTTCTCTATACAGCTCCAAGTTACTGTTTAGAGTCCTTTCATTTCACCTTTGAGCTTTTCTTGCAGGACAGGTCTAGTAGCCACAGACCCCCTTAGCTTCAGGTCATCTGGGAATGTCTTAATTTCCTCCTCACTTTTGAAGGACCATTTGTTGGATATAGGATTCTTGGTTGATTCTTGGTTTTTTTCCTTTAACACTTTGAATATGTGGGCCCACTGCCTTCTGGCCTCCAAAGTTTCTGGTAAGAAATCTGCTTATAATCTTATTGAGGATCCCTTATATGTGACAAGTCGTTTCTCTCTCGGTGCTTTCAAGATCCTCTCTTCATCTTTGGTTTTTGAAAGTTTGATTATAATGTGTCTCAGTGTGAGTCTCTTTGAGTTCATCTTTTTTGGAGTTCCATGAGCTTCTTGGATATTTACATTCATGTCTTTCATCAAATTTGGGAAATTTTCAGCCATTATTTTTTCAAATATTCTTTCTGCCCCTTTCTTTCTCTCTTCTCCTTCTGGGACTCTGATAGTGCATGTATTAATCTGTTTGATGGTATCCAACAGATCTCTTAGACACTGTTCACTCTTATTCAGTCTTTTTTCTTTCTGTTTTTCAGACTCATTAACTTCTGTTGTTCCATCTGCAAGTTCACTGATTCTCTCTTCTGCCTGCTCAAATCTGCTCTTGAGTCCTAATACTCAATTTTTCATTTCAGTTAATGTACTTTTCAGCTCCAGAATTTCCTTTTTGTTTATTTTTAGGTTTTTTCCCTTAATATTTCTATTTTGTTCTTACCTTTTTTTTTTTTTTTTTTCCACTTTATCCACATCTTCCTTTAATTCTTTGAGTATCTTTAAGATGGTTGTTTTAAAGTCATTGTCTGGTAAATCCGCCATCAGCTCTTTTTCAGAGACAGTTCTGTTGATTTATTTTTTCCTTTGAATGGACCTTACATTCTTGTTTGCTTGTATGCCTTGTGGTTTTTAGTTGAAAACTGGACATTTGAATCTAGTACTCTGGTAACTCTGGAAAGCAGATTCTCCTCCTTCACCAGGGCTTGCTGGGCTTTTTTGTTATTTATTTATTTGTTTGTTGCTGTTGGCTGTCTCTGTGCCAAGGATCAGCCTGAGGTATAAACTTGAGGCCTTCTCAGATCTCTTCTGTACATTTCCCTGAGCATACACAGTCAATTTCTAATTATCCCTGTATACGCAGTTGCTTTTAAATGTCCTAGTCTTTAATGTCTGGCTTGCAAAAGGGAAAAAAGAGAAAAATGAAAGATGGGGAGGAAAGAGAGCTGGCCCTTTAAATCCCCGGGAAGTCACTTCAGCTGGAAGGGAAGGGGTTTGCAGTCAACAGCAATGGATGCCCTCTTCTTTATCTGCACCTCTGTGACCAGAAGCAGCAGTCAGTATTGTCAGTCAAACAGATCCCAAATATTTAGAGGATTGGTTCCTTTTGACCCACCTTGACTCCCGCAAGCTGCTCCAGGTTCATGTGCACAACTGCCTGCCATGCGGTTGGGGGTGTAGGATGGGTAACTGCTACTGTGCTAAGTGCTGAAGTTGACCAAAGTTAACCATAACTTACCATCCAAACCTTCCCCTGGAAGTTGCAAGCCTTCAGTAGACTCCATAGTTCCAAAATAGTTACATTAGACAGATTCCGCCAGTGCAGTTGTTGTCTAGGTGGGGAGACAGATTCCTGGTGCTTTCTTCTCTGCCATCTTCCCAGAATCCCCCGCTGTGAATGTAAGTTCTTATTTCTATGGGATAAATGCCCAAGAATCCAATTGTTTGGATATGGTAATTACTTGTTTAGTTTTATAAGAAACTGCCAAACTTTTGCAGAGGAGCTATATCATTTTACATTCCTATGAGCAATGTATGATGATCCAGAGTGTCTGCATCCTTGCCAATTTTTGGCATTGTCATTATTTTTTATTGTAACCTGTCTGATAGATGTGTAGTCATATCTCATTGTGGTTTTAATTTTCATTCTCTGATGGCTAATCATGTTGAACATCTTATCTTGTACTTATTTGCCAGTGTATATGCTCTTCAGTGAAATATCTCTTCATATCTTTTTTAATTAGATTGCTTGATTTTTTTTTTATTGTTGAGTTTTGAGAGTTCTTTATATATTATAGATACTAGTCATTTGTTGGCTATCTGATTTGCAAATGTTTTGTCCCAGTCTGTGGCTAGTTTGTAGGATCCTCTTAACAGGGTCTACCACAGACTAAAAGTTTTTTAATTTTGATGAGGTCTAACTTACCCTTTTTCCCTTTAATGGATCATGCTTTAGAGTCAAGTCTAAGAGCTCTGTGTTTAACCCTTAGATCTTGAAGATTTTCTCCTGTTTTTTTCTGAAAGTTTTATTGTTTTGCAGTATATATTTAAGTCTGTGATCCTTTTTTTTTTTTTTTTTTAGGAAGATTAGTCCTGAGCTAACTACTGCCAGTCCTCCTCTTTTTGCTGAGGAAGCCTGGCCCTGAGCTAACATCCGTGCCCATCTTCCTCTACTTTATACGTGGAACGCCTACCACAGCATGGCGTGCCATGCGGTGCCATGTCCGCACCCAGGATCCGAACCAGCAAACCCTGGGCCAACGAGAAGCGGAACGTGCGAACTTAACCACTGCACCACTGGGCCGGCCCCATGATCCATTTTGAATTAATCTTTTATATAAAGTGTGTGGTGTAGGTCGAGATTCTTTTTTTTTGGCATATACCTGTCCAATTGCTCTAGCACCATTTGTTGAAAAAAACTCTCATTATTCCATGGAATTGCTTTTGCACCTTTGCCAACAATCATTTTGGCATATTTGTGTGGGTCTCTTTATGGGTTTTAAATTATGTTCCACTGATCTATGTGTCTGTCCCTTTTCTAATACCACACTGTCTTAATTACAGTAGCTATATAGTAAACTTTAATATTGGATAGAGTGATTCCTTCTTACTTTATTCTTCTTGTCCAAGATTATTTTAGTTATTTTGGGGTTGTGCCCTTCCATATAAAGTTTAGAATCAGCTGGCCTAATTGAACAAGAAACCTTGCCTGGATTTTGATAGGAATTACATGAAGTCTACACATCAGTTTGGGGAGAATTGACATCTTTATGATGTTGAGTCTTCCAGTCCATGAACACAAATGTCTCTCCATATATTTAAATCTTTTTTGATTACTTTCATCAATATTTTGAAGTTTTCAGCTTACATATTCTGAACTTCTTTTGTTAAGTTTATAGCTAAGTATTTACTTTTCTTTGGAATGACTATTAATAGTGTTGTGTTTTTAATTTAAATTTCTGTGTGTTCATCATTAATATACCGAAATGTGATTGGCTTTTGTGTTGATTTCAAAAAGTTTAAAAAGTGGCTTTTTACTACTGTTTATTTCTATTTTTTTAATTTATCTTTAGGTGGTCTGTAGAATTGTCTTAGAGATAATTCCAACATATTGGGTAACTAATTGCAAGCACTCCTGCAAAGGCGTTATCATTATTTTTATTTTATAGTTTGTACACTGAGCCTAGAACTTGCTAAGCTAGTATATGACAGAGCTGGGATTGAAATTCAAGCTTGTAAAGAGCTGTTTCCAATATGCTACACCATCTCAGAGTTAAAAAAAATTGTTTGAAGGCACTTACATGGTGCATTTTCTGAGAAATTTAATCCCTGAAAATGACAATTTTACTAGAATTGCTAGATGTTCCTCTACTTATTTTCTTCCTGTCTCTGTAGACAGTGCACAAGTATCTATTGATATTTAGTGCATTGGGCAAAGTTGGGTTCCATTCCCCCTACTCAATGCTTGTATAAATTTTTCATATTTGAAATTTAAATATTCACCAGATTGGTATTCATTCCTTCAATTACTGTTTATGAAGGCAGGCATTATGCTAGGTACTGGATACGCAAAGATGAGTAAGTTTCTGCTTTTAATTTGCTTGTAGTCAAGTAAAGAAGAATGATAGGAAAGCAGATAAATAGAGTAGAGGGTGGTAAGTGCTCTGATGGAAGTAAGTATAGGTGTTGTACAATAATGTGCTGGAGCTGGCTCATTGCAGCTCATGGGAGCCAATTATTAAATATTCAGAAACTTTTCAAACCTATTTTACCAGTGGTAGCTGAAAATGGCTGTGGTAGGAGTATTTACACTGTGGAAATTGGCAAATGCTACAAATAGGGCTTTCCTTTTCTTTGTTTCTTTCTTTCTCTCTCTCTCTCTCTTTCTCCTTCCTTCCTTCCCTCTTTCCCTCCCCCTCTCCCTCCTTCTTTCTCTCCCTTAGGACATCCAGTTTACCAACATACTACCGTTGGTATAGGAGCAGCGGTATTAAATCCAGTCTTTTATCTCATTGCAACATGACCCCATTCTACAGGTCATGTCATAAGTTGTCCCAGGACCAGCTGCTTCTGGCACTTTAAGCAACAGCCTTTCACAGCATGGTGGCTGTTCCCCTTTTATATAATGAGAGTGAGATTAAGTCTAAATCCCCTGTGGGTTCTGTTTTTTTCCAGAGACTATAAAGCAGCTAACATCACCATCAACTTATACCTCGTGAATGAGCCTTGGCTCTACTCACTGGCCTGGTGCTCCAGGATTCACTCCGTGACCACGGACAACATTCAGACCCTAAGTCAGCTAAATCACCCTTACTTCTTTATGGTGAGCTTGTTGTCCACATTTTCTTCCAAGTCTGGTACAGTAGGAGTCTATGTCTGCCACCCCATCTCTACGTTGCGTACTGTGCAGTCCCCAGGAGAGCTACTCAAGAGCAGAGACTTCTTTGAATGTTGACGATGTGGCGTCCTTCCTTCTCTAACCCAGATCCTTGTGTAATTTTCAGGGGAAAATTAATATTCTTATAATAATTGCCATATATTGAATCCTCACAATGTGCTTTTCATGCATTGTGTAATTTAATCCCCTGAGTTAGCCACTGTTATTATCCCAATGAGGAAACTGAAGCTCAAAGATATTAAGATCCTTGCACATGGTTGCATGATGCAAGATTCAGATTGAGGTCTAACTCCAGAGTTTTGTTACTGCAGCCCTACCTTCCTAGGGGAATGGCAACAATGACAGTAGCACAGGATATAGAGAGAAAACCAATGTCCTTGACCCCCAAGTGAAAACCATGTGTACTGAAAAAAATGCTTTTGAAGACAAGAGCCACTGTCCAGTCACCTAGCTTGATTTCCCCTTCTGGCCCTGCTACTGCTTATTGCCAGAGGCTTGGGGACCTGAAGATCTGGGTTAGAATCTCAGCTAAATCCTATCTATTATTATCTGTGGAGGGACCCCTGGCTAACCAATTAACTGCAACAGAGTCCTTTATTCTTGTCTGTGTAGAGTAGATTGACTGAGTGGGACACAATGGCATATAACAGGAAACAGCTTCATTTCTCTCCGTTGACTCTTTAAGCTGCTCTGTGAGCTAGGCCTTTCTCTGCTCCTGAATGAAATCTTGCTCAGGTCCCATAGCTTTCCTAGTCACTCTTAAGTAATTTGTAAAAGTTCACTTGTAGTCACCAAAAAGCCTCAATTCAAAATTTAAGTGTCCAGCCCAGACTCCAAACTGCCTTAAAAGTAAAGCTTTAGGGGCTGGCCCCGTGGCCAAGTGGTTAAGTTTGCGCACTCCGCTGCAGGCGGCCCAGTGTTTCGTTGGTTCGAATCCTGGGCGCGGACATGGCATTCCTCATCAAAACCACTGAGGCAGCGTCCCACATGCCACAGCTAGAAGGACCCACAACGAAGAATATACAACTATGTACCAGGGGGCTTTAGGGAGAAAAAAAAAAAAAAGTAAAGGTTTAGGCAGAGAAGCCTAAATGTTTCAGATTGCCTTCTCCATACCTCCAGCCTTAGCCTCTGTTTCTGACCTATTCAGGGTCAGGACCAAGAGAAGGGGGATCAGGGTAAAGGGCACATTCTCATAGGGCCAGTACTGCATTGAGGCCCTCTGGTGGCAGTGTAAAATTGCTGACCCTTTCTGTCTTGGTGGCCTGAGCAGCTTTCTGGAGATGACCCTGAAAGAAACCTTGGATGGCAGATCTCTTGGCATAGGTGAAGCTTCTTAACTTATGTGTCCCCATACAATACCCCTTCATGTATGTACTATATGTTTTTCTAACATTTTTATTTTTAAAAATTGATTACAAAGTAAACTTGTTCGTTATATAAAATTCAGTCATTACAAAAATGCGTAAATTAGAAAGCAACACACCCCTCTATAATCCTATCCCCCTAAATCAGTAATGTCTCAAAATTGTCCCGCTGGGTATATTAAATAAAATGTTATTAACTAAAACCTTTTGTTTTAACACTTGATTCAATAATATTTGAATTGATAATAAATTCATGTGACTCAAAATTCAAAAAGTATAAAAGGATATAAGTTAAAAAGAAAGACTTCCTCCTCCACCTGGCTGGGGCTTTTTTAAAGGACCCAATGTCACTTTGTTCAGGGATGTGGGGCCAGTATCGCACGGGTTTTCCCAAGCAGCCCACACTCTGGAGTTAGAATATGCAGATCAAATCTTGGCTGTGCTTCTTACTGTGTGAACTTAGAAATGTTAGTTAACTTGTCTGTGCCTCAGTTTTTTTAGTTGTAAATTGGGGATAATAATAGTACAGTAGAAGCACATTTATCCAACGCAATCTGGTCTAATCATTGGTCTGTTGAAAAAATGGAAGTGGAGAATCATTTAAAAATGATATATGTCTATCAGCTTTTACTACTTCAAAAAGAACCACCTAAAACTTAGTAGCTTAAGACAAATATTTTTTATTTGTCACATTCTATATGATGGTTCAATATTTCCTCTGGTCTGAGCCTGCTTGTCTGGGCTGGATAGTCTAGGATGGCCTTAGTCATATGTCTAGGGTCTTACTGAGAGAATCTCTCTTCATGTGGTCACTCATCCTGAAGGAGGCCAACTTGAACATGTTCACCTGGTGGCAATGGGTTCCCAGCAGCAAAAATCAAGACCCAATGCACATGCACTTTTCAAGGTTCTTCCGGTGTGATATTTGCTAATGTTCCATTGGCCAAAGAAAATCACATGGCCAAGTCCAGATTCAAGGTGACACAGTAAAGTCACATTGCATAGGAGCCTGCATTTTGGGAGGAATATTGTGGTCATTTTTCCAAACAATCTACCACACACATACCTCACACATTTTATTTTAATTTAAAATATTCACTCCTTTGACATAGAGTCAAGATCTTTTCTTTGAGGATACTTCAGCTATTTGAATTCTGTATTCTCTTGATTATTGAAACATCCAAATGAACCAACTATGGTTTCTAAGTTTTGTTTCTTTAAAGCAGAACAAAAACTTAAAGTCGTTAGAAAAAACAATCTGAATGAAGAATGCACTCATTTTTATAATTCTCCTGCCCCAATCTCTTACAGTGTTTCACTCACACCTAATTCACTTGCAGTTTACTTTTTAATGACCTATGCTGTCTTCACTGAGTTTTTTGAAGCATTGACTTAGTTTTCTTGGAAATGCTGTACTTTTTTTTCACTCAAATTTTACAAATTTAGGTAACGTTTAATTACACTGCACAATTATAACAACAAGTACAACTGTTCTAAGCCATTTGGGGAGCAAGAACAACTGATTTGTGGTGAACGTTCAGCTCACCTGGTGGGCATCCTGGAGTAGGCCAAGGCATTAGTCAGTATGTTTCCCAAAAGGATTAAGAGCCTCAGTTTAGTGGAAGTTGGTTAAGAGCTTCTACTGTACCTGCCTAGTAGGGCTGTTGTGAGGATTAGGTGTGAAAATACTCTTAAAGTACTTAGAACACTTCCTTAGCTCCTATAAATGCTCATTAGTTGTTAGTTATTGTTATCATTATTGATCATTAGTGTTATTCTTATTATTAGTATTACTGTTCAATCCAAGGCAAGGCCTTGGGATAGGGTGGAGAATGACCTAAGAAAGAATAAAAAGTGCCAGCCCCGGTAGCATCAAGTACAATTGGAGGGAGAACAATGGAGTGGAAAGGGATGATCAAACCAGGGAATTATAAAACACACAAGAGGACCTAGGAGCTGGAGCTCTGGGGAATGAGTGATATTCAGTCAAGGAGTGTGGAGAAGAGGGCATGTTAGGTAAGGGAAAATTAGAGTTTCGTCATCTTTCTTTGAAGCATGATGATTTCGAACAATGATTCCTAAATGCTAGTTCACAGACTAGTTGTTTTAGCATCACCTGGGGAGCTTTTTAAAAAATGCAGAAATTCAAATTCCTGAGGTCTGTAGTGAGACCAGGAACCTGTATTACTAAAAGCTGCCCAGGTAGATTTGGATGCACAGCCAGCTGGGGAAGCCATGCAAACAGAGCACTGGAGGTCAAGAAACTTAGCCTGTAGTCCTGGGTCCAGAATAGACTTGCTGTGTGACTTCTCAGGGGCTCTCTCAGACCCCTGTCTTGAGGGTCAAGGAAGGTGAAGGGTGTGAAGCGTTTTATCACTTGTAGAGCCCCCAGCACATGTAAGCGGTGATTGTTAGGATAGCACAGGTATTCTCTGTGTTTGAGACCACTGCATCAATAAAGGTTCCTCCACTTGGTCTGCCACCACCTCCCCCAGCCCTCGCAGGGGAGCAAGGGACTTGGCCCATATGATCTAAATCCCTTCCAACTGTAAAGTTCTTTGTGGTTTGTTTTCTGTGTTGCAGACGCCAAATTACTATGTCTTCATGTGGCTTTTCGTGGATAGTGTTTCTGCAATTTTCATTGTTGCCATATTTTATTTTCATTGGTAAGCATATATTTGTAATTTTAAATGAATTTTTCCCAAAATAAAAGTATAAGTGATTCTTATGGAAAGTTGAGAGAAAACAGTTATACTCTTTTACACTCTTCCTGTAATCCCACATGGCAAATTGTCAGGAAGATAGGGTTTATAATCTGAACCTCTCATTTCTTCTCATGCTGCCTGCAGCTCCTCACACCCCTTCCACCTCCTCAACACGAGACAGTACTCTGAGGACTCTCACTAAAGCTTAGTCAAAGCCTATTACTACATATTCAGTGTGGATCAGTTGAGAGAGGACAGGGGTTGAAGGTTTTCCAGAACAAATGCCTCCATCTTCGCACCTTCCATGAAACTGGACATAGCAGCATGCTCTGCAAGAGCAAGTTCACAAACCAAGAAGCCTGGGTTTTAGCCCTGGCTTCGCCCCTTAGTTGCTGGGTGACCCTAGGAAAATCATTGCCCTTTTCCAGGCCATAGTCTTTTTATCTGCCCAAGAAAATGAGATTTGAGAATTCTTGCAGGGCAAATGCTACAGGATTGCAAGATTCAAAATGGGAGAGGGAACATCCTAGTAGAAGAATTTCAGCTACAGGAGACTATGGTTGTTTAGACCTCATCATGCTCATCTTTTCTTCATTTGAAAGTTATCCTTTAAAGGTGGAAAGTACAAACCCTCTGCTTAAGTGAGACTTGATAATGTATTTTTCTGGCCACTGCCTTGGATTATTGCCTTTTTTTGGAAGAGGTCTGTGATGCTCATTGATAGTCTGCTTCCTTCCAGGTGGAATGAGAACGAAAAAGAAAAATTCTTCAAAAGCACCAGTACTCATAAAGGTAAAGTCAGAGGGCTAGCCCACTCCTATCTGTTCATCCCTACTCATTGCCTCCAGGACACAGGGCCTGCTTTTCATGTCTCTCAGAAGAGCTAAGGGAGTCAGGGAAATTGGAGAGGTAGGGACCAGGGAGAAGTTGAGAAGTGGAGGCTAGGCACAGATTTCTGGAGGGCCCTCACATCCAGCTTCGTTTTGGACTTCACCCTCTAAACAGTGAGACCCCTTGGAAAATTCTGAACATGGGTGTTTATTTGTTCACCTGTTCATATATTCATTCACCAGACAGTTATCGAATACCCACTTGTGCCAGGCACTCTGAGAGGGATTCAAGATAACTGAAAGCTCTCTATGGAGGCTGGCCCAAGAAAGAGGAGGGCTGGCCCACAGAGAGCAGTGAGGAAGCAGGCAAAAGTAGAGCCGTTGATGCCATTGGACCAGGCACCTGAGTCCAGGACAGAGTAGCTGCCATGCCCATTAGGGCGGAATGTTTCTTATGGGGCTACAGTTATCGGTGATATATGTTGGAAGGTGGAGGGAGAAAACTGCTGAGACCCTGGAATGCTGGACTAGAGTCTGCGCTCTGCATATAAGCAATCGGGAGATGGCAAATGAGTTTCAAGCAAAGGAGCAGGGGCCAGCCCAGTGGTACAGCAGTTAAGTGCGCATGTTCCGCTTTGGTGGCCTGGGGTTCGCCAGTTCAGATCCCGGGTGCGGACATGGCACCACTTGGCAAGCCATGCTGTGGTAGGCATCCCCCATATAAAGTAGAGGAAGATGGGCACGGATGTTAGTTCAGGGCCAGTCTTCCTCAACAAAAAAAAAAAAGTGGAGGATTGGCAGCGGAGTTAGCTCAGGGCTAATCTTCCTCAAAACAAAACAAAAAAAGACAAGGGAGCACTATGCTTAGATTTCTGTGTAGAGGGATGGAATAACAGAGTAACTTAATATTATTCAGTAGAATAACTCAGAGGCTGAGGAAGTGAGATAGGCCCAGTAAATACAAGGAGAGCTAGATTTTATTTTTTGAGAGGTTGTGGGGATAATCACACAGTGAGTTACTGGTTTGGGAAGCCAAAGTCAAAGGGAAAACCAATCAGGAGGCAGAGGACTGTGTAGTACATGATATAGTTTCCTTCCATAGATCCTGCAGCCTTAAGTAAAGTTGGTACGGTCACAAAATCATGAATTAACTCATTGTGGACAGTGGTAAAGATCCTCAGATGCTATTTACCAGCTGGCAGAGAGTTGAACTGATACAATACTTAGAATTGCAGGAATGTATCCACTGGGACCATGAAAGAATAAATTCAGAAATTTGAAAAAATTAAATGGAGGGCAATGGTCTTTCCCACTATGAAACTGAAAGTTCAAACCAAGCTCACTCAAATCTCTCAAGGGGCAGAGAGACCTCAAGTAACACTTGAATTACACAGACTTTAAGAAGATCACTCTCTTGGCTGTTAAGAAGTCTGAAGGCTGTATTCCAGCCACCCTATAACTTTCAGTAGTTGTATTAGTTTTCTAGGGCTGCCATGACAAAATACCACAGACTAGGTGACTTAAACAACAGACATTTATTTTCTCACAATTCTGGAGGCTGGAAGTCCAAACTCAATGTGTCAGCAAGTTTGGTTTCTTCTGAGGCCTCTCTCCTTGGCTTGCAGGTGGCCGCCTCCTTGCTGTGTCCTCACACAGTGTTTCCTCTGTGCACACACGCACCCCCAGGGTGTCTCTGCATCCAAATTTTCTCTTCTCCAGTGAGACTGAATTAGGGCCCACCCCAATAGCTTCCTTTCGATCACTTCTTTAAAGTCCCCACCTCCAAATACAGTCAGATTTTGAAGTTCTCAGCATTAGGGCTTCAACATTTGGATTCGAGGGATGCACGAGTCAGCCCAGAACAGCAGCCAGCCAAGACGTGAAAAGAACATGGGAATGGTTAGGAAGGCGTGGGAGAGAGAGAAATTTCGAAGGAAAATTCAAAGAACTGTATGAATTTGGATGAATGAAGTGGCTATAATGTTTTAGAAAAAGTATTTAGTTAACTTGACCCCAACTCCCCACCGTATTGAAATGATGATAAGAAAATAAGGTGAGTAGAAAATAAGAGTTTTTCCTGTTTTTAAGAGTTTTCAGTTGCCTGTTACAGAAACCAATTTTGCTTGATATAAGCAGAAAGAAAATGTATCAAAAGGCTGTTTGAGTACCTCCAAGAGACCCCTAGAAGGTGCAGGACCAAGTTTAGAATCAGGGAAGGAACAAGGAAGACTGGAAAGCCCAAACCACAGCCAATATCCATTCAGGTTGAGGAGAATAGAGCCTTGAACACTAAGCACACTGTCACATCTTGCACCACAACCACCTCTAGGATGGGCATGTACTGCTGTACCTGCTGATGCCACCAGAAGCCACTGATCGTCTTTCTAGCTTTGGGATGTATTTTTCAGCGGTAAATCCTTTGTGTTATGTCTCATATAGTTTCCTATGAATAGTCTTAAAAAAGAAAAAGTCTTCCATTTTCTTATCTTTCTTCCTCTACTCGTAATATGTCCTTTTTCTCTGACTGCTTTTTGAGATTGTTCCCTTTATTACTGGTTTTAAGTAATTTGATTATGATTTACCTTAGTGTATGTGAGTGTGTCTGTCTATGCTGCTTGGAGTTTGCTGAACTTCTTAGATCAGAGTATAATTTTCATCAAATTGGATAAATTTTTAGTGTTTATTTTTACAAATATTTTTCTGCCCCTACCCTCTTTCTGGGATTCCAGTTACATTGATGTTGGACAGTTTGATGTTATCCTATAGGATACTGAGACTTTGTTCATTTTTATTTTTAACCTATTTAGTTTCTATGCTTCATTTTTGGTAGATTCTATTGCTGTATGCATTAGTTTTTTTTATTGCTGTGTAACAAAGTACCACAAATCTAGCAGCTTAAAACTATACAAATTTATCATCTCACAGTTTCTGTGGGCCAAGGGCCCAGGCATGGATTAGCTAGGTCTGCTGCTTAGGTCTCACCAGTTTAAAATCAAGGTGTTGTCCTAGGCTGCAATCTCATCTGAGACTTCAGAGTCCTTTTCCAAGCTCACTGATTGTTGGCAGAATTTACTTCCTTTCAGTTGTAGGATTGAAGTCATCCCTGTTTTCTTGATCACTGTTGGCAGGGCTTTGCTCTGAGCTCCTAGAGTCCACTTTTGTGTCCTAGCCATATGGCCCTCTTATCACATGGTAGCTTACTTTTTCAAAGCCAGCAGGCAGATATCTCTATAGCAGATGGATTCAGGAAAGAGAGAACAAAGAAAGCAAAATAACAGACAAAACAAATAGAAAACAAGTTGAAACATGGTAATCATATATCTAACCATTTTATTAATTACATTAAATATAAATGGAGCAAATACCGAAATCAGAAGGAGAGATTTTCAGACTGGATAGAAAAAATCAAGACCCAACCATGTGCTGTCTACAAAAGAAATACTTAAGATACAAAAACACAAATAGATTAAAAGTGAAAGGATGGGAAAATGATATGCCATGCATAACAATAAGCATTATAAACAATATCTGAAAAAATATACTTCAAAACATGGAACATTACTGGAAACAAAGATTTCATAGTGATGAAAAGGTCAACGTATCAGGAAGGCATTATAATCATAATTGTGTGTACACTTAATAACAGAGTTTCAAAACACCTGAAACAAAAACTGAAAGAGAAATCACAGTTGAAAATTTTAACATTCCTCTCTCAGTACCTGAAATAACAACTAAACACACAAAAAATAAAATCAGAAAGGATACAGAAATCTAAACACTTTTCAGCTACCTTGACCTAACTGACATAAAACAGTATATTCAATACCAAATTGAATCCATCCAACAACTGCAGAATGTACAATATTTTCAAATGTACAAGGCATATTTGCCAAAATAGACCACATGACAAGCCATAAAACAAGTCTCAATAAATAACTTCCAAAAAACTGAAATCTTCAGAATATGTTCTGTGACCACAATAAAATTAAATTAGGAACAAACATCAATAAAATATCTAGATGAGCCTCTAAATGCTGGAAATCAACATATTTCTACACATCCCATTGATCAAGGGATAAATCACAAGGGAAATTAGAAAATATTTTTAACTAAAGGATAATACATATACGATAGCAAAATTTGTGGGGCACAGCTAAAGCAGGACTTAGAGGGAAATTTGTAAGTTTAAATGTTGGAAGAAAGAAAGGTTTAATATTAAGTTTCTACCTTAAGAATCTAGAAAAAGAAGAGTAAATTTTTCCTAAAGTATAAGGAAAGAAAGAATAAAGATAGCAGGAATCAATAAAATACAAAAACTACAAACAGAGAAAATGTTAGTTCTTTGAAAAGATTAATAAAATTGATAAACTCTTAGCAGACGAGAGAGATTGTCAACATGATGAATGATAAATGAAAGAGGGACTGTTTCTCCAGATCCTAGACATAAAAAAGAAAATTATGAGTGTTTTAATGCCATTAAATTTGACAACTTAAAGGAAGCAGGCAAATTCCTTGAAATACACAACTTAAGAGAACTGAGAGAAGAAATAGAAATTTTTAACAACTCACTATCAGAATCAAATTCGTATATCAAAAATCTCGCCACAAAGAAAAGTCCAGGCCCAAAAAGTTTCACTGGTTAATCAAATATTTAAGAAATGCTCATCTTATACCAACTCAGAAACAAAGAAGAGGAAGGAACACTTCCTAGCTGATTCTTTGAGGCCAGCAATACTCTCATATAAAACCTAACAAAGACATTTCAAGAACTAGATTTACAGACATAAAAATCCTTAACAAAATAATAGCAAATTGAATCCATTACTCTATAAAAAGGATGATAGATCATGAGCAAGTGCGGTTTAGCCCAGTAGTCACGATGGATACATCATTTGAAAATTAACATAATTCACCATATCAACAAAATACAGGAGAAAAAGTGTATTGACAAAAGTCAACACCCATTTATGATAAAAGCTCTGCACAAACTGGGAATAGAATGAAACTTCCTCAATCTGATGGAAGATATTTACAAAAAACCTCTTCAGCCAGTATCATTTTTAATGGTGAAACAATGAATATTTTCCAAGATCAGAAATAAGGCAAGTGTATCTGCTCTCACCTCTTGTATTCAGCACTGTACTGGAGATCCTAGCCAGTTTACTAAGATAAATAACAGACATAATGGAAGAAATAAAACTCCTGATTTAAAGATATTATTATTTACATTAAAAAATTCTAAAGATTCAAACAACAAACAAACCTACTGGAACTAATAAGTGAGTTAAGCAATGTCTCAGGATACAAGGTGAATATACGAAAAGTATTCTAAAAAATTTTAAATAGCATCATTTACAACAGCACAAAAACATAAAATAAGAATGAACTTAAGGAAAATGTTGCAAGCCCTTTCAAAGAAGATATATAATTGGTCACTGAAAACTACAAAAGTGTACTGAGACAAAGACCTGAATAAATGGAGCAATATACCACGTTCATGAGTTAGAACACCTAATGTTACAGATGTTAGTTGTCATGAAACTTACTTACAAATTCAGTTCAAGTGCAATAAAAAACCCTCTTGTGAAGCTGACAAACAATAAAGCTCACATGTACACCTGTTTCTTCAAGATTGAAATTACACTCAGGGCAAAAATAACTGAGTTCTGGGCTGGCTTCTTTGGATTCTCACTTTCTTCTAGATTTTGGCCCCATAGTTCCTTACCATGTTGTAAATTCTTAGATAAATTTAAGATGTTTTCTTGGTTTGGTATATTATCCAGTTTTTAATTTGTCTTTGATAAGAGTCAATTTCCTAGCTCCATCACTGGAAGAAGCTTCCATCATCTATTTTTTCCATCAGATAAAAATTATTTTTTTGAGCACTTATTGTGTGACAGATACTTCTGAGCACTCTATATGCAGTGGCAAGCAAGATAAAGTCTCTGCCTTTAAAAAGCTCCTGTTCTAATTAAGGATGTGTTCATTTTTCTATTCAAACTGACTTGGAAGCAGAGGTTGTGAAATGCATGAACTTTAAGCAAATATCAGTCTCTCCCTTCTGAGAGCTGCCACGGTGAGCCAGAACCTCATACAATAGACTCAAACTCCAGCACCATGCTGAATTGGAGGACCGCAATAAAGTCTGCACAAAGTCTGGGATAGGGAGAGAACTAGGGGGAAGGAGCCTGAGATGGTAAGTAAGGGACTAACATTTTCAAGATGACTAGGATTTCACCACGTGACCAGCAAAGACTGGAGAAGTGACAGTTGAGGAATACATTTTTGTCTTTTCCATCCCACAGATACTCGGAACCTCCCAAAGGGAAAAACTAAGAAGTCAGGAGCTTCTGTTATATCCAAACCACCCCCCCGAGTTAAGGAAAGCCCTTGGACTTTAGAAGCCCTCACCCCAGCTTTAACCAGAAGCACAAGGAAACACCCAGGCCCTCAGCAGTTTTCAGCAGTCCCTGAGGAGAAAGCCAGCAAACCACTGAAGCCTGTCAAAGATGACGTAACACAACCAGTGCCCACCCAGGAGGACTTTGAACTCGCCCAGGAACCCACCAGAGAGGCCACCCACAAAACTGCTTTGCCTGACTTGAAGGCGAATGAACCAACAATTTCTTCTGCAGAGGTCCCTCATCCTGAAACACAACCAGATTACACCCCCATTGTTGAATCCTCCCAATAATCATCTTTTATTATGTTTTCCACCACATCCAGCATGTCCTTCTCCTCCTTTGGGCTGTCTTCAAGAATAATTAGCCACATCTTGCCCCTTTCTTCCTCTTCCTCTCTGTGTCTAAGGGTGATGATGGGGGCGGGTAGTCAAGAAAGGGTGCAGGAGAGCCATTCTGGTCTAACCTTTATATAAAGATTGTACCTCAAGGGGATGGGCAAGGGAAAAAGAGTTGTGGTCTTGGAGCTGGAGCTGGTTGTTCTCTGGGTGTTGGAGGGTTTGTCTCATCCTAACCCTTCATAGTATTCCCTGCTGCAGGAGTGGCTGTGGTGAACATCAGCCTGTAAATAAAGGCAACCTCTCAGGAAGCCAGAAGGTTAATCGTGTCTTCTTTGGATCCCTTTCTGGTTACTCAGACTGACAAAGACTAGGAGATGAGCGCAAAAGTGATGCCATCCTGAGTAAGAGAATGAGAGGTGGCACGGGCATGAGTCAGGGGCAGAGATTTCATCCCACATACACATTCTGTGATCTAGTGTGCAGTGGGATGCTTCCTAATAGCTTGTTGATGGCTTATTCCCCAATGGGATGATGTGCATAATCCCATGTCCACCCAATAGCCTTTGGCCTTGAAGGGAAACTAGAGCTTAGAGCGAGCATTTGGAGCCACTTCTTTCTGAGAGCCTAATATTAGGGGCAGTGAATTTAGTTCCACTATGTGACCTTCACCTATCCACACACTCTCTGGGCCTCAGTATCCCCAGCTGTACAGTGACGGTGTAGAGACAGACCACCGCAGCACCTTTCTTCTGGCTCACATTTGTCCTGGGCTGACTGTGGAGTCCTGCAAACATTGGTGGCGTAGGGCTGCCTCAGACATCCAAATTATCATCCCAGAAAGCAGGGCTGTCTGATCTGGGGCCTCCATTTCCACAACCAACCGCTCCCCCTCCCACACAGGTAGCTAGGGAGAACAGGAATAGCACTGTCTGCAAAGTGTTGGGCACCTAGATGCAGACGACCCCAGACACTTGAGTGTGAGGGTAAGCAGGACTTGACTCTGCTGAGGTATCAGGGGGACCTTGAGGACAGATCACAAACATGCCCACCTGAAGGGAGTTCTTCACTCTCTCTTCTCTTGGCACTCATCCTAGCGACAGCCCAGGAGGATGCCCCACTCCCAAATCACATCTTCCCTGTCTGAAGCCCTCACCCCCAGACCGGCCCAGTTCATGAACAAACTTGGTTGTTCCATCCTGGTCACAAAGTAACATTTTACAGGTAACCACTGGACATAGGATTTAACCTGAGGCAGCATTGTTCTTGGGGTTCTTAGAGGTTTCTTGATGAGCCAAGGAGATCTTTCTAGTTAAGGCCCAGAAGCTTGTCTAGATCCCCAACCCATGCACACTTAGGTCCCCACCTCCCAGGCCGATGTCCAGCATTTCCCCCTAACCTGCCCTGGGCCCAGCAAGTCCCTCTAAGCCTCTTTCAAGTGCAGCTTGGGCTCAGGCATCCAAACCCAGACCAGCTTGGCCCTGCACGCACAGACCAAGGAGACAGTCATACAGGCCACTCCCCAACAGGGCCCCGTACTGGCCCCACACACTCTCCCCCTCCCTCTCCCCTTCCCCCAGCAGACACCGTAGGGCCAGAAGATGAAACACATGCTTTATGCCCTGAGATGATCAGGCGAAACTCAAGCAGGGGCTCAGCACTCACACTGCAATCTGTAAAAGTGGTCTGTGTCCCTCACCCAAGCTGAGGAGCCTGGACTTAGGGGAACTAAGCCACTCCCTTAGGTTTCAGAATACTCTTGGTTTGGTTGGTTTGGTTTCATTGTTCCCAGTACAGAGAACTAGGTCGTCCTCTTGATTCCCTGTCCCAGTGGTGCACAGAAAGTCAAAGGAGGTTGCATGGTAGGGCTGGTCTGAGATAAGAAATGCATCCAAGGAGCACAGGCTCTTACAACTGGGAAGGCCACAGCAAGCCAGGACAGAACCAACCCAGGTGCCTCAGGAGGGGAGTTCTGCATCCCAGCAAGGCTGCCTCACTGGAAGAAGGATCAGAGGCCAAGTTGGTGCAGTCAGTGTTGGCCGGCTGGCCCGGCCTCCCTGCCTGGATGGCAAAGCTCTTCCCCAGTTGCAGATGTAGCTGATGAGCCTGAGCCAGCTGCTGCCTAGAGAGCAGGCACAGGGCCAGTGCCACCTCCCCACTGTTCACTTGCCACCCCTGGAGCCCCGCTGTTTGCTCATGGCCGTGAGCATCTGGCTAATATAGGAAGTCAGGAGGTCATCCATCTTGTAGCCCTGGAAACAGTGGCAAGGAGATAAACAGAGCACAAAGTGGGACAGGGCCAGCCCACTGAGACCCAAAACACAGCTCCCAGGAAACTCAGTAGTGGGCAGAACCCTAGACAAAGGCAAATCCTGTCCTGCTCTAGACTCGGTCTCCCCAGCCGCATAGTTGAAGGGCTGGATTCATCCAACCAGATGTCTAGGGTTCTAAGCTGTTATGACTCCCCATTAAGGCCCTAGCTCACGAGCCCCTCAAATCCTAGATGCCTACCTCAGGAGTGCCTCTACAGGCCCTACCAGTTAAGCTATGCCTTGGAAGCTGAGTTCAGTCTAGGAGGCACCATTGCTGATGGTTCTACTGTTGATCTCAGGGGCCCAGATACGGAAGACACTCAAACAATAGTTACTGAACAAGGAGTTTGTGCCTCAGCCTCAGATTAAGCCCCTTCCCCAGACCTAAGCTGAGCTTCAGACTGACCTGACCTTGGCCCCAACCTGACTCTTGATCCTGACCCCAGGCCAAGTTGCACACCCCTCATGTTTGTCCCATGGGCTGGGCAGATGGCTGAAGTTGCAGGCGAGGCAGGGGAGCCCGCCAAGCCTGGAAGCAAAAGCGCTCACCAGTGACGTCTCACAGAGCAGTTTGCTCCCGCGCACCAGGTTTCCAATGGTGATGTGGAAGTAGGTGTTGCCGCTGCTCCAGTTGGAGATCTTGGTGAAGGGGTGAGTGGTCAAGATGTCCTGGGGGAGGAGGGAAAGCAGAGAGAAGGTGCACAACCTGGACACTCTCGCCTCACTCTCCTCAACTCCAGCCCACCAACACCACCCACACAAAAGGTCCCAGGCCCTCATATGAGAAAAGGAGCAAGAGGGTAGAGGCCAGCTGTGCTGTGAAGCTGCTGAGGGAGGCAGGTGCTTTCTGTCTCCATGCCTTGGCTGGGAGCAGCTGGTGGGACACTCAAGGAAGTCCAGCAGGCTGTTGGGTATGTGGGGCCAGAATTGGAAATTTGGGAGCCTGGAAGGAACTAAAACTGTGGTCCTGGAGGAGACGGTCCAGAGACACAAGAAGAAGACAGGACAGAGCCTTGGGGAACACAATGTGTATGGGCTGGGTAGAGAAGAAGCCCACAAAAGTGTCTGAGAGGAATGACCAAGAGAGATACGAGAAAAACCGAGAAAGGGGGGCCCAGGAAGCCAAGGGGAAGATGGTGGTCGTTGGCACCCTTCACCAATGGTCCTGTGAGCCCTCCTGTGTCCTGGCCCCCTTGGTGAGGACTGCTCTGGGCCATAGCTAAGAGCAGCAGTTTCTCCAGCACAGCCTGCCATCCTGACCAATACAGGCAGAGAGCACCTTGGAAGGAGGGAGCAGTTGGGAGCATCAAAGGACGGTGAAAGGCCAGGTACTAAAAAGAGGTCACTGGGTTTAGTAGCAAGGCGTTTATTAGGAACTCTAGGAGAGCAATTTTGATGGAGTGGATGAAGGGTAAGGAAGCAGACACAAAAACACAGACACCCTCTCAAGATGTGTAGCCAAGAGGGCAGATGAAATGAGGACAGTGGCTGGCAGCAGCTTCCAGGGTTTGGGGCTGGGGGCCTTTGTTAGAGGTGCAGACAGAGAAGCCTGCCCTGCCTGCTCTTCTTGTCACCGCTCACCTTGGTTCTGGGGTCGATGAGGCTGACCCCATACTTGTTGATGGCAATTAAGAGGATCTCAGGGAAGTTTGGCTCCGTAGTTTGCTAGTAAAGAAAGCCAGAAACCATCGGATGGAGACCCAGAGCAGGAAAGGCTGTGTGCATTTGGGGCAGGAACGAAGCGGTGCCCAGCTAGGATTGAGTTGACCCCTCCTGCTGTGACCCGGTGCCAGGAGTGCAGCGGTGCTGGATGTCCTGCCACCACCTCATGGTTTCCACCTCTGCTGGGCCCTCAGTGCTACCCCAAGTTCCCTCATGGGTCCCCAAACAACGCCCTCTCCCACTCTCCCCAGCAGCAGTCTCTTCCCTTCTCTCCTGCTTCTCTAGGAGTCTCTGCTGTCTCCTCTCTCTCAGCCCAAATGTCTGTCATCTTTAAAAACCTTCCCTGAACACTATGCCTACCTCCAGCCCCTCCCTCCCTCTCTTCCTTGCACAGCCAGGCTTCTCAAAAGGCATCCCAGCCTAGATGTGTAAGAAGGCCATCCTCTCCTCTCCATCCTGACCTATTCCCTCATCCTCTCACACCAGCCTCTTCACCGTTCTCCTGCCTCTGGTCACGCCGCTCAGATCCACCCCCCACCCCACAGTCAGAGTGGGCTTCTGGCCCCACCATCCTTGTTTAAAACCCTCCAAGGCTGACCGCCACCTGGAGGAGGAAACCAACCCCTTCGCCTGCTCTCCAGCCTGCCTCTCAGGGCAGTCTGCTCCCCTCACACCCTCCACCCCTCCACACTCAACCACCTGCACATCCTGCCCAGGCCTGAGCTCTCGCACCTCTGCATCTTTGCTCACGCTAGGCCCTCTGCCAGGAACACTCTCCCCAGGGTCTCCCTGGAAAGCTCAAGTGTTGCCTCCTCCAGGAAGCCTCCTCAACCTTCACAGTCTGGGTAGGCCTTCCAGGCTCTGCCACCTCAATGACGGCTCCCCACCGTCACAGCTCAGATCATCCTCCATTACTCTGATCTGTTTACATGTCTGCTTCCCCTGCCAGGCTGAGCTTCTGGTCCCTCTCTGTCCCAGGACAGAGCCCAGGGCTCAGCATTAGCTGAGACACCTCGCTGGGACAAGGCTGAGGGTGCTTCTCTCCTTTCCTTGCCAGGGCACATGGCAGAAGCCATCACTGTTTCCCACAGTCCTGGGGAGGAGTCTCTGTGCCCTGTCTTCCCCACTCCTTGCCCCCTTCCTTCCCTCTGAGAAGCCGCCCACAGTGTACCTTCACCTCGAAGAAGGCTGAGCCAAAGGTGGGCCACTTGAAGATGAGCTTCAGGAAGGCCAGCTTCGCCTCCTCCTTGGACTTCCCCGCGTGCTTGTTGAAGTAGGCGACGATGGACTGCAGGGGAGGGTGGCTCAGAGTCCTCTCCTCAGCCCCTCCTGCCCCAGCCGCACTGTCAGCAGCTGTCAATGGCCCTGGAGGGCCAGGAGTAGGATGCGGGTCTTGGGGGCCATGAAGGCCCCCCCATCCTAGTTAATGGACTCTTGACCTCCCTTCCCTCCCCCAAGCAAGCAGGCCAAAGAGTGGCAAGTAAAAGCAGGTCACCATGGTAACCAGGACAGGACAAATTACTGCCAAGTGGCAGCTGAATCCTTTGCCTCGAGGACTGGAGACTAAAGCAGGTGGAAGGGAGAATGGGAGGGTGACCTTATCAAATACAGGGGCCACAAGAGATACTTCCCTGGGCTGCTGGCCAGCACCTGTCCCCTTGACCCTGGCTGCGCCCAGAGACCCATTCGTGGGGCGCCCCTGTTCCTGCCCCCGCCCCCATGCTCACCCGCTTCCAGTCATCAGGTGAGATCTGCCGGATGAGGTCCTGGGGCACCAGCTCCCGTAGCAGCTTGGGGATGCTGGGGAAGTAGGACTTGTCCTCCTCAAACTTGACCCTGTAGATCAGCGCCCCCAGCTGCAGCACCTCCTCCCGCGTGCACTTGTGGTAGCCTCGCAGATACTTGGGCAACTCCTGCCAGGGACAGGTCACGGGCGTCGAGAGACCTGGAGGAAGCAGCCTCCTTCCCTGCACCCCGACGCCAGGTCTACTGCCGTACCCCACATTTGGGCCCACCTACTTCTCCAGCCTCAGCTGACCCTGCTCCCCACCCGAGGGGAGATGGCACAGTGCAGGGAACAGCAATTCTGCCTGCACAGGTGCAGCACATTACAGTTGGGAAGCAGAGCCAGGCATGAATGTTATCCCATTTCCCCTCTCCCAGGCATGAATGTTATCCCATTTCCCCTATAACAGCCCCATGAGGCCAGCAGCCCCATTTCAAAGACGAAGAAACTCAGAGTGACCAGCTGGTGAACCTGAGACCCTTCCACAACCCTAATCTCCCAGGTCTGTTCTTCCGTGGAACAAAATCTGTCAGGCTGGCCGCCTCCCATTGTGTTCCCTTGAGACCTGCTGGTTCAGCAGCAGCACCAGCCCCTTCCCCACCTTGAGATTCCAGACCCAGAACCAGAGAAACTGAGGATGAGGAGTGGACTAAAAAAAAAAGATGAAGCCTCTAAAGGGCCAGCACTGCTCACAGGCTCCTGGAGCCTTGTAACTGTCTTATCTGCTGTTTGAAGTGTCGGGAATCTGACGCTGGCCTGAGGACACACTGCAGGTCAGAAACATGAGTCAGTTATTTTCCACCCATCTTTTCACCTCCTCACCCACCTATCTTCCCCTTCACCTACCCACCCAGCCACCTATCTTCCCAGCCATACTTCCATCTACCTACCTACCCATATGCATCTACCTACCCACATCCATTTCCCCATTTGTCCATCCATCCACCCACCCACCCCCCCCAGCCACCTACCCATTCACCCATCCACCCACCAATATCCACCCACAAATTCATTCACCATCCTTCCTTCCACCCATCCATTCACTGAGCCACCAGTTCACACAGTCACCCATCCAGCCAGCCAACAAGTATCTATGGAGCATCTACTATGAGCCAGGCCCTTTAGCAACAACATATATGCTCCCTACTCTCATAGAACCTGTAGTCAAGGCAAGAGCAGATGTTAATCATCACACGAAATCACTGTATGATGACAGTCCTTGAAGGCAGTGTTCTCAGTGCTGTGAGAGCATAGAACGAGGTGACCTGATCTAGTCTTGGGGTCAGGGAAGACTTCAGTTAAGATAAGATGATTGAGTTGACATCTCAAAGCTCAGTAGGCGAGGGGAAGAACCGAGGGATGAGCATCCCAAAAGAGAGGACATTACCAAGGCCCTGTGGCAAACCTGAGAATTTGAAAGAATGTGGTTGGAGTGAACTAAGCACAGGTGCTGGGTGGAGGACAAGGAAGCGGAAGTAGGCAGTGGCCTCCTACCAGGCAGGCCACAGTCAGGACTTGGGGCTCTACCCTAAGAGCGAGGGGAGCCACGGAGAGGACCTGGGAAGCATGATGACCACCATGTGGAGAAGGGATTGAATGGGGACAAACACGGATGGGGGGGATCAGGGGAAAGGTTACTGGCTCATCCAGATGAGAGAAGATGGCGGACACACCCACATTGGTTGGGGTGGTGATGGAGAGACGTGGATGGATTTTAGAGATATCAGAAGGTAAAGTCGGCAGGCGAATGATCGGGACAAGGGAGAGGCGGGAGAGGGAGACGTCAAGACTGACTCGGGTGTCTGCCTTAGGAGAACTGGTAGTTGATGGTGCCATTCACTAAACGGGCAACGTGGAGTGAGGGTCGGGGGAGGCGTGGGGGAGAGGTGATCCCAGGTTTGAATGAGGGCAGCTCTCTGACTCCCAGGCCAGGGTTCCCTCTACCACGGCAGCCACCATCTCTGCCTCCCCCGCCTATACTGCATCCTGCTTTCTCTTCCCCACAGAACAGTTAATGGGCTAACCCAGAAAAGATGGCTGAGTTTGAGGTCGCCAAGACCTGGAATCCCACCACTGTGATCCTAATTACATCACTTGATCTCTCTGAGTCTCAGTTTCTCCCTCTTTAAAATGGGAACAACATGCCTACTTCTTGGGGTTTGTTGGGAGGGCAGAATGAGTGACTAGCTCCAGACACCTAATAAGGGCTCAACATGTGAGCGCCCTCCTGGCTTCCCGCAGGCACGTGCCTGAGCTGGAGAACGTCTACAGACGCACACTGAGGCCTCAGATACACGCAAGAGTAGCATCAGAATCCCAAATTCCGAGGACAGCCCCTCAGCAAGGGAAGGGCCTGCACAGGTGGGGACTGGGAGCTCAGAAGACATGAGCAAGCCCCCGGGGGCCGGAGGGTTAGGAAGGAGAAGGGTCTGGGTGGGGCCACTCTAGGGGGTCCCCGCCCTCCCCTGGCTAGGACAGCAGGTCTCTGCTTTCACAGTCCAAGTACAGCGAGGCCAGCAGCACATGGAGGCAACAGCAGCAGAGAGGTGCTGGGGGCCCACCTGGTAATAGTGGAAGATGGAGTCGGCCATGGGGTCCTTCCCCGGCACTGTGGTGGTCCACAGCTTCTTCATGAAGAATACCTGGTACGTGAGCGAGGGCACGATTCCTGTGGCAGAGGGCCGGCAGTCACCCAGAGGGTCCCAACACAGGGGGTGCCCATGCTCAGCACTAGCCCCAGAGGTGGCCCTAGCTCAGGTCCAACCCGGGTGGGCCTCGCTGTATGGCCCTGAGCCGGCACCTGCCCTGCTCCGGGACTCAGAGGATCCCAGGACCCAGCCTCATGTTACCATCCTTGATGGGCCGCGCTTTCTTTATCCAGTCCGTCAGGTGTCGAACGAAGTCGAAGAAGAAGTCGTTCTCGGGGACGCTGATGACCTAGGGACATGGCCATTCTGGTCCACACATTTTAGTTCCAGCAACACTGACTCTTCTGACTTTCCCACCCAAGGCCTTCCCGGCGGCCCCTTCTCCAGAAAGACTCCCATTCACAGCCAGGAGGGGCATCATCCGTGTGTCCGCCCCGCCCCGCCCTGACGGTGTCTGCAGAGCGTCTCCAGAACAAAGCCCAGTTCCTGCCCCGAGCGACTCAGCAAAGGGAAGGTCACTCAGTCACTCAGCAAAGATCTTCTGGACGCTGCGCCACGCCCCAGGAAAGGGGCCCAGAGTGAGGCCCAGCCCCTGCCTTGGACACTCTCCAGCACCCGTGTCCTGCTGCTCTCGCAGGACCTCCCTGAGGTCAGCTCTGGGTCACCAGTGTCTGCCACAGGGACAGTCAGGAAGGGAGGAGACAGACATGGATACACAGGGAACTGTGAGTGGGCAACAGGAGGGAGGGCTCGATCTGCCTGAGATGGACGGGAAAGCCTCCCCCGGGCCTTTGACCCCCGTGGGAGAGAAGTGGGGGAGGGCAATGTGGGATGGTGAGGAGCCTGCACTTGGAGTCAGACCTACCTGGATCTGAGTCCCTGCTGTGTGACCCTGGATAAGTTACTTAACCTTTCTGAGCCCAGGTTTTGTGATCTATTACGTGGGGATAATCACCCTCCCTTTAGGGTTATTTCAAGGGTAATTGGCCTCAGACTGGCAGCTGAGGGACCAGACCAAGCAAATGTGGAAAGTACATGCGTGTTGGGAGGGTGAGGAGCCTGGTGTGTCCAGGACACAGAGCACCATGTGGCTCCCAAGAGGTCTGGGGCCATGCTGTGCAACGCCTCTGCAGAGAGAGACTGAGGGGGCTGCTACATGTCTGGGGGCCGAGGCGGGCAGGTAAGAAGGAGATGGGCACAGTCAGATGCCGCATGCAAGAGTGCCACTCCCTCCTTCTCTCTCCCTCCCTCCTATGCCTCCCGCCCCTCCCGCTGCAGCCCCAGGAGCGCCTATGGCCCCAGCAAATTTCCCAACAGACAGACCAAGAGCAGGCAGGCAGCCAGCCAACGACCCACCACCCACCTTGTCTGCAATTTTGACAAAGAGGCTGAATCCATCGGAGGACTTGAGGAGCAGCCGGGTGGCGATGCTCTGGCAGAAGTCCTTGGCCTTGGTGCTGGACTCCACCTCGAAGGCCTGGGGGGAGGCACCTGCTGGGCTCTGGCGGGGCCTCTCCGGGACCTCGGGCGCCCCTCTGGCTGTGCCTCCCACTCTATGGAGCCCCCTCCCATGAAAGACGCCCTCCTTCTGAGGGGGCTTCCCCGAGGGTCCAGAGCTGGGCCGGCATTTAAGAAAAGGAAGAAGCAACTCCTATCTGGGTCCTCCCGGATCCTGTCCTCCCCAGCTGTCCACACGCCACTCAGCCATGGCCTCCAGGGTACAGGGCCCCCTGGCTGTACGAGCAGCGTGAGTGATGGCAGAGGCTGAGGGAGCACGGACCAGGGCGACTGCGAGGAGAGAGACTGGAGGCAGAAGAAAGCAAATTCCAGAAAGGGGGAGGAGAAAAGGGAGAGGGATTGAGAGTCTGGGGAAGTTGGATGGGGGAGGAGTGCGATGAGGGGGTGGTGCTGCTTTGTGTAACCTTCCACGGGAGGGGACAGCAAAGGATTTTAGGAGTTTCTCTGTCCTTGTGACCAGAATCTTGTCATGGCATTTCTGAGTCTCTAGTCTCTAGACAAGTTTTAAAACTGCTTTTCTAACTGAAAGTTTTGATGTGGGCTCGTTTGTCTGAAGAACACGCTGTGCTGAGGTGGGGCGGGGAGTGGAGGTCAGGAGGCAGCCTGACCAAACGGGCGCGATGACGGGCAGACAGACAGGACCTTTGGACGAGGGTGGAGGGCACCCGCAGTCAGGTCGGTGGAGGAGGCAGGAAGGGGTCTGCAGGAGAGTGGGCTCAGGGCAATGTGAGAGGCCGCGGCCGGGGGGCAGATGGGCCTGGGCCCAGGAACAGGGCTGGCATCAGGGAGGTGGCCCCCGCACGAGCTCAGCTCAGAGGGAGCAAGCACCCTTCTCCAAGGCAGAGCCTCCTCAGAGGGGCCGAGGAGGGAAGACCGTCCCAAGGAAGCGGTTCAAGGAAGAGGGGACTGGAACCAGGAGCCAACCGCCCCCCGCAGAGTCTGCGGTCTCTTGGCTGAGCCCTGACTCCACTCAAGGGTAAGAGGACAATGGGGGGGGGGCATCACGGAGGCTCCCTGTGTCCCCAAAGGAGCTGGGGCCCTCAGGGGCATCGACGGACCAAGAAGCCAGCGGTCCTCACCTCGTCAGTGTCGTCGGGAAAGTAGACCTTGTGGAAAATCTGGGTGGTTTTGTGCTGGATGGCCTCTACCTCCACCAGGTGTGGAGGGTACTTCCGGGACCCGTTTCTGAAAAACACGTGGGGGGTGGCAAAGTCAGGAGCCAGGGGTTCATGGGGCCATGGGGAGTGGAGAACAGAGGGAACTTGGGAGACAGACCCTGGTTCTAATCCTAGTCCACCACTTCCTACCAGGTGACCGTCACTCAACCTCTCAGAGCCTCGAGTTTCTCCTCTGTAAAATGGGATGATAACAGTACCTGCTGCGTAGGGCTGTGGGGGGACAGAAGGGAGCGAAAGATGCACGTGGGCTGTGCACAGTACGAAAGGCGGCCCAGGTATCTGCCTCCCCCACAGACCTGAAGGCAGGAGGAGCCCAGCCCTTCTGAGCAACCAGACTCTCCAACTGTGTCCACGGTGGGCACTGGGTACTGCAACCTTTGTCCAGCTGGCAGCCGTGGTCATGGCCTCATCCCCAAAGGACCCGTCCCACAAGCCTGGTGTGGCCAGGAGCCCAGCCCGGTGCCTGCCCCCCGCCCCATGTGAACAGCTGTACCTCAGGGCTTTCTGGAGCCGCTGCAGGCAGTCGATGGCGAGGGGGCAGTGCTTGCGCGACTGCAGGAAACGCTGCACGTGGGGCAGGAGGATGTTGCTGGGCGGGAAGAGGCCCGTGCACAGCCAGAGCAGCTCCCAGCCCCGCTCCTCGCTATACCTGGAGGAGGAGGTGCCGTGTCCAGCAGGGGCCTGCGGACCCCCCAGACCATCCCTGAGCACCCCCAGGGGCCACACCCCCCTCGGCTCCTCACCACAGAAGCCCATGCCGGCCCTGACTCCCACCCCTGTCTAAGGACCAACGCGGACCCACCTCCCTGCCAGCCAGATCCAACTGGTGCTACTTGAAGCGTGGGCAGCCACGCCACACCAGGCCACGCAGTTACCAGTCCACATGGAGATAAGGGGCTGATGCCAGAGTGAAAACCGACTATTTCACCAAGTACTCAGCTAAGATTTTTTTCTATAGCAAGCCTTGCCTATGAAAGAAGCAGTGTGATTCCTATTCTGGCAGAAGCTCTTTAACTCATCTATTCTTTGAGTAGCACTGAGTTCGACCAGCCCCTGGGCTCCCTCTGGCACCACTCTGAGCTCTTTGGGCCTGGCAGGAGGGAAGCTTGAAGGGCTTCTAGGAGGAGGTGGCTTTTGATCTAGGCCTTGAAAGATGAGGTAAATTCTGATATGCAAAGGTGATGAAGGGTTTTCCTGGCTGTGGGCACGGCATGTACAAAGGTTTGGCAGTGTGAAAAGATGTGATGTATGGTTCGATGGTGGACTTGTGTAGGAGATGTAGAGAGTGACAAAGCTGGAGAGGGAGTTGGGGGTCTGGGTGTAAGGGTAGAGGGTGGGGCTTCTCTCAGGATCTGAGGCTAGCGTGTGCCTGACTTCCAGCTCGGGCCTGTCTGGCCCAGCAGGGGGAGATACGGTGATACCCTCTGGGGCCCACCCCCCAGCCCGCCAGAGTGTTCAGCCAGAGCTTCTGACTGACAGCCAGCTCTGTGGAGCCAGTGATGGCCATCTGCTCAGGAGCTGAGCCCACAGGCAGACCGCGGAGTCTGGGCTGGGGAGGGCTGTCCGGAGGAGGCTCAGGCAGGGAGTGGCAGGACGTCAGGAGGAGCTGGGGCTGTAGAACTCGGAGGACAGACGCAGAGGGCACAGCCACCCCCTATTGATTCTTGACCTGTTCTCCCTGGGCCTTGAGGCAGAGCCAGGACATGAGGGGGCCTGAGGGCAGCTCCTGCTCTGAGTGAGGAAGGACTGCTCCAGGCAGAGCCAGCCGCTGCCTCCGAGGGAATGAGCTCCCCGTCACAACGGGCGGAGGACCGCTAAGATCCCCTCTGGCTGCGAGCACCAGGGGTAGGGGCCTGCCCCTCGCCCGCCCGCCATCCCTGCTCACCGGATGTGGTTGTCGGTCAGCTGCTTCAGGATCTGCACATACACCTCGTCCTTGAGGGGCTCGGCCTTCAGGGCGCCCTCAAAGATCTGGTCTGTGAGCTCGTTGACAGAGCGCATCCTCTTGGACGGGTAGTCGCCCATGTACTTGAGCACGGGTGGGGAGCCGTCAAGGAAGGGCTTGCGGCCGATGGGGGAGCACTGGGCCGGGGGGCAGGAGGCCACACTCTCCGACAGGGTGTGTCCCTCCCACCGCCTGGTGATGGGGCCCGAAGCCTGAGGCTACTCACCACCCACCCTCCTCCTCACTCCTCTGGCCACCTCCTCACTGGCCATCCTGCCTCAGGCCTCCGACCCCACATCCAAAGTCCTCACAGCAACCAGGACAAGCTTCCCGAATCACAAGTCTGACCATGCCACCCCTGCCCAGTGGCTCCTCACAGCCTTAGGACACAGTCCAAGCTTCTTAACAGGGCTTGGGAGCCCTTAGTCAGTCAGCCCACCACTTCAGATTCCCTTCAACTCTGCCTTCCAGCTGTGCGGAATTATTTTGTGCCCTCAAAATGGCCCTGCTCTGTTTTGCCTCAGGGCCTTTATACAAGCTGCTCCCTCTGTCTGGAACACTCCTCGCCCCTCTCCCTTTTGACTGGCTAAGGCCTACTCAGTCTTCAGGTCTCAGCCTAGACACCACTTCCTCCAGGAAGCCCTCCCTGCCCTCCTCCAAGGCCGAGTCAGGTCACTGTGCCGCCCAGCCCCATCACAGCACCCACCCCGATCCGCATGTCTCCCCTCCTAAGTGTAAGCACCATGAGGCCAGGGACTGGGTCTGGTCACTGCTGTGTCTCCAGGCCTGGCCCGGCACACAACAGAATACACCTCTGTCAACCAAATGACAGGGTCAGAGGAGACAATGGGTGAGGCAGCCCCTCGCACACCGTAAGGTGCTGGGCACATGGATGGAGCCACTCCACAGACATCCCCTCCATGTCTGTCCAAAACCCTAGAAGCCTGGGCCTGCCCTGCCCTGCCCTGCCCTGCCCTGGGGTCCCCATCCCTGTGGCGCCTGCCCTGACCCTCCGTGCGGCCCATCCCCGAGGGTGCGGATATCAATGAAGGCCATGCAGGCCTCCTGCGAGAGCTCCTCGCTGCCCAGGATCTTCTTGAGCAGCGCCTGCTTGAGCGGCTCCCGCGTGTGGCTCCATAGCCGGTCCTTGCCGCGGGCCTTGGACACCATCACGCGGCTCAGCGTGTGCTTGGGCGGGGGCCTGCACGGCACAGGGACAGTCTCACTGACTCGTAGGCTTGAGACCCCATCCCCATCCAGCCCTGTGCCCAGGTTGAGGGGAGGGAACAGGCCCAGCCCGTCCCTGCGGCACCATGTGACCTGGGAAGAGACCCCAGCCCTCCCTGGGCCTTATTTTCTCAGTAAGACATGGAGATACAACCCAGCGTCGCAGCCCAGCCAGCCCTGCCGCCTGCCCCGTCTGCTCGCCCCTGCTCCTCTCTGGTCCCTCTGCTCCGGCCTCGGCACGTGCTGCCCCCAGCACTCCTCCACCGGTCACCCCTCGCTGCTCAGCTCAGATGCCACCTCCTCCTGGAGGCCTCCTCTCTGTCCCCAGCTCCATCGCAACACTGGGCGCCCAGAATCACATCTGCCTGGTTCTATGCCTGTCTCCCCTCCAGGACCGGGAGCTGGGGAGTGCCCAGGACACCCCACCCTCCCTCTCCGTGGGCACAGTCACTTCCGCAAATGAAGGAAGGATAAGATGACACATGAGAAGGGTCAGTTCCATGGAGAGAAACGGCCCTCCAGCACCCTCTGACCCTGGCCCTGCTCACGGCGGGCAGCCCAGAGCAACCCCTGAGGCCACCAGAGAGCAGCAGAGGCCGTGTCTGCCATCCGGCCCTCCCTGTGTCCGTCACCTGAAGTAGTCGTAGGAAAATTCCTCCAGCGTGTAGGGCTTGGCGCGCGGCTCGGGCTCCGCTGTTCGCTGCTGCAGGAGCCGGATGACGTCCTGCCTCTGGTCGGGCGTCAGGGTGACCAGGGCCTGGGGGCCGAGAGACAGGGGCTGAGGTCAGCTCCCTGCCTGCGGTCCCTGGGGTCAACACGGTACAGCTGGAGCCTTCCAGACTGGGGCTGAGGAGACTGCTCCATGGAGGTGGGCCCTGGGCCCCATTCTGACCCTGGGAACCCCTTTCCTCCTGGGCTCTCTGAAGTTACTCTGCCTCCATCGTGCTGGGCTCAAGACCCTTCCCTTGGTGCCCGGTGTCTGAGCCAGGCTGGGTCAGTCAGAAAGCCTGGACAAGGCAGGGGACATGATGTGAGAACTACGCAGTCAACAGAAGCTGGCTCAGGAGCTCCTTGGAAGGCTGGGCCCCGAGTCCTCAGTGCTGTGCTCAGGGGGCTCCGGAAGAACCAGGGCCTCCCTTCCCAACTCTGCCCTCACTGCCCTTTCAGACAGTGTAAGGTGATGCCCCCTCTCCCATCCCCCTCCCCTGGGCAGTTCCTCCTCTGATGCTGTTTCTAGGTCCCTCTCCACCTGGCAGAGGTTTGAAACCTGCCCCAACTTTAAGTCTGTGGTCCCATAAAACCCCCAGATCATCTTCCCAGAAACTGCGGACCATGAATCTACTGTAATCCCTCACTCCATTTTACAGAAATGGGAAGAGGACAAAGAGGGGTCCGGGGAGCCTCCCATCCATCTGACACCCCCAGGTCACATACCACAATCTCCCGCGGTGGCATGGTGACAGTGGGCATGACATACACGCAATCGGTTGGGAAGTCCCCACGCTGCTTGGTCCTCTCATTGATGCCATTGGCCCAGCCTGAGTTCATGACCTGCTCGCCAGTGTCATGGTCCAAGATGATGAGGTCCCCTTTGGCAAAGCTGAGGAAGCCAGACTCCTCGCCCGCTGAGAGGCAGAGGTGAGCGGGGCCACGTGGGGGTAGAGAGAGAGGCTGAGTTGGAACTACTCTATTTGGGTGGAAGACGTATAAGCCGCTCCTCCCCACTGAAGAACTGAGGCCTCTCCCTCTCATATCTGCTCAGTGGTCAGCCTCCTTCTACCTTGCCATATCCCTCCACACAGACACAGGCAGCGGAGAGGGCCACTCTCCTGCTCAAAAGCCTTCCATGGCTCCCCATTGCCCTTAGGAGAAAGCCCACACTCCTCGACATGCTCACAGGCCTGTTGTGGGCTGGCCTTCTGACTTCATCCGCCTCACTTCATGCCCCTCCTCCCTCACCTCGCCCCTGCCAGCCAAACCCAACTATCCACAGTACTAGACACGCCTGCCTTCTCCAGCCCCTGTGCTCCGTCCGTGCTCTCCTTCTGCCTCAAACTCTGCTCACATGTGTCCTCCCTGAACCCGGCTGCATGGGGGCCTCTCCTCCAGGCTCCACAGCCTCTGGGCCTCGCTGGTCCCTGCACTGTCTGCTTCCACCCCCTCTCCCCACTGAGGGTGGGGCTTCCATCCATTCCATCTCTGTCTTTTCCCCGCTCCGCCCAGGAGGCCAGGGGATGCTCAGTCAGGGTGGTTGTTACTGCTGCCATCACTTGGAGATGGTGGGTATTTGGGGAACACTGAGGAGGAACCCCTGATCTCCCCTGGAGAAGGTGACAGGAGACGGTATTTCAGGACCCGAGATGGGGAGGGAGGTGGATTCCCTACAGGGCACAGAGGGGAGGCACACAGTTTGGCTGGCTGGTCCAGGTGGAGCCGAGGGTGTCTGGGGAAGGATGGGTAAAAGGCACTAGCAGCCTCAGAGGCCAGGCCAAGGCCAAGGTGTGTGATCTGCCTGAAGCCCGGACCCCCGGTGCCTGGCAGCCCATGCCAGGAGCCACTCACCAGGGTTGGGGTTGTCCTGCAGGGCCACCACATACTTAGACCTCTTCCGGAGCCCCTCCAAGAAGGTGACCACCAGGTCACGGATATCCTCGGAGTTGCTGGAAGTGAAGGTGTACTCATCCCCCTTGATGGTGGCCAGCGTGAAGCTGGGGGCTGTCAGTTTTGCTCCCCTGCATGACCAACACGGAGAACAGGGCCCAGATGGGCTCAGTCCTGCCCAGCCCGAGTGAGGCGCCGCACAGCCCAGGTCAGAGCAGCCCAGCGAGAGCAAGACACGGCACTCCCTGAAGGAGACCAAGGCCAGCCCAGTCAGATGTGGCCCAGCCAGGTGAGACACGGCCCAGGTCGGACACAGCTCAGCCTGAGTCAGACATGGCCCGGCCAAAGGCACACATGGCAGGGGAAAAGCCTGCAGTGGCCCAGCCCACTTCCCCTTTGCCGTCTAATTCCCACTCACTTTTAGGTCTCAGCCCAGATACCACTTCCTCCGGGAAGTCCTCCCTGCCATCCCACAGCCCTTAGCATGCTGCTTCCTGCTTTAAAATGGCTTGTTCAATGTCCATCTTCCCTCTCGACTAAAGCTACAAGGGCAAGGACTGTCTTGTCACCACTGTATCCCTTGTGCCTGGCACCTGCCTGGTCAGAGCTGGACATGGCCCAACCCAGGTCCACATTGGACACCGCCCAGAGACACTCCTACAAGCCCTGGATGGGGGAGGCACTGCTGGGATCGCTGGTCTATTCCAGGTACCCCTCCCCACCATTGCTCCCATGTGCACCGCACTTCTCAGTTTACACAGAGCTCCCCTATCAGCTGTTGCATCTATTCCTCACCGCTGTTACTGAAGGAAAGTATTAAGGCCTCTCTATTTTAGGAATGAGGATATGGAGGCGAGTTTCGCCCAAGCCCCTGAGACCCAGGCCAGGCTCTTTTTGTACACACTCAGCTGCCGCTGTCTGTCCTTCCCATCGCCCATCTCAGATCAACCAGCAACGTGCTATAAAGACCCCCACCCAGTCAGGAGGAAGATGCTGAGGGGTCTGCACAGTGCACACAAATGCCTCAATCACATGGAACCAGGACAGGCCACGGCGGGTCTCTGCACCTGACTGATGTCCTCTGTCAAGGCCCCACGCCCCGCAGCACAGCTCCGGGAGCCTTCCCTTCCCCGTCCCTCCGCCTCGTCTCCACCCGCCCTCCTCGCTTCAGAGAGCACTGAACCAGCATGCAGGGCCCGAGCGCCAGCCCTGCCGCTGCTCTGTGTGCAGCTGTGGACAACTCCCCATCTGCATGAACGGGGGATGTGGGGGGGGTCAGACTAACCGACTGCTGGACACGGCCATGATCTCGGGGAAGGAGAGCTCCAGAAGCACCTGCTCCTGCTCATCCACGAAGTAGACGCCCGTCCAGTTGACAGCCACAATGACGTCATTCTTGGGGAGGTTGGGGCCTGGGGCAGAGACCGAGGCACTGAGAGGAGCGCCCCCTCTCCCGGGCCCTGACCCTCCCAATCTTCATAACCACCAGGAAGGTGGCCGGGGGGAAGAGACGGATTTCCATTTTACAGCTGGGGAAACTGAGGCTCGGAGACCACAACCTCCCTACAAGCCAAAACCTAAGGAAGAGAGTGCTGCAGTCAGGAAACTGACTGAGTCCCATCCCTGCCACTGTCCTGGGCAGCTTTGGACCAGTCCCTGCCCTGCAGTGAGGCCGGGTGTGGGGGGGACTGGACCATCGGAGCCCCAAGGTTCCCTCCGGCCTTGTATTTGGTGATTCTGTGAAGCTGGCACCAGCACATGGCCGGATACGGAGCACATGCCCAGTGGTGATGGCCCGAGCAGGGCTGGGCAAGTGGCCACGTGGGTTTGGGTGGGCCACATCCACTCTCAGCTGCATAGAGTTGGCCCAGCCTATTCTCTGGGCCACCCTCTTCTGTACACAGTAGGTGCTTTAATGATCTCAATACTCAGTCAATTGTTCAACCCAGTGTGTCACCGAGCACCAACTGTGTGTCACGGAGCCCTACTGGACTGCGAGGAGGCAGGCCCCACTCCACGCACTGACCTGGAGAAACCAAGCCACCCCGCAGGCAGGAGCCTGGCCGACTGGGGAGTGCGGCTCCGGCCATTCCCCTCCCTCCGCCGGGGGCTGGAGCCGCGGAGAGAGGGCAGGAAAAGGGCCCTGGGGACACCGGAGGCAGGGGGCTGAGGGGTACCTGAGAACTTGTAGGCCTCATAGAACCTGGAGAAGAGCAAGGGCCACTTGAAGCGGGCGTAATTGACCACGTCCTCTTTGACTTTCTGTGCCTCAGTTCTCCTCTGGGCGTAAATCCCCTGGAGGGGGACAGACAGCGACAGGGGACACAAGACATCATGCAGGCTCTGTCTGGAAATCAAATGTCACTGCCCCTAAGCCAGGAGCGGCCCCGCACTGCGGCGCCCTCCTGTGCACCGTGGCCCCGCCCCACCCCAGCAGCACACAGACAGCCCCACCCTCTCTTCCTCTTCCGCCACTGACAGCAGAGCCCACTCACTAGAGAAACGTGGGTCCCCTTCATGGAGAGCTCCCAATTCAGCAGAGTGACAGAAAAGCCCACAATTCAGCCAGCACACGTGTGAGGCCCAAAGCCATGGATCAGAGGGAGGCGTATGGGGAACATACGTGTGGCTAAGCGGGGCTGTGCATGCCAGACCAGACCAGACCAGCAAGAGGGAATGGGAAAGGCCCGGAGCCAGGTCACAGGGAATCGTGGGTGAGGCCGCCGCGCAAGACTGGGCTTCCAGCGGAAACTGACAGCCGAGCCCAGGAGTTAGGAAGATGGGGGCGTAGACAAGGGGTGCAGCAGCCGGTGGATAAAGCAAACAACTCAAGCACTGGCGCTTTATTATCTAAAAATACCCCTCCAAGCCCTAATGAGAACTCGGCAGTGTTGGAGAAGGGGAGGGATTGGAACGAACTCGTGGCTTTTATCATCTCTCGACAAACACGGATGGAGAGCCATGTGTGCACCAGGCGTATGGGCAGCTACCCGGGCAGGCAGAGAGCCGAGAGAGGCGGAGGAGGCTCCGGGATTAGGGAAGAGGCTGGGTGGTGTAGGGGATGGGAGAGTGCTGTTCTGAGGAGCCCTCGGCAACTTGTGTGCAAAGACGACTCTGCTCTTACACAACCAGGGCCTGGCGGTGGGGAGGCCTGTGCGTCCCCTCCAGCAGCCAAGGTCTCCCCGCCCTCTTCCTCCCCAGGCCCCACTGCCCTACCTGGGTAGGTCCCTTAGCTTGGACAAGAGCTACTCAGGGCTGGTTATGGGCGCCTGGGGCCTCAAGCAAGGGGTGGAGGGGGCCTGTACCTTGAGTTCCCCAAGTAGGAAGTTGGGCCCAAGTTCTTTCAGGCAGAAAGGAGGGTGCACTTCCTAGAAGCCCCCCCAGCACGCACCACACTCGTGAGCTGGAGCTCTAGCACATGGCTGGTGCGAGGCCGGGAGCAGGGACCCCAATACCCACAGACCCATTCCCTCAGAGGCCGCCGGCCCAGATTTGATCCATCTCTGTGTCCCTGGCACCCAGCCCAGAAGAGACGGTAGAAGACACGAGTGGACTGATGTCCACAATGGAGAAGGGCTGTCGGGAGGCAGGAAGTCAAGAGTGCTGTCCCGTCCCCCAGCAGCCTGATGGGCAGACACCTGTCGGGTGAGAGCTGTGACCCCTCTGATTCCCCAGGTCCTTGACCCTCGGCCCAGGTCACCACAGAGCCCGTCCTCCAAGACCCCTCGCAGCCCTCCTACCTTCTTGTGGGCAGCAATGGCCAGCTGGGCCCACTTCTCAAGCGTCTTCAGGGGCGTGATCTCACGGTCGGGGATGTAGGTGGGCACGAGGCTCAGGAGGCGCTCCAGGATCATCTCGGAGCCGTAGTCCACAAAGTACTGCTGGGAGGCCAGCTCGGCCAGGTCGTCCTCCTAGGTGTCAGGGCGGGGAGGTCTCACACACACACCCTGTAAGAAGCCCCTCCAGATCATAGCACCTGCCAGCCCCTGCCTCCTGTAGTGCTCAGAGCCTGGCCTTTGGGACCTGTGCTGTCACTGATCCTGGTGGAACCACGAGCTCCCTAAGGGCAAGGCCACCCTCTTGCATTCTCCTGGGTCCCCTCAGCATCAGCACAAAGCTGGACCCTGCCCAGGGGGACACAAGCTGACCCAGACAGACCAGCCAACCCATCAGTAATGAGTCAGCCATGACATTCTCAGCCCCGGAAGAGAGCGACTGGGGCTGACAAACAAGAGAAGGAGAAGGGACTGCCCTGGAGAATGGGGGGCCTGGGTACCACTAGAGATGGCTGGAGTGAGGGGAAGGCATCACCACTACTGTCTCCATCACCATCACTTCCCCACCCGTTCAAAGTACTGAACAACCAGTAGGCTGAATGCTTCAGGGGGCCAGATGGGCCCTGGGCATTTGCCCCTTCTCTGCCTGGGGCTGGTGGACGGAGCCCCAGCGATGCCTGCCCGGGGCTTCCTAGGGCTCTGGCAGCAGAGGCAATAGAGAAAGGCTCTTGGGCACCTTGAAGGCAGTAGGCATTTTCCAACTAGTTCAAAGTATTTCAGAATTTTGGCAACTGATATGGCTGCATTATGCATTCTGCCCGAGTATCAGCTCACCACCATTACCAACACCAACACCACTGCCATCCCCAACAACACCACTGTCACCACCAACACCAACACATCACCATCAGCACCACCTACACCATCATCACCACCACCAGCAACAACCATCCCCTTCATTTCCATCATCCCCATCCTCATTCCTCCATCAGTATCACCTGCAGAATCATAAGTATCATGAGAACCCTCATCACCATCATCATCAAAATCAAAACAACCACGTCACTCCTGTCCTCAGGAGATAAAAGGATACCCATTTGCAAACTCTGGTCTAAAGATGAGTGGATCTCTCACTCCTTCAGAGCAGAGTTGTCTAGACTAACTCAGAACAATTCAGCAAGTTCTGAAGCACGTACTCCGTATGATCACTGTAGTCACGTAGGAACACCTCCCACTGGCAGAATTCGGGCTCTTCTTCAAAGCCCTTGCCCCCATGGGTGGTGTTAAACCCGGGAGAAGCCTCAGTCAGGCCAACCTCCGCATTAGCTGATGGTGGGTCAGATTCGGAAAGAGGTGGCCGTGAGCCAAGCAAGCTCAGCCAGAAGATTCGCCCTCACTCACTCACCTTCTCACACCTGTATTCCCCGAACTTGACCCCTCGCACCACCTGCTGGTAGATGAGGTTGGTGGCCACGTTGTCTTCCGAGGGGTTGTGCCAGGGCGTGAAGACCTCTTTGCGGAAGAAAAGCCTCCACGGGGCATTGCGCTCCTGCGCCCCCTGCTCCTTGGCATACTGCTCACACTGGGAGATGGCGTCCATGACATGGTCACTGCCACTGCCCAGGGAGGACACCTGGGGGCATAGGGCTGGAGGTCACCTAGCAGAAGGGTGAACAGCCAGGGAAGGACTACGGAGAGCCCACAACCGTGCCAAATGTTCTCGTTCAAATGGAGAACGAGGCTCAGAGAGAGGCAGGGATGCGCCCAGGAGGCAGACCAGCACGGGACCCCAGGTCCCAGCCACGGGCTCTGAGTGGCACAGCCACATAGCTCCTGTTTCCTAGTGTAAGCCTTATGTGAAACCCCAATGGACCACGGTCACTGAAAACACAGGAGGTAGCTGTAGGTGAGAAAAATCCAGGCAAACTGGGTCAGACAACATGGTTCTGTCCCTGGACCTGCTGAGGTGGGGGCACCTCTGTGGTGTGTGACGTTGCTGGGTGTGGAGGCCAAACCACCCACCCCCAGGTCCAGGTCAGCAGAGAAGGCTCCAGGCCCAGATGTGCCCCTGGGACGCACACACTCCAGGTGGTCACTAACAAGTGAAAAGAAACCCCCATAGCAACCTAATAAGGAGTTAGATTCCCATTTACAAATGGGGAAATCGAATCTCAGAGAGTCAAGTGGCCGTGTGCCCCTCCAGGGGGCATGGCTGTCTCTGCCACGTTCTTTCTCCAGCACCAGAGGATTCGGCCTGGGCAGGCGTGACCGAAGTGAGTTCTGGGTTTCAATGCACAGTGTACGGTTGGATTTTTTTTTAGATGCTAGATCTCCACATTCCTAATGAGTCAGGCAGAGCCAGGGTTGTTATCACTGGCTGACAGGGAAACGGAGGCCCTGGAAGGGAAGTAACCGCGCAAGGGCACCTGAGCCAATAGGTGGCAGCACTGGGATCGAGCGGGTGGACAGCCCAGGCTGGTCCAGGAGGTGGCGCTTCAGGGCCGCCATACCTTATCAAACAGGGCAATGTAGAGGGAGAACCCGAAGCGGTCCTTGAGCGAGATCTTGTCGGCCAGTGCGTTGCAGAGCTCCTTGGCTGTGGTCGCCGAGTCCGTCAGCAGGGTCTTGGTGGTCCCGTCCATGAATGTGACGGGCAACATGATGGGCTTCTTGGATTTGGTGGCCTGAAAGTGACCAAAAGAGTTTGTTGGAATCGTTTCACTTCAGACCAGCTCACTCCCTCTGCACTCCTGACTCCCTGCTTCCTATGGGGTTGGGGCTGCCCCAGAACCCCCAGACTCCAGCATTCCACTGGAACATTGCCTGTCCCTGGTCACAGCTGTGCTCCCCACTGGGATAGGACCCTTAGGGTCCCTGAGCCGAGGCATTGGGGCTGGGAGGTCGGGCATTGCCACATGCCAGGAGCTTCTGTCCTCTCGTCACGTAACTATCACAAAACCCTGTGAAATGGGTACTGTTATTGCCATGTTGCAGATGAAGCCACTGAGACACAGAGGGAATGCCCTGCCCAAGTCACTTTGACCATAAAGCCAGCAGATGGGGTCAATCATCCACTGGGGGCTTTCCTGTTCCAAGAGGCCTGGGATTCCAGAACTTTAGGGTGGGTGCTTGAAGAACCACAGAATCCCAAAGCAGGGAATCTTTCTGGGGCACTGGAGACACACGTGCACACATACACACACGCCTGGGTGGGGCCGGGGCCGCACCTGCAGCTCCAGCCAGCTGGGCGGCTGTGTCCGTGTCCCATTGACGAAGGTCCTTCTGAGCCGCTCCTCACAGTACGGGGCGTAGCCAGGCGGCCCCCCGTGGATGAAGTTCCGCAGGTACTGCAGACAGAGGACCAACTGAGGGCGCCCCACCCTGGCCTCCCCGCCTGGACAGTCAGAGCAGCCTCGCCGGGTCTCCTGCCTCAGGTCCCTCCACCCGCACTCAGGACCTGATCCTCAAGGCACGTCCGCCCATGCCCCTCCTCTGCTTTCCGTGGCTCTCACTGACCTTGGGATCTAGGCCGCATGCCTCAGCCCAGCAGCAAGGCCACCACAATCTGGCCCTGTCTAGTCTCAGCCCACAGGCGACACCCCTTCCTCACAAACGTAACTGCGCCTCTTCCTCAAGGGCCCACCTCCCTGACGCCTCCCACCTGGGCAAGTGCTTTCCTCCCCACAGCGCTGACCAGCTGGGTTGGTCCTGCTGTCACCTGCTCTGCCTCTGTGTCCCCAGCACCCAGGGCCTGGCACCAAGGAGCAGTCAAGAAAGTGACTTGATGAGACGAACTAAAGTGCCTGCTCCAAGACGCATGAGGGTCCAGGAGACGCTGCTGTCAAACTCAGTCTCCTTGTAAATGAAATGGGGCTGAGCGGGGAACAGAGGGCAGTGCTGGGCGCCTGGGAGGACGGCCCAGGAGGATGGGCTGGGGGGAGACTGTGAGGCCTGAGACATGACTCAGGAGGCGCCTCCTTACCTCTGGGCTTCTCCCCCTCGCTCTCTCCCCTCGATGCCAGGCATGCGGTCCAGCTCCCCTTCCACCCCAGGAGGCCAGGCGCCTCTCCTACCTTAACGAACTTCTCGGAGGGGGCGAAGCAGCCCACGCAGAGAGACACGAGGATCCAGCCCCGGGCATAGCTGCTCTTGGAGGGGTTGTGAGTGAGCTGCTTGCTGATCTGGCAGTAGATCTCATCCCTAGGCAGGCCAGGGAGCAAGGAAGGGCAACTGCCTCAGAGGAACAGCCCCTCCCAGCAGCAGGCGGGACACACTGCTGTCCTCTCCTACTTGCCTGAGACCACCCAGGGGGAGGCAGGGTGGGGCAGGTGGGGAAGGCTGAGCCCAGGGCTCTGGGGAGCTACTGGAGAGGGTGTGGCTTTGGACACAGGCTCATCAGGCAGGAAGCATGTCTTTGACTCCAACCCAGATCCATGCTGGGGCCACAGGATCCAGAGGTGGTGTGGGTCCTGCTCTGGCACACAGCGGCCACAGCCACCGGTGACTACTTTGCTGAGCAGCACGGGCTCCATCCCTGCCTCCTCCCTCGCCAGCTGGGTCACCCAGGCAGGTGAGTTCAGCTCTCTGAGCCCAGCCCATAGTCATAGCAGCAGGTGCAATTTCTACTAACGGCACCCGGCAGAGCAGAGACAGGAAAACATCTGGGGAGTTTCTCTGGGAGATGGAATGAGTAGGGACTTCGAGTTTATCTTGATAAACTTCTGTAACATTTGAATATTTAAGTGGCCACGTATTATTTTCATAATCAGGTGAAAGCAATGAAGGAAGTATTTTGGGGTTTTTTTTTAAAGGGAAATTATAGGATTGCTGTGAAGAAACACTAGCCGAGGCGTGGAAAGCCCATGGCAGGGTGCCCGGCACAGTAAACCCTCAATAATGCCCACCCAGTGTAGCTGCCGCCTGGTCAGGGACAAAGCAGGACCCACAGTGAAGCCGTGACCGCCAGGTGGCGCCCGCGGCTGCTCCTCCCTCCCTGAAGGGCAGGCCTGGGCAGGAAGGCAGGGCAGTCCCATTCAGCGTCTCCTCAGTTTTGAGAGTTCACAGACCAGGGCAACTCCAAAATAAATTCTGAGGGTGCTAACTTTTTAGCACAATAAATAAGGACATTCAAAACACGCCACTTATACACACAGTCTGCTCACGATCTATCTCAATCATTTCAGAAACAAAGGTAATTTTATATCCAAAAGTAGGAAGGGTGAAATCTCAGAACAAAGATCAGTCCTTCAAAAAAGTCAAATTTAGCTTCAGAAACATTCTTATTTTTCCCATCGTGTCACAGACCAGTGAAACTTTATCACCTGCCACTGAGAGCCCCTGACCCCATTCACTTTATGGACAGAGAGATGGAGTGACCGAGGCGGAGAGAAGGGAGGGATCCACTGTGGTCCCTCCGGGAGTCGACACCCCAGCCTTCCGACTCCTGGTCCAGCATCCCAGCTCTGTGTTCTCTAAGATGTGACAACTCCAGGTCTGATGTGAGATAATTAGGCGGCAAAATCTTGCCCCTTAAACACAGCTTGGGTGGCTACCTTTTCTTCCTAGAGGCCGGTGACCCGGGTGCTATGCCCATCTCTGGCGAGGTAGTAACTGGCCTCAAGGAGCAATGGAAGCCTGGCTGGAATGCAGGAGGTCTGGGAGGCTACTGACCCCTGGGCAAGTCTCTTCTCCTCTCCGGACCTCAGTTTTTCCCTTGGTAAAATGGGGCTCAACTCTCCCCCGCCTGGCTCCATCCTGCTGTCATCCCAGCATGCACGGGTTCAGGGCATCAGCTCTCCTCACTGACCATCCCATGCAGGAGTTCTCAGAAAAGTACTATCCATTGTCCCTCCACTGACCCAGCTGAGCTGAGTCCTCGATCGCTTCCGGTGACTCCTGGATCCTCTCCTCTCCTCCCCAACACCCCAGGGGCCTGAATAGAGGCCTCTGCCGGGCCTGGGTGGAGAAGGAGGCACTTACAGGATTCCAGTCATGCTGAGCACGGTAACCCTGCCCATGGGCCTATGTGTGGGACACTGAGGGTGAGCTGGCAGGATGGGGTTGAAGCAGAAAATGCAGGTCAGATAATGTTAACAGCAGCCGCAATTTACTGCTCTGTAGGTCCTATGTCAGACACCCCGTAGTTTTATCCGCCCACAAACCGTGAGTGGGTACTGTTATGTATTCCCTTTGCAGATGAAAAACTGAAGCTTAGAGAGATGAAATAACTACCAGGGTCACACGACTAGCTGGCAGCACAGCTAAACCCGGCCTGTTCAGCTTAATCTGTTGCTAAGGTGACAGCCACAACGCAGCCACCAAAAGCCTTTCAGGGCCACACTCCAGGAAGAGTGGGCTGCCTCCCCGTCAGCCGCCCCTCCCTGCGCCCCGGCCCCTCGGGCGCTGACCGGAGTGCTGGCCGCAGGATGCCGTTGCCGATGATGAAGTGCAGCTTCTCCAGGTTGGAGGTGGGCCGGTCCTCCAGCATGCTGTTGTCCTGCACCGTGGACTCCCCGTCGTGCAGCCTCTTGGTCACCTGGCCAGAGGGAGGGGACAAGGCTTGACCAGGGAGGGTGAAGTGAGGGGCCCTGCCCCGTGCTGAGTCTGCCCTCCCCCGGGAGCAGAATCCCAGAGGGGCCAGAAGAGCCAGCTTCCTGCCACTGTCATACCCTGAGCTCTGTCATACCCCCACCAGTGTCATACCCCCGGCCTGTGCAGAACAGACACTGACTCAATGAATGGGCCACACGACCAGGGAGCACTGGCCTGGTGCCACCCACTTCCAGAGATAAGGCTCCTCTGCAGCTGTTTGACACCCACCCATGCCCCCAACCCAGGGAAGCCCTTTCAGCCAGGACTGAGACCTGCTCCCCTGACTCTTGGTGGGATCACTGTTTCTCTGGGGTGGGATCCAAACACAACTCTGACGCCCAAAGTACATCCCAGGTTCCAACCACCCGGTCACCATCACCGTCACCAGTGCCCCCGGCCCCTGCGTGAACAGCCCCAGGCCCGGGTTCTCACAGACGCGTTTCTCCTCTCTGGTCCCACACAGCCCACAACGCCACCCCTCGCTCTGCCCAGAGACACGCAGTGAGTGAAAGGGCAAGGGGTAGCAGAGCCCCTGCAGACGGGAGGGGTGTGGGAGGTCCTCACGCCTGCTGGGCACACACAGCCATCATTTCACGCCATCTTGCCAGGGACCCATGAGTAGGGGTTTTCTTCCCTGGGCCTTTGCATACCAAGGGGCGGGGCTGGCCTTCAATTCTGGGGCTACGTGGCTGCAAGACTGGACTTGAGCTTCAGACACAGAACAGGACAGGGGCAGAGGCAAAGCAGGCTGTGGAAGCCTGGAGGAAGAGGCTGACTCTGCTGTAACGGGGCCCAGCAGGCAGGAAATGTCCTCCCTCTCACCAGCTGCCACTCCAGCCCTCCCCAGCTCTTAGGCCCCCTCCTCTGGGAAACCCTCCCTGACCCGGCCCCAGCCCGAGCTCACTGCCCTGTCTGCCTGATCACTCCCCACACTGTCCAGCCAGGACCCCTGGGGACAGGCAGTGTCCGCTCCCACTCCAGTCCCCGTGGGTCCCGAGCCCAGCCTTGCCCCGGCCTGAGCCACCTAAGGCAGCCCGGGGTCTGCTCTGACCTCCTCTGTCAGTTTGGACTTCTTCTTCAGGGTCAAGTGCACCAGCTTGTGCCTCACACTGCTCTTCTTCTGCCCCTCGGGGAGCTGGGCCTGCAGAACCAATAGGGGTCAGGGTCAAGTGATTGGGCCCAAAATAATGACAAGTGCAGCTGACAACAGGGCTGTGCCCGGAGGACTGTCTCACCTTCACACTAAGGGTGATGAGGTGTTCCCCACGTTGCCACCCCCTCCCCACCCCCCCCAACATCTATCCCACCAGCCAAGTGACAGGTGGGAAAACAGACTCAGAAAAGCGTGGTGACCCGCACAACACCTCCCAACAAGTCAACAGTGGCGCTGGCTCTCACCACAAAGCCCGTCCGCTCTACATGTGGCCTCACTCAATCGCGGTCAGCACGTTACAGTTTACAAAATGCTCACACATTTGTTCCCACAAGTAGACAGAGGAGAGCAGGGGTCGGGGAAGTGAGGCAGAGGCCAATTTTAGGTAGGCCGCTCCTTCTGCTGAGGACCCCAAGGCTGGGGATGCTGGGCAGCCCTCCCCACTGGCCTGGGAGGGACGTCCACCAGAGGGCACCCGGGCCTCACCTCGCCCTCACCCTGCAGGGCCTGCAGCTCCCTCTTGTATGTCTTCTTGCCCAAGGTCTCGTAAATCTTGGTCATCACAGGGATCTTCTCGCTGCCGTCACTCATGGCCGTGTGGTACTTGGGCTCAGGGAGGTCCCCCATGAACCGGAGGATGGTGATCCAGACCGCCAGGGCCGCCTGCGGATAGAGCCGCCGAGTCAGAGAGCCCCGGCACAGCATGTTGCTAAAGCCATCAAAATAACCAGGGGGTTTGGGGAGAGGGCTGGAGAACCCGCGGGCAGGCCCCTGAGCTGAGCTCGTTATGGGGGTTCCTCAGGATCTGGCCCGTGAGGCCCCATCCCTGCACAGCAGGGACCCACCACCTCAGCAGCCACACTGCCAGCACAGCCCAGCCCTCACCAGCTGGTCGCCCTCGTCGTCGTGGTACAGCAGCGGCTGCTTGAGTGGCCGCCGGGTGTAGGTGTGCATGGTCGTGCCCTGGAAATAGGTGGCAGCGAACTTGGCAAATTTATACTCCGAGAGGTCCTCCTCATCCTCGTCGGGCAGGGGCAGGGCCGCATCCAGGTCCTCCTCCACCATCTCCCTCCGCCCGCGTTCCAGGTCCTGAGGAGACAGGAGGGGTTCCCTGCCGGGGGGACAGACTCAGGGCTGGGCTGTGGTCCCCCAGCCTGTCCCTGTGGGGCCAGCCCTTCCTCCACAAGGGTGAGGCTGTGTCATCCTGTTCGCTACCCAGACAGAGCCTGACCCATAGTAGGTCCTCAATACATGAACGAAAAAAGTTTGTGAATAGCGTGGAGGGGAACACTGACTGGCTCAAGGTCACGTGGCAGGCTGCTGGCTGGACAGGGCCTGGGACTTGTGGCCCCTGACCCAGGTCATCATCGCTGCCTTCTGCTCAGAGGGGACCAGGTGGACTTTAAAAGGGTGCAAGTGGGGGGAAGGCCATCACTCTGGGGCCTGTCCCCAACCTGGTACCTCAAAGCCGCTAGGTGCCTGGCCCTCCTGGCCTGGCAGGCCGCCCGAAGTCCCCAGGAAGCCAAACATCTTGTCCACCATGTCTGAGTGATTGATGGGCTCGTGGCGGGCCCTCTCCATCTGCTCCAGGAGCTCCTTCTTCCGCCGAGCCTCCTCCTTCTCCTTCAGCTCCCGCTCCGCATCCTCACGAGCCAGTTGGGCCAGGCGCTCCTGGGAGGGGGAGGGTGATGCAGAGGAGATGGGTGTCAGTACCTAGGGCCATAGCATCAGGGAGCAAGCCCTGCTCAGGGAGCCCCAGAGAGCCCTGCGGCAGCTAGGCCTCAGTCCCAACCTTCACCTGGGCCCCTCTGCCCGGGAAGGACTGAGTCTCAGCTTCTCCATATTGGGCCACGCCCAGCTCAGCCCTCACAGTCCACTGTAGCCAGAAGCCCAGCCCCAGGCCACAGAGAAGCCTTGAGACAAGCCTAGAGAATAGTGCTGCCTGTCCTTGGGGCTCAGCGGGGAACTACCTCCTCCGGGAAGCCTGCTTATGCCTCCCCAGCTGGAAAGGACCACACCCACCCAGAACTCTCACAGTCATCGTTTCAAGAATCTAGACCAGGGCCACCCAACAGAAATAGAATGGGAGCCACGTATGTAGCAGCTACACTTAAAAGAGTAAAAAGAAACAGGTGAAATCAATTTCAAAAATATATTTTATCTAACCTAATAGTTCCAAAATGTTATCTCAACATGTAATTAATATTTTAACAATAGCACTGAGATATTTTATATTCCTTTTATTTTCTATTTTTTGAGGAAGATTAGCCCTGAGCTAACATCTGCTGCCAATCCTCCTCTTTTTTTGCTGAGGAAGACTGGCCCTGAGAGAACATCCGTGCCCATCTTTCTCTACTTTATACGTGGGATGCCTGCCACAGCGTGGCTTGCCAAGCGGTGCCATGTCTGCAACCCAGATCCAAACCTGCAAACCCCAGGCCGCTGAAGCGGAACGAGCGAACTTAACCACCTGCGCCACTGGGCCAGCCCCTATATTTCGTTTTTTCCTTACTAAGTCTTCAAAACCTAGTGTGTACTTTACACTGTGAGTGCTCTGCCACTTCATGGGCTCAGGAGCCAGGCGGCTGGTGGCTCCCCCACAGGGTGCTGTCGCCCCGGCTCAGGCTATTTACCTGGGCGTCACCTCCACGCTCCTGAGGGCGTAGACCCTCTCACTCTGGAGCCACTACCCCTGTCCTCTGCCTGGCACAGGACCAGGCACCCATGCAGGAAGGAAGGAAGGTCGCGGGGACAGAGAATCCGCGGTGCTGGGGGAAAGCTGCTGAACCAGTGAAAGGGTGTCGCAGGTGCTGCCGGCCTCGGCTCACCTGATGCTTGCGTTCGGCCTCCTCCTTGGCCTTCTTGGCGCTCATCTCCTTCCGGAGCTTCTCCTCCTCCGCCAGCCGCATTTTCTCGGCCTCCAGGCGCCGCAGGTACTGAGGGAAGGGGCAGCCAGGTGGGCACCGAACCACGTGTAGCTGTCACGGTGCTTCCCGCCGGCTCTGCCCCACCCCACGCTCACTGAGTTCTGGGACTGAGAGCGACTTTGCCAAATAATTTGGCAGAGAGGTAAACTGAGGCCGCTGAGAAGTTCTCCCAGTCACGCAGGGAGTTGGCGGCACTGTTGATCCCAAAGCCAAACCTGGTTGGCCTGCGCCTCCCAAAGACTCAGGAGAGTGACCAGGGCCCCAGCCCTGCCCTTGGCTGGGAGGATGGCAATGAGGGGGTCTGGCCCCACTTTTGTGCCTTCCTCAGAGGAGGCGTAGCCCTCTGTCCCCTCATAGGCCTCAGCCAACAAGCTGGGTGATCTGTCTGAGGTGGAGCAGCACCCCACGGAGGACACACTCTGGTGGGGCTGGGAGCCGCAGGTGCGGAGGAGTCGGGACCCCTCACCTCGGCCCTGAGGCGCCGGTACAGCCTGCGGGCGATCAGGCCCCGGGCGTAGGCCTGCACGGTGAGCACGGCCCAGAGGCGGTGACGGAAGGCCCTGCGCACCAGGTAGGCGCGGCAGCGGGCCTGGAACTCGATGATGTGCCGGCGGGCCAGGCGGTACTGCTGGTGCAGCTTCCGGGCGCGGTGCAGGGCCTGCAGCCGCAGGAAGCCCAGCCGCATCTGGAAGGACAGCCGCGCGCTCAGAGCCCGCTCCAGCCCGGCCCCGCCAGTGGGGGCGTCCCTGCGCTGGGCTCCCTCTCCCACTGGCAGGCCCCGAGGGCAACAGCTCTCTCTTCTCTCAGAGGAGGGCGCCCCAGAGTTAAGCAATGTCTCCTCTCAGAGGAACGTTCCCTAGGGAGTGGCCTTGGCTTCTCCGGAAATGGGGACCCCCCCCCCCAGGGACCTCCAACCTTAGATCAGAAGCTAGTCTCCCTCCCGTCCCCGTCCCCAGCCCCAAGTCCAGGCTGCAGCCCCAGTGCTCTGCAGAGGTCCATGTGAGCCCCCGCTCCCGGCCTCCTCCCAGGTCTGTAATGACCCAGGTGCTCATGACCCACCGAAACACTCCAGGAGGAAAGCCGCAAACATTGCTGACCAGATGGGATGAGCCGCAAGGAGCAGACAAGGACTTTGGGCCGCGGCCGGGCAGGAGGCCAGCCAGGCCAGGCACAGGTAGTGCCTGCTGCCATGGCAATGAGGCTGAGTTCAAAAGCTTCCTGGGGGAGGCAGCGGCCCCTGGGGAGGCTCACCAGCTCGTAGTTCCTCCTGCAGTTGTGGCCGCGCCAGTGCCTCTGGATCAGTGTGGCGGCGTTCTTCAGCTTCAGGAAGTTGGACCTGAAACAGCAGGGACGCAGGAGGATCTCGGAGCAGAGCACCAGGGCCGAGGCAGCCAGGGTACGGGGGTCTGGAATCGCGAGAGCAGGGCCAGTGCCAGCTCTCTTTCTCCAGCTACGTGACCTTGGGCAAAGGCGTATAAGCTCTCTATGCCTCAGCTTCCTCACCTGTGAAATGGGTAGACTGATAGCTGCCTCGCCTGCCTCACAGGCTAGTCACAGAAACCCAGTAAGGTAGGCGTTCAGAAGGTGTTTACTGAATGAATAAGGGTGTGAATAACAAGTAAATAAAATCTATAAAAAGTTAAAACTTTTGGGGGCAGCCCAGTAGCATAGCAGTTAAGTTCACATGTTCCACTCCGGCTGCCCAGGGTTCGCTGGTTCGGCTCCCGGGTGTGGACATAGCACCGCTTATCAAGCCATGCTGTAGCAGGCGTTCCACATAGAAAGTAGAGGAAGATGGGCATGGGTGTTAGCTCAGTCTTCCTCAGCAAAAAGAGGAGGATTGGCAGCAGATGTTAGCTCAGGGCTAATCTTTCTCAAAAAAAAAAAAAAAAGATCAAAAGCTTTGAACGCTGTAAACATCACGTATTCCTGACTAACGTCTTCATTTTATACATGAGGAAACTGAGACTCGCTGAGGTTGGGACTGAGCTCACGTCATCTGACGGACTCTGAGTGCAGCGCCATCCCCCTGCACATGCCAGTTGGCTTCTACAGGACGATGGTCACCTTGGACCTGATGGAGGACAAAGAGACCACAAACCAAACAGCAGGTGTCTGCTGAGTGTAGAAACAAATAAAGGAGGAGTGAAGGGTGGATGTGTCAGCGTGTGAGGGAGCCCACAAGCCACGCCTGGATGCACTGAGAGCAACTGTGGAGAGGATGGAGAGATGGGCGGACAGACAGATGGTTAAATGGACAGGTGGATGGATGGATAGATAGACAGATGGATGGACAGACGGACAGATGGTGAAAGGGAGGGAGTGACTAGACGAACTGCAAGAGGGGCGGGTTGTGGGATTTTGGTGGAGCCTGAATCACACTCCAGAGTCAGCCCTGCCATTTGTGAATTGTCACAGCTTGTCCCTTACATGGAATATGGGACACACTTTGTAATTTATAAAATCTCAAATTTCCTCTGTAAGAAATTTCATCAGGCATCCAAGACCAGCAGAGTGGCCATGTGTGTGCACCTCACATATCCACGTGTGCGTGCTTGTATGAAGGTGAGCGTACTGTGCTGTGTGTTGACGGGAACAGGTCTGTGTAATCATGTGTCTGTGTGTTCATCAGTGTCTGCACGATCGTGTGTGCATGCTACGTGTGTGCACATGGTGCGCATGTTTATTCCTAGTGTTCATGTGGGGGGAAGAGAGGTGAGCCAAGCACACGCACACACATCAGTGTGTGGGCTGAGGTGGGGAGGAGCTGGGGCTGGCAGGTACCTGTCTTTGAACCCCCGGATGACCTTCTGGAGGAGGATGACTCTGTCGGTGATGGCCTTGTCCCGCTCCACCTCCAGCAGCATGTCGTGGTGGTCCTGCAGGGCAGAGGTCCTGAGCAGTACCCCCACCAATGTCTCCAGTCCCAGGGCGGAGGCCACCCCAAGTGGGCCTTGTCCTTCACTGGGAGCCCAGGCCTGGGGCTCAGTTGGGCCCCACAAGCTCCCAGCCCTGCTCTGGCCCCATGGGGCAGCCTCCTGCAGCCACTAATACAGAGAAGGGTAACTGTGGCTGTTTCCCAGAGGTCCGGGTGGGACAAACGGAGCAGGAGAAGCCTGATTCGACCGGATGGGATCAGAGGGCCCCACAGGCACACACTCTGGTTTCATCCCAATCCCTTGGGCCATCTGTGCCCAAGCTCCCACTGTTCTAGATGTCTCTGTCACATTGGCCCCTGACCTGAGCCAGGCCACCGTCCTTTCTCTCCAAGATCTTGGCAGCAGCCTCCTACCCAGTGTCCTGGCCTCTGGCGTTCCCACTCTGGATCTCCCTCATGGGGGGATCTTACAGGATACCCCACGGTTCCCAGGGTCCAGCCTGGTCTCCTCCCCTGGCACTTAGGCCCTCCATGATAGAGCCCTGCTGCCCTCTCCAGCCCTCTCTCCTCCTCACCCCTGCCGAGCCCCCAACCCTCACTTCGGTTAGACGAAACTCCATCATTCATTCAATACATATGAATCGAATGTCTGCATGTGCCAGCACTGTGCCAGGTGCTGGGGTGGGGCTGCAGTGAGCCACGCAGACCTGGGCCCTGCCCTGGGGAGGCTGAGTCTCATGGGGGTCTCAGACAGTCACAGAGAGTCACAGACCACATCACTCGTGGACAGGGCCCAGCACAGGAGAGCTGCTCAGCCAAGGCTGAACGAATGAATGAATGAATGAGAAGCGGGCGTTGGACTCTCAAAACTACTGCCCATTTCTGAAAAGCCCAGAGAGGTGAGGATGGGGACGATGATGATCCTCAGAGCTCTCCGGCACCAGACACCGTTGTGCTGCACACCCTCCCTCACACACACAGGCTGGGGTCAGACCAACCCAGGCTGGAAGCCCTGCTCTCCGTTCAAGGTCAGCACCTGACCTTGGGCAACTCGCCTCTCCTCTCTGAGCCTCTGAAATGGGCAGAATAATCCTACCTCACAGGGCTGCCAGGAGGACTAAATGAGATCATGGACAAAAAGCCCCACTCGGGCCTGGCGCACAGAACGCGCCTTCGAGGTGGCAGCTGTGAGATGCACAGGCGGTACAATCGACACACCTTTCTGGAGAGGAAACGAAGGCTCAGGATGACGAAGGGATGGGCCTCTGGCCCCTCAGCCGGGGAGGGATGAAACTAGACCCCAGGACTCCCTCCAGCTCAGGCTGGGCGCCTCCCATCCCTGGATTGCCCGAGCCCCACCCGCACCAGAGGAAGGAGCCCTGCCCTGTCACCCAGGACAGCCAGAAATCTAGTACAGCGGAAATGGAAAGAGGGAAGCTGGCATGCTGGGAGCTCACGCTGACCCCGCTGCAGCTGCCTCGCCACCACCAGCTCCCAGCAAGCTCTGCTCCAAGGCCAAGACTCCCCACGGACCAGCTTCCTGCTCCCAGCCCTGGCTGCTCCCCAACCACCCAGCTCCCTGTGTCCTGGCCAGGCTGGGATGGGAGCCAGAGGAGCTCCACGTGCGTGCTCAGGGGGGTGGGAACGGGTCTCCTACAGAGCGAGGGGGTGGCCCATGGCCGACCATAGCCTAGGATGAACCCCATCTGGCAGGAAGTCACAGAAAGGGACCTAAAGATACACTCATGAGCCTCCCCCGCCCCAACACACAGGTATACCTCATCTTACAGATGGGAAAACAAGGCTCTGAAAGGGCCAGCGACCTGCCCAAAGCCTCAGGGCAGACTCCACAGGGTCAGGACTGAATCCAGGACTCCGTGGTGAGCCCACCTCTGGCCTTCCATTTCCTCACCCACATCCAGTGCTCTGACCCGACCCCCAGGTCATAGATGGTCTCAGTACCAATTTCCCCTCTGCCACCAGAGACTTGCCCCACACCGGCTCCTCCCGGCCACAGCTGCAGGGCAGGAGGACTGCACGGGGCCAGCACTGCCCCCTCTGCGGCTGCACCTCTTCCAGAGAGGCCATGAGGACCCGTCCCCACCACGACGGCGAGTTCACAGACCCCCATGTCTGCCGAGGTCAGAGGCTATGCTCACCTTCAGGAAGATCTTGGTTCTGCCAATCTGCCAGTCATCGTGGGTGCCCAGCACAGCCTCGGCCATGCGCTGGCATGTCCCCCGAAGGTCGTCCTGGGGGTGCACAAGGGAATGGGCAGCCCAGCCAGTAGAAGACCACCTGAGTGTCCCTACTGAGGGTGGGAGGCAGGGCTCTGGCTCCAGCGCTGCCCCCGACTCTCTGTGTGACCCTGGCCGGGTCCTGCCCTCTCTGATCCTCAGTTTTCTCCTTAGCTTAGTTGGATGATTTCGAAACCCTCTCCCACATCTAACATCCAGGGCCCACTCGGCAGCCCCGATCTTGTTCATTACACCACATGTGTGAATTTGATGTCAGCTGAGAGTGGCAATCGAAGCCTTCAGATGCACTCCAGTACCTGACCCCCAATTTTCCCAGCTGTAGCTGAGATGGACGAGGTGATGCTCCAATGAGAAAACTGGGGCCCCGTCCAGCCCAGAGCTGGGACCCTCCCTCCCAGTGTCTGTGCCCCCAGCCCTGCACCTGCTTATAGGCTGGCTTCACCCCAGGCAGCAACACTCGGTACCGCTCCACGAACTCCACGAAGCTGTAGCGGATGGGGTAGCCAGCCCGGCGGATTCGGATGGTCTCCATCATCCCAGAGTACCGCAGCTGGCGCACACAAAGGTGCCGGTCGAACAGCTGCCGGGCACAGGGCCAAGGGCATCAGCGCTGGAGGCTCCCGCTGGGAGGCCAGCTCTGCTCTGCATTCTCCCAGCCCCAGACAAAGGCCCAGAGAGGCCAAGGCCACACAGCACATGAGGAGCAAAGGCAGGAATGGACCCAAATCTGCAGTTCAAACCCACAAGCAGCACGAAATGAGACTCTCACGTGGGGTGAGCTGCATGGTTTAGGGGCACAGAGGAGAGATGGCTTAATTCCTCTTGGCATATCTCAAGGGGGCTTCATGGAGGAGGCGGTCTTTGATCTAACCCTGAGAGGAGAGAGGGCACTGGGGTGGGGGGAGGGCGGGGCAAGCATGTGCAGAGGTGCAGAAGCCTGAAAGCGAAGGACTCCGCGGGGGACTCACGGGGACCGAGAAGGCTAATCCATGCCAAGACTATGGTTGTGCGGTGGTGGGTGCCCTGCACAACCCCAGGGACCCCCTTCATATTACAGCCATCATAGATTTCTAGTTACTGAGACAACTTTCTGGCTGCTGACAGTAAGGTGCCTTAAGGAGGAGACATTTTTTTTTTTCTAATGGGCACAAAGTTCTTTTTGCGATGGCAACAGGGCAGGCCTGGCCCCGGGCTCCCAGAAGGGTTGGGGAGGGCCTCAGAGGCCGGACTAGTGGGGCAGCAGGGAGTGACCAGGTCAGATTTGCATTTGAGACCCAAGTCTCTCACTGCAGGGGAGGAGAGGCTGGAGGCGGGTGGCAGGAGACCAGTGAGGAGATCCTGCTGCAGATGCTGAGGTCTGGGCCCAGAGGAGGTCCCGGCAGCATCTGAGAGCAGGAAAGACAGTACCCAGCTGCCTTGGCTGGTCCCTGGCCTCAGTCCCCAGACCCTCTGCCTTAGAGGGGCTCCCTGGAGCCCTCTTTGACCCTCATGTCCCTGCAGACCACGTCCTGAGCCCCAGGGAGACTGGCCAGCCCACTCTAGGCAATGTTTCCAGGCAGGGGGCTGGGGGCAGGGGGCAGGGGCAGGGCCAGCAGGAGGCTTCCGCCACCTGCTTCCTCTCCCTCCAGGCACTTTCCCTGGCCCAGATCTGGCCTCCCGCCTTCCTTCCCTCCCCGGACCCCTCAGGCCCCAGCTTCTCCCTGGGCCTCTGGGAAGAGCCTTGTGGTAAACAACACCTCCCAGAGCCATGGAAGGAGAGGGCCCCCAGTGAGGAGCGGCCCAGGCTCCTGGCTCTGCAGCCTCAAGCCCCTTAACGTCCTTGAGCCTCTAGTCCCGCATCTCAGATGTGGGGCCATAACAGTCCCTCCCTCTTAGACCATCGGGAAGGTTGAATGGGGTTGCAGAGGGACAATCTGGCCTGTGCTGGGCACACAGAAAGAACCCAATAAATGTTATTCAGAAGAGTCAAAACAGAATGTTCCCAACCAGCCAGAGGAATCCAGGAAGGCTTGAAGGAGGAGGTGGTGGTTGTCCTACTGAAGGAGAAGGGGCTTTCAAAGTGGGGACCACAGCAAGAACCATGGCTGCCACTTACTGAACACCTCTTAGAGGCCAGGCAGTCTGCTGCATTATTGCCTGGAACACCCCCAGGAGGTGGGTAGGATCTGCCCAGTTTCCATCTGCCCAGTGAGGAAACTAAGGCATGAGAGGATTAAGTGACTTGTCTCCAGTCACCCACCTTGAAGGTGTTAAGAGTCAGGATTTGAACCTGCGTGGGGCCCGCTGCAGAGTCCAGGCTCCTTCCAGGGCACCTGCTGCCTCCAGTAAATCGGGACCTTGCAGTTCCCGGAGACGACCAAGTCTCCCGCCGCCCAGCCCCCGCCCGGCCCTCCATCCCGCCCCACGCTGGTCCCCGCTGGCCCGGCGGGCCCGGCAGCTCACCATGGGCTTCTTGAACTCGTTGGGCTTGATGCAGCGCACGAAGAAGGGCTGGCAGGCGCCCAGCGTGCGCATCAGCAGCTCCAGGGACCGCTTGAACTGGCTGCTGAGTGTGGGCGAGCGCTTCCTGGTCTCGGCGCCCTGGGGGACGGACCGGGCGTGGGAGGGGCTGGCCGGGCCCTCAGCCCTCCGGGAAGGGAAGCGGCGGGGAGGGCGCTGGTCAGGGCCCAAGGGAGAGCCGCCGGCCCGGGCAAGCGGCGCTGGGGTCTTCCTGTGACCCGCCGGGTCTGGGCTGGAGCTTGACCCCACCGGACGAACCCGTTGGGGAGCCTCCCAGGACCTCCAGAGGTGTGGCGTCTGGGCCAGGAGGAGCGCTGCACGCGGAGCAGGAGCCTAGGGTTCCCGCCCTGGTGAGCTGGATGACTCCGGGTGAGGCACAGCCCCTCTCTGAGTCTCCCTCCTTCCTTCCCACTATAAATGAGTGGCCGGACTTGGTCACCTCGGGACACAGAGGTCGTCTCTAGGGACAGGTAAGACAGACCTAAATTCAAACCGTGGCCCCACGACACCCTAGCTGTGATCTCAGGCAGGTCACTAAACAGCGCTGACCTTCAGTTTCCTAAGTGGGAATGGTGCCATACATCGAGCTGACGGGGCTGTGAGGAGGGTGGGCAGGGCGCGTGTTGGTAAACAGCAACCTGGGAACCGGGATGTGTGTGTGTGTGTGTGTGCGCGCGTGCGTGCGTGCACGTGGGGGTGTGTGGCAGGGTGCTGCCTGTGCCCCCTCCCCTCCCTGTGGGATTAGCGGGTCAGCAGCAGGCTGGGAGGGTGGCCCCATAAGCCGCTGAGAAGGCACCCAGCCGGCCTCCCACCCTGCAGCCCCCCGAGGCCCAATGAGCCGGCCGCCATGGGTGCGGGTGAGCTGGCCAGCAGCCCCTGCGCTCCCGCCCTGCTGGGCCCTGTCACACACTGTGAGATGAGGTGGGCTGCTGGGGGACGACCCGAGCGGCAGCAGACGGAAGGCGACCGTCTCAGACGGCTATGGAAAAACTGGACGCTGAAAGCAGGTTGGATTCCAGAGCATTTTGATGTTACCGCTTTCGTGGCAATTTCATGTGGGTGAGAATTTCTTATTGGTGAATTTGATTATTATTGTAAGATTTTATATTTAAATGTCATAATTTTATTTGATATCCTGTAGCACCAAAAACCAGCAGTGTGCATTTGATGTCTGGGGCCCGGGGGTGGGGCGGCCAGAGGCGTTGAGCCCATGGTGACGTTGGACGACACGTCCCTAGACTGAGGGGAAGTGGCCAAGAGACAGCGAACGCCTGCTGGTCTGAAATGGGCCGCATTTTCCGTTTTAGTTTATGTGGAATATATGCTAGGGTTTTGCCGAGGAAGCTGGCAGTGCTCACACTGGGGTGGGACGAGCATCAGGTCAGCCCCACGGCGGCCTCAGAGCCGCGTCCAGCGGCAGCACTGGGTGACCACCCCAGTTGCCTGTGCAGGCTGGGTGTCCTCAGCATGGGTGAGAGCCCCCACCAGGAGCACACACAGGACACACATTCATACACACAGGACACACAGACACACACCACACACAGCATATGCACACACACACAACACACACAGAGCACACCCATAGGCACACGCACAGCACATACACACAATACACACAGAATACACACAAGCACATACACGCAATACCCATAGCACACACAAACAATACACACATACAACATACACACACACACACATTACACATAACACACACCCTTCTTTGGTTTCAAACATCACACTGAAACTACTTCTGTCTGTCTTCCCTGCTGGGCTGTGAGCCCGCAGGTCTGCCTCGTTTGTGCCCCAGGGCCTGGCACATGTAAAAAGCCACAACACTTTGCTGAGCTGAAGCGGTGCTGGACTGGTTCCTAGTGTTCGTGGGCTCGCCAAGATTGTATACTTTCCAGTTGCTCAGGCCAAAAATCTAGGAACCGTCCCCGACTCCTCTCACATCTAATATGTCAGCAAATCTTATTGGCTCTACCTCCAAAATGAAGCCGGAGTCGGACCCTTCTTACCACTTCCCCCGTTGTCAGCCTGGTCCAGGGCGCCAGTATGGCTCTCTCAGATTATGGCAATCACCCCCAAACTGGCCTCGCTCCCTCTGTCCCCCACATTCCACACCACCCCCCACTGCACTACAGACACAGCAGCCTGAGGGAGACTGTCAAAACACAAATCCAGTCACGTCTTACCCAGCTCCAAACCCTCGATGGCTCCCCAGTTCACTCAGCATGAATACCAAGGTCCTTGTAAGGACGAACAAGGCCCCGCAGAGACTGGTCCCCGTTTCCTCCAGTCTCTCCTCCACCTTGCTCACTCCCTTCCAGCTGCTCCAGCCTCCCTGCTCTTCTTGGAACACACCAGGCAGGCGTGGGCCTCCAAAAGCACCTTCGGGCTTTCACACTTGCTGTTCTCTCTCCCTGCAACGCTTTTCCTCCAGAATGCCCGTGGCTGGCCTCTTCACCTCCTCATCAACTTCTCAGTCGAGCCTTTCCTGACCCCCACTCAAAACCGCAAGCCCCACCACCGGCTCTCCTCCCTCCTTAATTTTTCTCTGTCTCCTATATCACCGTCCAACATACTATATATTTTACTTATTTTATTTGCTTCTTAACTATTTCCCCTTCTGCCAGAATGTAAGTCCCATGAGGACACAGACTTTTTTCTGTTTTGTTCACTAGTGTGTCCCCAGGACATAGGACAATGTCTGGCGTGTGACGGGCCCTCCATAAATGTTTGTGACTGAATGCAGGAACGAGCCAATGGGAGCTGTGAGTGGCAGGGTCTGCTCTCACTGCCCTGGGTTTCTGCCCTAAGTAGTTTTATTTCATTGAGGAGAAGGGCTGTCCTTTCTGATATTCATTGTTTTCTGGGATAACCTGCAGGTATTTGGGGATTGGGGGACAGGCGGAAGTCAAAAGGCTAAAGGTCAGTGTTAAATGACTCCACGGAGGAGACCTGAGGGGCAGACACCTGAGCGTGCGGTGAACGGGGCTGGAAGAGTGGATGGGAGAAGGCACCTGCACGAGGAGTGAACAGGAGTCCTGTGGACTCCGGGCCCTGGACATGTGACTGGGGTTAGACATCAGTGGGGGGGTGTACAATGCCCTGGAAGAACCCCCATCCTCGCCGCTCACCATCCCTCCAGCAGCAGTGGCTGGGGTGGGGCCGCCCGGGGGAGGCAGACACAAGAGTCCAAGGATGGAGGTGCAGGGGTCGGGGACCTGCATGACGGGCGTTCAGATCCCTGGGAGGAGGGTGCGGGCCTCCAGCCTGAGGACAGCGCTGCACCAGAACTCTGTCCTCGGATAAACTGACCTACTCACTCTCCCTTCACCAAGCGGATTTCCACTTCCCTTTACAGAGCCATCATGTTTCCAGCAGTTGCAAAGCATTCTCTCCCTAGAGGGGACGCTTACAGAGACAGCATAGTACAGTGAAAAGGGGCAGGGACCTGAAAAGCCTCACTCCAGCCCTCATTTGTATGTGACGTTGGACAAGTCCCACACCTCCCCCAGGCAGACCTGGGTCCGATCCCTGTGTGTCACAAGCTGTGTGACCTCGAGCAAGCACCTTGGCCTCTCTGAGCCCCAGCTTCTTTACCTGTAATGTGGGGGCAGTAGACTCACAGGGTTGCTGTGTAAGTGTGTAGCTCACAGCGTGGCCCAGAAGAGTAGATATCATTGGTATCAAATTTGTCCTTGCTGTGTTCTAATTCTGTGCTCCCAAAACTCCCTCAGGAGTGGGCCACTTCCGGAGACCCTATGGTTCCTCAACCGGTGGGTTCTAGTGCCAGGGTCCAGGGGAAGGGGCCTCAGAACAGGAAACTTCAGGGAGAGAAGCCTCAGAACAGGAAACTGGATGCCTCCCGGCGGTTTGGAAGCGGAGAAGGGGTAGGAGGAGAAGATGGGTTCGATGGTTGTCCAGGACTACCCAAGATCAGGAGGAAGGGTGGACCTGGGTAGGGGGCTGGGGACCAGAGGAAAGAACGAGGGAGAGCCCAGAGCCATACCTGGCTCACGGGTGCTGCGACCCTACAACACTCGGGCTTTGGGTGGGAACTGCTGGAGGCTGGAGCTTCAGTGCCCAGGGTCCCTCTCTGCTGGTGGCCCTACATTCATCTTTTCAGCGGCTGGGCCACAGTGTTGGACAGGGGTGGGGGGTACAGAGCCGACCCACAGGCAGAGGACAGAGGGCGCCGTCCAGCTCCCTGACATGCCTGAGGCTCTGCTCAGCTGCCGTGGGTTTCGTGAATCGTTTCAGAATTCTCCGAGGCGCTGGGCAGCAGGGGGATGCCAGACATGCAGGAAGGAAGAGGGACTGAGCATAAGATCAGATGCGGGAGGATGTCAGTATTAGGCAGAGAGGAAACCGAGGGTTGAGAAGAGAGAAGGGAGGCCAAGGGGATGGCAGAGCCACACTGCTGCTGAGGGTTACCCGGCACCTCTGGGGCCTAAAGCACCTGGGGAGCCGTGACCTGACGGTGGCTGCCAGGACACAGCAGGGATGCTGCTCCAGGGCCCAAGGAGGTCCAGGGTGATGACTTCTAGTCCCTGCTCCCCAGGATGTGTGACGTGGGGTGAGTCACACACCATCTCTGAGCTTCACTCCCCCATCTGCCAATGCAGAAAATACCACCGCCCCTCCTGCTCCACAAGGTTATCAGAGGGTCTGACCAAGGCTCAGATGGAGAAATGCTTCACAGGGCCTGGTGGGAGGAAGGAGCAGGACTTGATGCCTCAGGGAGACTCAACATGGGCGCAGGGCTTGAGAGACAGGGGTTCAAGTACCCGCTCTGCCCCCGGTTCACGGGGTACGCTGGACAAGTCTTGCCTCTTTTTCTAAGACTCAGTTTCCTCCTTTAAGAAACTGAGATGCCTGCAGTACACACGACTAAAACCCAAAAAACAAAACCACTCCACAAACCACGCCACAAAAAAACACACTCCAAAAAAAGAAAAAGAAGAAACAGCCGGCCCTTTCCCCAAGCCTCAGAGCCTCCCCAGGGGCCGCCGAGGCCTCTCCCACCATCCTCTGCCGGGGCCGGGGTCTTTTACCTTCGCAGCAGCTGCTGACTGGCGGAGGGTGCCCGATGAATAACCACAGAGAAACTATGCCAGGAACCACAGTGCAGGGCGAGATGGGGGGCAAGGAGAACGTGGTGGGTCAGAAAACGGAGGGCCAAACCCACCAGGGAGAGAGGAGGATGCTCAGGGCAGAGGTCTGGGCTCCTGGGGGCCAGGACAGCACGGGCACCCGGACAGGCACCGAGGGGGCAGCCGCTGTGCCCTCCTGGTGAGCCCCTTGATGCACCCTCCAGGAAGCCATGGGATGGAGGAAAATAGGAAATCAAAAGGCATACACTCCTGCAGGAAACAAGTCCACCAGACCACCACTCTAGGGACAAAGGCGATGCAGAGGATGGAAAATTCTCCACCCCCGTATGGGTGCAGGGCTGGCGCAAATACACCCTCTGTGCCCGTTTCTCTGAACGCCCACACTCATCCACGTCCTCGAGGCTGGACATGCTCCCTTCACCAGCGCTCCCTGTTAATGGCTGGAGGTCCCAGGAGGGGGGGACCCCCAGGGTAAACAGAGTCCTGATCAGGCTCCGCTCTGTGACCTGTCATGTGACCCCACCCACAACCCCCAGTCAGTACAAAAGGACCAGACGGGAGGATCTTGGAGGCCCCCAAGCCCCCTCACAGCACAGCAGATGTCCCCTCAGGTGAAGCTGTTGGACACAGACCGGCTTCTGGGGGCCCCTCCCACCCAATGGAAGCCCTGCCCCCACGTTACCATGGCGACGTCGGCCTGGAAGAGCTGCTTGATGAACTTGTTCCTGGAGGAGTGGACCAGCTGGATGATGTCTCCGTGCAAGGTGTCCCGGTTCTTCTCCAGGAAGCCTGGGCAGCGACAAAGAGCAGTCACATCTTGCCGGCTCCGGCAGCCTCCCGCCGACACGACTCAGCCCTGCCCAGATCCGCAATGTCTGAGCCAGGAGGACCCTCAAAATTCACCCAGGCCAACTACACCCATTTTAATGTGGGGGACACTGAGGCCTGGAGGGAACAGCAGCTTGCCCAAGATCACAGGGAAAGGCAGCGCCAGAGCTGGAACTGGAACGCCGTCTCCCGACCACACAGTCCCCTCTCAGGCCTCGTCAAAGAGAAGGGCAGGAGGTCCCAATCCCCGGAAGGGAGCAAGGCCACCTTCCTGACTGATCCCCCAATGCCTGAAATGCCAGCCCTGGTCTTTTGAACGAAAGTGCTAGAAACCCTTGTTAAGTAAGTGTGTCACCTGGGAGAGAGCACATGTGGATGCGGTACTAGCTAAGAGAAAAGGAATTCATTTAAAATGCCTCGTGTCTGGACAGTGCCTTGTATTCTATCTACAAAGACCCCCACAGCACCGCTGCTCACACCTCCCCCTGTGTGTGCGGGACGGGAGGGGATTATCTTCCCCATCCCACAAGGGAGGAAACCGATGCTCAGAGAAGCTAAGCAAGTTGTCTAACAACACACAGCAAGACACAACAGGCAGTTAAGACTCAAACTGAGGACCCCTGGTGCCAGCTCAGGGAGGCTGCCCTGCACCTCACAGACTTTGGAGCTGGGATGGAATTAAGCTCTAATTACAGCTCTGTGACAGACTCACTCTGGGACCCTCGGAAGGTCCCCTTCTGGGCCTCAGCTCCCTCACATGTCAGATGGGGATGATAGTACCCATAAGCTCTTGCTTGTCTTCAAATCACCTAACGCCACCCACTTCATAAATGAAACGCTGGATTAAAGCAGTACTTTGCAAACCAGGAGATGCTGGTTGAAGTGTTTAAAGCAGCTCAAAACTGGTTAGTTAGCAAGTCATTTCCCTCTCCGGGCCTCAGTTTCCAAATCCATAAAAGTAGGTGCCCCTTACGTTCCCTCCAGACCTAACATTCTACAGTTTTATAGCTTCGCACAGAGTCCACTCAGTTTCCATTTCTGCATGCTCAGCAGCAGCCTGAAGCCTGGTACGTAACACATCCCAGTGACTGGTGGTTGAACCGAACTGAAAAACACAATCCTCTGTTACTCCAAACGACAGCCCCATTTGTTTGCCCGACAGTCCTTCAAACATAACGTTGCCTTCCTCCTCTCTAACAGCGGGGTCAGATCTCACGTCCAGTATTTTAAGGAGGGCTGGCAGCCTTCAGATTCCAGCACGGCTCACTGACACACACTACCGCCTTCTGGACCAACACGACAAGCAAGTCTGAAACCCATGTCTCTTGGCAGACTTGTTTTGAACTTCCCTGGCCTTCACCTGTGGGTGGGACTCTTTGGGGTTGAGCGGCAGGAGTTAACGCAGACACATCCCACAGCTGCTGCGCCCTTGCCCTCGCCCGAGGCTGAGGCCAGCCCCTCACGTCTGGTGGGAGGGTGGGGTTGGCAAGGGCGGTCTGCTAACTTTTGACAGTCCCTGTCGGAATTCCAAGTGGGTAAGCCTGACCGTTGTGACCCTCCTCTTCACTTCTACCTTTAAAATGAGCCCGATTGCGTGTCCCATGAGGAAGAAGCTGCATCCCCTTCAAAGCTCTCACTTGGTCTTGTTGCTGAGAGAACCTTGGTGGTCACCGGGCCGGTTCAAGGCCTGGCTTTGCACCTCATGGGCTATGTCATGGAAGGACAGTTACCCGTCCCTTCTGAGCCTCAGTTTCCCCATGTGTACCAAAGAGCATTGAGCCCACCCAAAAGAATTAAACAAAAGCAGGGACTCCAACAGATGCTTGCACACCCGTGTTCATGGCAGCACTATACACGACAGCCAAAAGGTGGAAACGACCCAAATATCCATCAATAGATGAATGGATAAATTAAATGTGGTGTGTATATATGTACAATGAAATATTAGCCATAAAAAAGAAGGAAATTCTGCCATGTGCTACAACACGTATGAACCTTGAGCACATTGTGCTAAGTGAAATAAGCCAAATACAAAAGACAAACACTGCATGAATCCACTTATATGAGGTACTCAGAATAATCAAATACGTGGAAATAGAAAATAGAATAAAGGTTACCAGGGGCTAGGAGGTGGGAGGATGGGGAGTTATTGTTTAACGGATGCAGAGCTTCTATTTGGGGTGACGCATAGGCTCTGGGAATGGATAACGGTGATTGGCGCACAATATTGTGAAGGCACTTAATGCCGCTGAACCGTAGACTTAAAAACCGCTAAAGTGGTAAATTTTACATTACATATATTTTACCACAATTTTTAAAAATCTCTTAAAAAAATTAAAAAGAGCCCTGAGCCCAGTGTTCCCTAAGGCCACTTCCCTCTTTGCATTCCAGGCCCCTGGCGTCTCAGTCCTGGGCTGGAGGAGGCGGGGAGGGCCCAGGCCGAGAGAGACAGCGGCCGACAGCGCCCATACCTTGGCTCTCATAGTAGACGACGCCTGCGAAGTGGATGATCCCAAACTGCGTCTCATGGTTGTTCTTGGGGGGAACGTAGTTCGAGTTGAGTTTGTGCTGGGAGTTCAACTTGTGCAACATGGTGGTGTCCGTGCCCTGTGGGGACCGAGGGGCTGCTGTGGAGCTGCCCTCTCCTCCCCACCCCCCTCCACCAGGCCGCGCTGCCTTTCCTGCCCCACGTCTTTGCACCCCGTCTTTTGTCTTTCTTAAAAGCTTCCCCTCCCTTTATTTATACCCCACACAGTAGCTCTGTGGACCCCACTTCCCCATCTGTTAAGTGGGTGAACTGCAACTACACCACCTTGATAGTATATTCCAGTTTAGAAAATCTATTTCCCATGATTAAAATTGATTAAAATCCTGGGAGTCCCTCTCTGACTCCGAGACATATTCCGTGTCTGCAGCACCTACTCTGTGCCAGCTGAGTGCTCAGATCTTCATCCTTTGGTCCAGCACCCAGGGGACTGTAGGTGACCCCCAAATGCCAGATGAATGCACTTGAGTTGGCCCCAGAGCCACCCTGAGAGATGGGTGTCATTGTCCCATTTTACATGTGAGGAAAGCTGGGGCTCGGAGTGCGCAGGGGAGCTGTCTGCCCGCGGCCAGCAGGGGACCCCGCCCTGCGGCAGGCCCACCTTGGGGAACTTGCTCTCCTCGTCGATGAGGGAGATGATGTTCATGGGCTTGTTGGCGATCATGTCCAGGGCGTCCTGGTTGTCGGTGAACTCGATGTGCAGCCAGTCGATGCTCTCCAGGTCGTACTCCTCCTGCTCCAGCTTAAACACGTGCCGCACGAAGAATTGCTGCAGGTGCTCGTTGGCGAAGTTGATACAGAGCTGCTCGAAGCTGCAGGGCCCCGGGGCACGGGGGACGCGGGGGCGGGGAGGGGGGGTGTGGTTCAGGCCCTGCTTCACCACTCAGGGGCCTGGCTCCACTCCACGTGCAGCATGCCCTTGGCCACCCTGTTCCCATCATGGCATCTCCAACCTCTGAGCCAGGGCAGCATCGTCAACTCCAACCCCCTCCACGTTCAGAAGAGGACACCGAGGCCCAGCCAGGGCAAAGCACTTGCCCAAGGTCACCCAGTGAGTCACAAGGAGAGTTGAGGCTAGAACCCTTTTTCCCTGCATGACCAGGCCCTGTGAGAGGGCTGACGGGTGGGCACCAAACCCCTGACAGAGCCCCTGGGATGGGAAGAGCCAGGGCGCGGGGAAGGTGGGCCAAAAGAGAGACCCAAAGTGCCCGGACGTGGGAAGGGGGCTGATGAGATTTGGCAAGCAGAGCCTTGACTGACAGCTGACATCTCTGAGCCGCCAACTGAGCCTGCTTGCAGGTGACACTTGGTGTATTCAGTGTGGGGGCTTTGAGACGTCACACATTGCAGGAATTGAATTATTGAAGTGACTTGCCAGGAGTCACGCAGCTAGGAGGTGGGGCAGAGTGGGCTGCTCCATCCGTCAGCCCCTCACATGGCCCCCAAGGGGTGCAGGACCCCAAGCGTGGCCCATCTCAAGCTTGGCTCAAGCCCGGCCTCGCGTGCTTCAAGGCCCCTTGCAGCTTGGACACCGGGCAGATCAGCGGTGGGGCCTGGCGTGTAGAGCATCCCCACCACCCTTGCTGGCCCCAGCTGACCCCGGGCACTGGTGGGGATGGGGCCCACCGGGACGACTGAAGTCAAATTTCCAACGGCCCGCCAGAGTATGCTTGGAGCCAACGAAACATGGTTTATAGGGAGATGTGACAGTTCTCAGGCCCATGTTGTGGAAGAAAATCCCCACAGGGCAGACCCCCAGGTGGTACCTGTTCACAGCAAAGTTCTCAAACCCAAAGATGTCCAGGAGCCCGATGGACCGGCGAGAGTTCTTCACTTCCTGGGAGGGCGGCTTGTAAATCGCTGCGTTGATCTTGTCCACGATCCACACGAAGAGGCGCCCGTAAATGCCCTGAGCAGAGGGCCGGCCACGTCAGCCCTGGGCCGGCCGCACCTCCCGGGCCAGCCGCACCTCCCGGGGAGACAGATCAGGCTCTGGGCCCTTGGCGGCCCCACTCAAGCTTCTTCCATGGAACAGCATGCCGTTTGCAACCCCCAAGCCTTTACTCAAGCTGTTCCCTCTGCCGGGAGCACCCTTCCTGCTAGAACAATGCCTCCTCGTTTGTCAAAGCTCTGCTGAGACACCAGCTCTGCCGGGAAACCTTCCCTGACCTTGCCGGTTGGGAAGGAGCTTCCTGTGTTTGGGCTTCCATCTCTCATCCATCTCTGTCTGTCCCATCAGCTCTGGGTATCTCAAGGGTCCCAGAGCCCAGCACAGACCCGGTGCAGGGGAGGCGCTCAATGAATGGCAAAGGGGGGACTGTGGGAACAGGAAGGACTGGGGACCCTCCCCACCCAACCCACATCCTCTGCGGTGTCTTCTTAGGAGACACCAGAGAGGGTGTCCCCTGGGCTGGGAACAGCAGAGCAGACCGAGTGCCCAATGAACATGATCCCACATGAGGCCAGGGGTGGAAGGCTAGAGGGGACCAGAGCTGGCACGGCCCCTGGAGAGCACAACACCCAACCCCTTGTGGGACGAATGTGGCTCAGGGGAAGACAGACTCTTGCCGAGGCCACAGAGAGAGCCAGTGGCCGGAGTCTGGACCCAAGGCCACTTTGGGGTCAAGGCCCCCATGTCCTTCCAGCTCTATGCAATCTGAGGGTCCTGAGCATCAACACCCCAACCTCCCGAGGTGCAGGGGAGCCGGCGGCTGCTTCGCCATGGCCCACCTTGACGAAGGCGTCTCGCACATCCAGCGCCTGCTCCCTGCTGAGCGGGGTGGACACCGTCTCCCCCCGGGTGATGAGGGTGCGGCTGGTCAGGCAGGTCATCAGGTCTGGAGGGTTCACCTGGTGGGGTGACCTCAGGCGCTCACCCAGCCACCCGCCAGCCCGGCCCTCCCTCTGCCCACACCTCCACCTCGCTCCTGCCTTCCAGCCAGGCTGTGCTCAGGCTGTTCCCTTCACTGAGAAGGCCCTTCCCCATGGCCCCAAAGCCAAATCCTCCCACCGATCAAATCCCGCGAAAACACTGCCTGGAAGGAGCTGCTCTTTCGTCGACAGCACCCCCCCACCTCCCCCACCCCCCGCCAGCGGGTCGCCTGTTCCTCCCACAACTGGCTCTGACTTCAGCTTTATTCATCCCAGTTTTCCAACCCAGGGCAGAACCTAGTAAGCGTTTGCTAAAAGACTGACAGACTGACGTCCTCAGGGCCCCAGCCCAGGGCCCCCATGCCCCTGCCACCCCCAGGGGCCGCCGGGCTGGGACGGGCTGTGAGACGCCCAGGCTCCGGCTCCACTCCTCCACTGGGACCGGGTCCAGCACAGACCCTGCACACAGTTGGTTCTCAATATGGAACTTCCGGAACTCTCCTGGCAGAGGGCCCCAGCCCCCCAGTCCCTACTTGCTCAGCTCCCCAAGCCTGAAGTCAGACCTGTCCCTCTGAGAGAAACAGAGCAGCCGCAGGGACAGGAGGCCAAACACTGACCTCGAGCAGGGACGCGGCTGTGGCCAGGCACGGGGAGAAGAGGACCTCGCACGCATCCAGGTTTTCAAACGTGCGGGCTGTTGGCAGCAAGAAGGCGCAGTGTCAGGATGGCGGGCACCGTGGGGACCAGGGGCCCGGCTCGGAGGCCCAGGTTGCCAGGCCTGTTCTCAGGGGCCTCCCCATCACAGAGGGCAGCAGCACTGTGAGTACATGCCTCTCTGGGTCAATATGTTTGATGTATGTTCTCACCATGAGCTACGGGCACCATGAGGGTGGGAACTGTGGACACCAGCACCTGGCTCCACGCCTGGCATCTGAGGAGCAGACACTGGCAGCCACACTCCTCTCCCGCAACCTCCACTCCCCAGAGCTCTCAGTGGCTCCTATGAGACAGGCTTCGTGGACTTGCCTAGCTCAGTGCTTGATACCGCCTGCCCTTCCCCACAGATGCCCTGCTCTTTCAGGCCTCAGGACCTTTGCACAAACTTTTCCTTCAGCCTAATGCATCCTTTCTCCATGTCTCTTAATCTTTCAAGACTCACTAGACTGTGAGCTCCTTAAGAGCTGGGATGACTCATTCATTCACGGAGCAAACTTCCCCAGAGGGACAGTTTTGACTTCAGGGTCAGGTCTTACTCTGTCTAGGGACCAGGCTGGGTACCAAGAGCAAGAGCAGAGTGGGGCTTGGTGCCTGCCTCAGAGGACCCACCTCCTAGCCCAGTACATAGTAGGTGCCCAGGGAGTGTTAGATGAGTGAACATGTTCCCTTCCCTAGCCTTCCCCCTTTTCTGAAGATGGCGGCTCAGTCACTCACACTTTAGTATGAATTAGTTCAAAGATCTACCCTCTCTCCAAGACATCTGACCTTAAAGAAGAAACCAAATTCAGAAGGGGTCTTAAAGGGCCCATAATCAACCCCCATATACTTTATCTGTACATCCCTATGGTGGAATTTCAGCACAGTGAAACCACCCCTGAGGCTAGCAGACCTGTTCAAATCTACCCACAGGTGAATTGACCCCAGCTTCCATCCCAAAGAGGGTACATGCTGGGACAGAAACTGAGCCACCGACACCCCACGGACAGCTGGGTGTCGTGCTGCCCTTGGATCCAGTGCAGGCTTGGGGGAACCACTCAGGCCCCTCACCCTCATACTGCAGGTTGCCCAGGTGCAGGATGGTGGCCAGGAGCTTCGAGATCTCCCAGTTCTCTGTGTCGGTGAACATGAGCACCTTCATAGCCGAGCGGATGTTGGCGTACTCCTGGCTGTCCTCCCGGCCCTCACAGGCTATGCAGTTCCCCTGGGGGACAGGGGCACAGTGGGTGAAGGAGGGGTCAGGGAGGCCATGGGGGCCCCCAGAGAGGCAGTGCCTGGGCTGAAGGACCCTCTGCCAGGCCAGCCCGGGGCCCCTGGGCACCGACCTCGCCCAGTAAGCACCAGGACTCCTCTGGAAATCTAGAAAGCTCCTGCCTGGGCTTCTCAAGAACACACTTCCCATCTCTGGGCACCCCGATGCCCCTTCCTCTCATGAGCGAGAGGAGCCGGGTCACTGATGCCAAGCCTGCCCGTCACCCTGCCAGGCAGTCACAGCACCAAGGTCCTCCCATGCTCCCCCGCCCCACGGACACTGCACTCAGGGACTGAGCCCTCACCGGGTGCAGCCTGGTGTGGAAGGAGGAGGGGTAAGTGTACACACACGGAGCGTCGACAGGAGTCTGTCCACTGTGTGTGCCTATGAGACCTGTGGTGTGTGTGTGCGTGTATATGTGTTCAACTGTGTCAGCCAGCCACAGGGAGTGCCCACGTCACACACACACACACACACCCCCCTTTGTTGTCCCACATCCCTCAGGTGCCGTAGCCCACACTTGTGTCCATGTGGCCTGGCCCAGCTCCAGGCAAACAGGCACGGGCTCTCCCCACGGCTTAGGAAGCTGGTGCCCCCAACACAGCCTGCTGTGCGCATGGTCCCCCACTGGTGCAGGAGGCAGCGACGGCCCCAGGGCCTACTTCTCCTTGGTGGCCTGACAGCAGCAAGAGGCTGGACCCTGGGCCCTGAGACCAGTGAGCCCTCGAGGCTGAAGCCGCAGCAGCCTGCGCCGTACAACCCTGGGGGCCTGGCTGAGCAACCAGTCTTCACGTCCTCAACGACTGAACTAACACCGCGAACGTGTGCGGGCAGGTTCATGTGTGTGTCCATGGGGGCATGTGTGTGTCTATGGGTCCCTGCATCTGGGAGGACTACACCCGTTTAGGAATATGCATCTACGGTGAGAAATTATCTAGATGCTTGTGCAAGCAGGTGCGTGCTTGCAAGTAGGGGACAGGCCCTACGGCATATACAGGCCCAGGGCGGCCTGGGCAGGTCAGGGGACAGGTGAAAGCCCACAGGGAAGTTCCCACCCCCCCAGGCCTGGAGCTGGGGAGAGGCTGGGTGGGTGCCCCCACCTCGCTGGGATGGGTGTCCCCTCCCCAGGTGCCCCACTTGGGCCTCACCATGGCCAAGTAGTTATAGTCGGAGGCCCCGCCCAGGCCCAGCTTCCTCTTCTGCTCCTCGCTCATGCCCTCCAGCATGCAGTAGAACACGTGGTAATTCCGTTCATCTGGGGCCTGAAGAGGTGGTCACGAGGTGTCAGGGGGACGGGGGAAGGCCATTAGGAACCAGACAGGTCCACGTGGGAGGGGAGACAGCAAACGTGGTTTATTTACTATGTCAACCAGTGGTTTCATGAACGAGCCCCAGGGTGGGGGTCCTGGTGGGACTGCAGGCACTGAGGCCAGCAGGCAGCCAGCTGCAGAGGGACAAGCAGGCTGTGCAACCCATGTGTCCCAGCCACCCAGAGGCTAAGGGTCCTGTGCCGGGACAGCCCTGCCCCGGGGCTCAAGCCCACCTGGCGACAGACGCGTGACTTCTCCAGCAGGTACTGCTCAATCTTGGCGCCCTCGATGGCGCCCCGCTTGTTGAAGTGGATGTCGATGTACTTCCCAAAGCGGCTGGAGTTGTCGTTGCGGATGGTCTTGGCATTCCCAAACGCTGCAGGGTCGGGAGAGGCTCACAGGCGAGGTCAGCCCCTCCCCCCGCCCTCCGCCCTGGCGCCCAGCCACGCCCTGAGAGCCCCAGGCCTACCTTCCAGGATGGGGGTGGCCTCCAGCACCTGCTGCTCGATCCACGAGTGCTGCCCGCTGATGGCTGCCAGGAACTGCAGGATCAGCTTCGTGCTCTCTGTCTTCCCTGCCCCAGACTCCCCACTGCAGAGGAGGCCCAGGGAGAGGCAGGACCTGTCACAGCCCCCAGCCGCACTCCCCCCCCCAAACTCCCCATCTGTAAAATGGGCTGACAGTAAGGACCTTCCAGGGCTGGGGGAGGGCTAAAGGAGCTCAGTGCTCTGCCACATCCAAGGGTTACTTTCCTTCCCCTTCATTCAGACACTCACACCCCTCCATCCATTCTTGCCATAGAGCATGCACCTGTTAGATATTCCATCAATGCTTTGTCCTTATACCCTCTGCCCAAGAGAGAACAGGAGCCTGAGATTTCAAGTGATCATAGTTTAATAGGAGCCAGCAGTAAACAAAGCTGGACTCAAAAGCTAACATGAGCTTTGGTGGCATTAATAGAGATATAAGACTTGGGAAAGAGGAGGTGATTCTCTACATTAGGATGCAGCACAGAGTACATACGGTCTGGTTCTTGAGCTTCATGGCATTTCTGACCGTATAGGCAATCCCCAGAGGCATTAGTGGGGCTCAGAGCTGGAGATCTGGGTGCTAAGCCTGGAGTGCCACGCTGGTACTGGGCCACCCACCTGATGATGCAGCACTGGTCTCGGCTGTTGCGTTTCATGTTGAAATAGCAATTGTCAGCGATAGCAAAGATGTGGGGGGGCATCTCCCCAATCTTCTTGTTGGTATACTGGCGGATGTGCTCTGGCGAGTAGATGGAGAGCAGCTGGTAGGGGTTCACGGCCACCAGGATAGAGCCCGTGTATGTCTGCGGGCAACAAAGGACAGGGAGCTCACCACTTCCCATGTGGGCGGCTCTGCCTCTAGAAAGCTCTCCAGCTCTGCCCTCTGGAAGGGAGAGCACTGGCTTTGGAGTCACACAGACCTGGGGTCAGAATCCTGCCTCCCTATGAGCTGGGGGTGGTGCCTTCAGACCAGCATTGGGTCTGGCTCGGAGCAGGTGCTCAGTGACGTTTGATGAAGCGAGGAGGGAACGGGGGGAGGAGGGAGGGGCTCTAAGCCTCCATAGCCTTATCTTTATATGTAAAATGGGCAGAATATCACTGTGTGTGAAAATTCATGGAAATAGTGGACTGTGGAATTCACAGCACACATACTCCTCCAGTACTGGCTCCACCCTTGCCTCCAAGGCCTGCATCCCAAACTTTTGGAGTGAAATCCATAAACTGGACCATTTCAGAGTGGAGGCTGGGCTGGTGAGAGGTGAGGGGAAGCCACAAAGAGCTGAAGGGGCCAGGTGTGTGGTTTGGGGGCTGGGTGGGCCCCAGTTTCGGCAGGACTGCTTCAGGGCAGAGGAGCCCATGCTCTGAGCGACACGGTACCCTTAGCCGTCCTGGGTAGCGCAGGTGCGGGGGCCAGGTGCACCTCAGAGAGCCTTCTGGGGGGCTTTCTCTCCTTGGGCTCCTTTCTCAGTGTGTAGATTGACTACCTGTGTGCAACACGTCCTGCTGTGGGCCTAGGGCCCTGCCACACAGGGGACAGCATGGCCTGGCCCTCCTGCCGCCAGGGTGGAATGAGGCACTCAGAATGCTCCCTCCTCCCAACCCTCCCCACCTCTGCTTGAAAAGGTCAGGCCCAGCCCATAACTGGTGATGGATGTATTGACCTCTGGGCCTGGAGAGGCTGAAGCAAGATGTGAAGGCACAGGGGAGGTGACAGCCCCGCCCACCTCGTCCAGCCCAGGGCTCAGCGCATCACACCAGACCACAACTGTGCCCAAGCAGCCTCAGCCCAAGGTGGCCATGCAGGGAAGGCACTGTGCCACACGGCCTGCCAGGGAAACGCCCACCCCAGGCCAGGTGGCCACACAAAGCAGCCCTGGGCACCTGAGACCCAGGCTCCAGTCCTGGCTCTGCCCTCCCTGGGCCAGGGGACCTGGCCAGACCGCCCTCCCCTGGGCCCCAGAGGACTCTCCTCTCCCATCCAAGCAGCCCACGCCAGAAGCAGCTCAGCCTCGCCATGCTGACCGACTGACCATGCGCAAGAGCCCAAGCGGGAAGAGACGGGGCGGGCTGGGGAGAGAGGCTAGGGGGAGCGGCCAGGCCGAGCACATGGCGAGAGCTGGGCCACACTCACCCGCCCTCCACAGTTGGTCTGAGGTTGGAAAGTGGGGGGCAGGAGAGAAGGGAGCTAGTCAGTGGGTAAGTGGGGCATAAGGGCCTTCTCCACCAATGACAGCCCACATGGCCCAGGGCTGGGCTAACTCCTCCAAGCAGAACCCACTGACCTCCCACCCCAGGACACCTCAGCCACCATCCCCTCCAGCCCGGCCTGCCTAGCTGTGGGAGCAGCGAGACTCTGGTCCCCAGGTGGGGGAGTCAGCCACAATGAGCATCCCTCTGGCGGATCACTTTGCTGCTCTAAGTCTCAGTTTCCTCATCTGGAAAAGGGGGGTGCAGTTAACACCCACCTCCCAGGGCTGTTGTTAAGACCAAAGGGCGTAACCTTTGACAGCTGCCTGGTACAGACTGGCTGTCCTTAAGTGCCACCTTCCTTTCTTCCTGATACTTCCTCAATAATGTGATCCTCCACCTCCTGGCCCGTGATCACACAGCATGAGGCTGGCTCCATACAGTCGTTCGAGAATCCTTCACTGAGACACCCGGGGAGGATGGAGGCCAGGGAGGGAAAGCCCGGGGGTGTGGGAGCTCAGAGGAGGCCCGTGGGTTCCTTGAGGTGGGAGGGGTGGGAGCGGGGAGCAGAGGGCTGTCGGTGGGAATCAAGCACAGAGGCGTGAAAGGGCGTGCCATTTGGGAGGTCTGCTGGAGAAAGGTCACCCTGGCAGCCGTGGGAGGATGAATAGCAGCTGCGGAGGCTGGAGCCCGGGACGCTGTTTCAGACCTAATGAACCAGGCAATGGGGGAGTCAGAGGCAGACAGAGGTGGCCTGAGCACAGGGCGGGGGCAGTGCCAGAGAGAGTGAAGTGTGCACTGGGACACCATGAGAAGCCCTCCTGGGGCTGGACCTGGACCCTCTTGTCCCACCCACAGCTTCCACGGCCCTCTCCATCTGCCCACAGCCCAGGGGGCCCTCCTGAGCCCCAGGTCCCTCAGCGCCCTGCCTCCTGGAAGTCCCACTTGATGTCCACCAGCTGTCCAGCCCAGAGCTCGCCCTCCCCTCCAACCCTGCTCCTTCTCAGCCTCCCATCTCCACCAACAGTGCCACCACTATCCTTCACCCGAGGCGAGACCTTGAAGGCCCCTCGATGCCTCTCTCTCCTTCACACCAGCCCAGCTCTCTCCATTGGCACAACCACCTCCCTGGCCAGGCACCTCCCCTCTGGGCTCCTGGCTTCCCCACTACCCCCTACAATGTATCCTCCACTGGGAGCCAGGGTCAGCTTTTAAAGAACCTGTCCATGTCATGACCCTGCTGAAAACCCTCAGGTGGCTTCTCATGGCCTCAGGACAAAGTCCATATCCTTTCCCTGCCCACAAGACCCCAAGCCCTGAGCCCCAGCCCTGGCCCCGCCAGCCACAGCCCACAGCCAGAGGCTCCCTCCACATTCAATCTTCAGCTAAAGGCACCACACTCCACTGCCTGCCTGTGCACCAGATACCTTCCGCTCACCCTTCAGGTCCAAGCTGGGATGACCCCCCTGCAGGAAGCCGGGCACCCTCCTGTGTGATCCATCACAGCCTGTTTCAAAATAACTGATAAGAACGCGGCCTCTTCCTTCGGGGAGGGGACCGTCCCCAGCAGAAGGGCAAGGTCACCGCAGCTGCCCGGAAGGCAGGACTTGGCAGCTTCCCCCCACTCCACACTGTGAGGTGTGGTCATGTCCCCCCTTCCCAGATGGGAGAGATGAGCCTCCGAGAAGGGGAGGGACTTGCCAAGTTCACACAGCAGATAAGCGGGGAGTGGGAGGAAGTAGGGACCCTGGCACCAGAGGCCCAGCTCGCCTCCCCTCCTGGGCTTCCCCAAATCCAAGGAATGCACCTGTGGGACTGCTGAGCTGGCCATCAGGGGAGTGGAGGAAGCAAGGAGCTTGGCCACTGCTGACAGTGAGACCAAGGCCCCTCCTGCCCCCCTGTGGGCCTCGGTGCTATCCATCCCTCAGGGCTCTCGGCACTGCCCCCTGAGCCCTCCTGCCCTCTCTCTCCAAGGGCCCACGTCAGCAGAGTGTTAATGCCCAGCTGCCCAGCACAGGCCTCCTGCTCAAGTCTCCAGTAATAAAACCTGCCCTGCAGGGCCAGGGGCTGGGGCCGGGGAGGATAAGGATTATTTCTAAGCCAAGGACACAGCACACAGGTCCCTAGGGGCCCCCAAGTCCCCAGGTGGAGATGAGAGGGCCTCTCTGGCGCCAGAGACATGCCCCAGGAGATGTGGCAGGAATAGCTCTACTTCCTCCAGGAAGGCCCCCAGGCCTGCTAGCCCCAGGGCCTCCCCCTGAGCGGGCCATAGAGACCAAGACACACATCCCGGGACACACACAGCTTCCCAGAGTCACAGAGGTGCCCACCCAAGAAGTCTCCCCATTGTGCCAGAGGGGAGGCTGAGCCCAGAGAGGGGCAGGGACTCCCCAAAGGCCACATGCCAAGACCTGGACCCAGGCCTCCTACCTCCCAGACCAGGGCTCCAGCCTCTGTTCTGCATTGAGGAGCTCAGGTCCCCAGCAGCCCTGCCACCTGTTCCCCGCAGGACCCAGGGACAGCCCCCAAGACCACCCAGTAGAGGTTGCTAGGTGTCCTCTGTGGGCTTTCCCCAATTTCAGGTGCGCAGGGCTGATGTATGGCCCTGGGCTGCTGTCCCTCAGGCTCCTGGGGGCAGGCCAGCCGGAGCAGGCAGGCCCAGGGCAGACAGTCAGGGACAGAGCGTCCGCCCAGCCCACGGCTGGGAGCAGCACAGCAATCTGAGGAAATCCTGGACATATGGCCTGTGCCCAGGGCAACCCAAGCCAAGAAGTGACCAGGGGCTGCCGTGGTTAGGGGCAGGGATGGTTTCCGGGTTGGACAATGGCCCGGCTGCTTCTTCAAAGCCCGGCTCTAACCCTCCTTCACCTCTTCAGTCACAGAAGTGGGGAGCCGGCAAATGGAGGAGACCTCCCAGAACCCCGCAGGTCTGGAGCCCAGCTCCCCAGATCAACCGACACCCAGATTCTTAGGCACACGGACTATCCACGCTGCGGCGCTCCCAGGGCCGTGGCTTGGTTTCCCAACCCTGAGGCCCCGAACAGGAAGGCAGCCGAGACCCCTCATCACGGCTGCATCCCCTGTCCCCTCCCATCTCCTTTCCCTCACCCGGAAAAGCGGCAGAAAGGTTACTGGAGAAACTCCTAATGAGGCAAATGGTGCAGATCTCGAGGTTTCCTGGAGAATCCAGACAGCTCTGGAAGTCTTTTCTTGGATCCCCTGGTTGGCCTACTCAAGGACCCAACGTCCAGGCTGATTTCTCTGCTAGCTGCCAGCTCACCAGTCTACGCCCCCAACGCCACAAGCAGGGTTCCCTGAGCCTGGACCGTCTGAGGTTTTTTCCTCCCTCTCCCCATGAATCCTGTTTGCCTCTCCTCCTTGATTCAAGCGACCAATCAACTCCCCACATGTGAGGAACCAGTTTGCCTGCAAAATCACTAACATGCACGCAAAATAACCAAGTACATGCCTCTGAGTTATCCTTAGACATGGTCTGCGGGGTCCCGGTGGAGACAGCTCCTGTCTCACTCAGCTCCTCCCTGGGAGGGGCCCTCGGCCTCCTCCTGACAGGAGGCTGGCTCAGGACATCAGCTCTGGCAGTGGTCTTCCTGGGCAGGCAGGAGGGGGGCTCCCTGCTGACTTCCAGACCCGAGTTTCAGACTCAGCCGGGGCCTGGGTGAGCGGCCATGGCGAGCCCCAGGACCCTCCTGTGTCCACCTGCCAAGGAGGGCACCACCAAGAACCGGGGTGCAGACACCAGTGACTCCCCATGGGGTACTCCGGCCTGGGCTGGACTTCTAGTCCCAACTTGCTAGCTCAGTGACGCTCCTCACGTCTGGAGCTGCCATCCGTGCCCTGCCCCTCTCTGGGTGAGGGACAGAGTGAGAGGGCCTAAGGGGCCCTGCCCGCTCCACCTATGTGATGGACAGTCGTCAAGGACTGGAGCACAGCCTCTCCCTGGGAGCCCAAAGCCACAGAGGGACCCAGAGTGGGGAGGGTGTGGAGGGCCTCCTGGCAGCTGAGGGGCCACAATGCCAGGGCTTCTGAGGGGATGGACGCTGGCCCTGAGAGTTCATTCCTGTGATTCCTCAGGGACAAGCCCTGGGCTCCCTCAGACTTTTCCAGCCCTGTTTCCCTGGCTTTCCCCCTTCGTGGTCCAGACAACCGGAGTGACACTGTGCTCCTCACTCACCTGGCATGGTCTTGCCTCTGGCCCTCTATTCCTGTGTGCCCCTTCCTGAAGGCCATCTCTACCGGCCACCCTCACCCAGCTCCAGGAGCCCTGCTGCTCTCCCCGAGCTGGGAGTGACACCTCGCTCCTGTAGACCCCTCGGAATCCACTCTGCACTTCTCTGGGGCACTTATCACCCCGCAGCTCCCGAACATGCCCTCCACACCAGCCTGCTCAGGGCCTGAGGAGCTGCCTCGGGACCCCCATCCCCCACCCCCTGCTTTCTCCTTGTTGTGGCACATTCATGGTTTCCTTCGCCCCTGAGCTGCTCGTGGGAGGGTCTGGGTCAGAATTGTGCAGGGACCCCTGCGCACAGCCCTGTGCCTGGCTAAACCTTGTGGAGACTCAGTTTCCCTCTCTGTAAAATGGGACTATGGGACGAGATCAGTTCTCAGAGTGTGGTCCAAAGACCCCTGAGGGTCCCCAAGACCCATTCAAGAAGTCTGCAAGGTCTTTTCTTTTCCACCTCCGTATCTGTGAGTCCAGATTTTCTTCATACGCTTCAACCAAAACAACATCACTTCAGGGGGGGAGGGCAAAGGGGTAAAGGGGCGCCTACATATGGGGACAGACGAAAACTAGACTTTTGGTGGTGAACGCAATGCAGTCTATACAGAAGCCAAAATATAATGATGTACCCCTGAAATTTACATAATGTTATAAACCAATGTGACCTCAATTAAAAAAAACCTCAGATTGGATGTGAAGCAGGTATGAGAATCCAGTTGTTTTCCATTAAGCCAGATATTAAAGATATTTGAAAAAATTGTAAAGTGATGACACTCTCCTCACTATTTTTTTATTTTGGCAAATATAGTTATTTTTCAGAAAAATATGTCATTTATGTTATCCCGTAATGGATTTTTCATGGTTATTTTTAAATGAATTAATAATTTTTAAAAATTTCCTCAGTTTTAATTTCTAATGCTGTAAATTTCAATGGATATAACCCACATGAACAAAAGCTCTTTGGGGTCCTCAATAATTTTTAAGAGTATAAGGGTTCCTGAGGCCAAAAAGTGTGAGAACCTCTAGTCTAAATGATCTCCGTGGGCCCTTCTTGCTCTGACGGTCTCTGAGGCCACCTCTTGAGATCAGCTTGGGATGCGGCTGAGTGAAACCGTCTTTATTTGTCCTCTTGAGTTTCAAGGTGGAGGAGTGTCGGGTGTGTGTATGACTGGTTCTAACATCAAGGTTTTGGGGGATCAAGGAACATGTGCCCTCCTTCATGCAGGATACAGACTCCTGACCTATCCTCTCTTGACCTTGAGGACCGACGGCAGGTGGTGACCCCACAGCAAACCAGGGAAGGGTAGCAGTTCCCCCGTCCCTGGGCAAAGCAGCGACCGCCCTGGTCTCCCAGCAGTTTCAAGCCTACAGAAGCACATGAACCTGTGGTACAAACCGCCCCCTTCCCGAGCCACAGACCACACAAGCCACGGCCCAAAAGAGAGGATGAGCCAGCCTCAGCGGCTGCAGGCAGCTAAGTCCCTGGCGCCCCATGGCCCAGCGGACCTGCAGCGTCTGGAGCCTGAGACCCTGGGCGGGGCGGGGCGGGGCGGGCTGGAGGGGGCGGGGCGGCACTTACGTAGATGAGGTGGTCCCGGTAGCGGATGAGCAGGTTGCGCAGGATGCCGGCCTCATTGAGGTCCCCCAGGCGGATCATGTCCTCCACGCCGTGGACCGACGTGGGGTGCATGGGCTTGATGTGCGTGGCGTTCTGCGGGGAGATCCAGTGCTCCTGCCGGAGGGGGGACGGCGGCTGACGTCAGCTCGCACTCCTGGGCCAGACTGTGCAGTGCTGGGGAAGGGGCCCTGGTGGGTCTCTGCGACCCTGGTAAGGGCCTCGACCTCTCCAGTGGCCAAACACTATCGGTTCCAACAGGTTCGAGTCGATGAGGCTGCTACCGCCCACCCCACACCTGATAGACTTCCTCTTGCGGGGGTTCTCTCTACAGACCTAAGAGGCGGGCAGGACAGGGACTGTGGCCTCACCTTACGGTTGTCATAAAGGGGATTAGAAAGCGTAATCATTGGACTTAGACTTGACTTCCAATCACGGCTCCGCTAAACAAATGCGCAAAAAGTTATTCAGAGAGTGCCAAGAATAAACCAACAGGCATATAGGACGGAGAATCACCTAGGGAGCTACTTTAGGTAAGAGGTCAGGGGTCACTTCTTCGAGGAGGTGACCTTCGAACGATGAAAAAAGAGACCACTGTAAGGTGGGGACAGGGAATTCCACGCCCAGGGAATAGCAAAAGCAAGCCTCTGAGGCGCGCAAAGACTTGGCACCGTCACGGAAAAGCCGGAAGGCAGCGCAGTAGCGGTGGAGACGGAGAGGGGTGGGCGCATTCGGGACAGATTTCACCGGGCTTGTGGATGGATGTGGAGCGGGGTGAACTTCCAGTACGCCGAGGCTGAAGCGGAAACTAGGACGGAGGTTGCCTTCCCGGCCCCCCCTGCTCTCCCCTGCAATATTTCCTGCTGCCACAGGGTGGCAGACGGCTGCACGTCTGGGCAACAGCCCTGGCTGGCTCAACAAGCTGGCCAAGCCCGGTCTCCACGGAGGGCTGAAGCCTCCCCTCCCCTACGTGGTCTCCAGCACCTTCTACTCACACCCCCAGCCTCTCAGGAAAGTGAGAGTCTGACTTGTGCTCTGGGGTGTGGCCACAGCCTGAGTCAAACCCCCGCAGCCCTCGTGGACCCCTCCCTGTGGCCAAATGCCAGAACCCTGGGAGACTCAGGACCAGGCAGGAAGCTGACTCATCCTCCAGGCTGGGCTGGGGGCTCCTCTGGGCTCCCACGTTGCCTGGGTCTCCCACTGCAAGGCAGTGGTCACAGTGGGTTGCCATTGTCTGAGGGCAGTTCTGTCTCCGACCTCCCAATTTGCCCCAAGTCTGGGAGGTCAGATTCCATGTCTGCTATACCCCTGGTCCCCGGTTCCTCCTACAGGGCCAGGCACTAATGATGTTGCAGGGGATCTCTGATGAGACAGGTGGCCAGCTGGGGACTACTGGGAACCAGGTCTGAATTAGAAGCAGAGTCCTAGTCATGGAGAGACCCCGGAAGTCCCCTCTTCCAGTCCCCTCACTTCACAGGAGAAATTAGGATCAGAGTAGGGTGGTGGCCTACCCAAGGCCCTCAGAGGGATCAGTGACAGGGCCAGCACTGCCGGGGACTCCAGTTTCCCTGGCATTTCCCGGCATCTCTTGGGCCAGGAGCACTTCAATCCAGGTCAGGCCCTCACACAGCCCTCCCTGAGGCATGATAGAGCTGGGTGGTGAGATCAAAGAACACTCCTGGACTTTCCAATCCCATGTGGAACATTCCTCTCTCCCAGGCACCCTATTTCTTGATAAAAGCTGATCCAGTTGGAAAATTCCCTCTGCCTGGTCCAGGCTCCCTGACTTGGTCCTAGGCCCCGGCGTGGGCCAGAGAGGGGAAGACTCCTGGGCAGGCCATCTGCCTTCTCCACTCGATGCCGACCTCTGGTCCCATAATTCTTCCCATCACAGTTCAGCACAGAGTTAAAAGGTGGCTCAGACATGGCGTGACACTTTGCCTCCCTGAGCCTCCTCAACCTCATCTACGAAATGGGAATTAGAGTAATAGTCCCTTCTTTAGGGGGCTGTTGGGAGGATTAATGAATACAATAAAGGCCAACCTTTGTTTGACTTCTGCAGGTCTACAAAGCGCTGGTCCCTGGTAATTGCTCAACCATGCTGGGTATTTATTACTCTAATGCTGTCTAGCTTTGCAAAGGAGATGCCTGCTACCCATTTCTTCCTCACAACATCCCATAACAGAATTACCGCCCCCCACGTCTTACAGTGAGGAGTCACGCTCCAGAGGTCAAGTGGCTCATCTCATCACATGGCAGAGCCCAGCCTCTCCCCACCCCTTTCCTTCATGGAAGGTCTCCTGGCTAAGGTCAGCACCCCTCAGGTCAACGTCCACAGACACCACTGCACAGACCAAAGTGTAAACAAGGAATGAGGCCTGGCCTGAGGAATGCCAATGAGAGAGCGAGGGAGGGAGGGAGAGAGACAGAGAGAAGGAGGGAGGGAGACAGACAGAGACAAGGAGGGAGGGAGACAGACAGAGAGAGAGAGACAGAGAGAGGGAGGACACAGCCAATTCCAGGGACTGAGGACATATTTAGGAAATTGCTGGCCTGACCCTGAGCTTGGAGAGACAGGACCACGTGCCCCATAGAGGAAAGGGAGGAGGGAAGCACCTGACAATGAGAACAGCTCAGGCAAAGGGAGAGTGTTAGGATTCCACGGAGAACTGGAACCAGAACCTTTCATTCATTCATTCATTCATTCATTCAGCAAGTCCTTACAGAGAAACTTCTCTGGGCAGACCCTTCGCCGAGCTCTAGGGAACCAGATGTGACTCCCCTGGTTCCCGCCCTCAAGTTGAGGGAGTCTGTAGGAAGACAGGGGTAAGAGATGATGGCCTGGGGGCGGGGGAGGGCATGGGAGTGGGAAAGGCTCCTGAAAGAGGAGGCCAGAAGCCCCGGGCCCAATGCCGCTGAAGCAGACCCAGCCTCCCTAACCTGTTCCTAGCCAGCCAATCACGTCCCTCCCCCCCTCCAGCCCTTACTCTCAGAGCTTTGGTGGGGGCAAGTGGGAAGGGAACTCTGGGATCCGGTGACACCGTTATGGGACACCATCTGACATGCAACATGACCCAGGTGAAACCCAAGCCTGCAGGCAGAGTCCCTGGGCCCCACCCTGGGGGCTCCAGCAGGTCTGTGGTCCTGTGTGTGCTGTCAGCCAAACCTGTGCCCCCTTCTGTGGCTGCAGCCTTGCAGTGGCATCCTAAGGGTCCTAGAACAGGAGCCCCTGGAACAACGGTGCAGGCACTCCAGCTTGAACGCCCAGGGGACAAAAGTGTGGTTAAGAGAACCTGAGCCCCAAAGTTGCCACTGAGATACTGGGAGAGGAAACACATGCACGAGGCCAGAGGTGCTGGGTCCTAATCCCAGCACCGTCACTTACTTGCTGTGTGATGAGTCCTGGTGATCCCTCTCTGTGCCTCAGTTTACCCTTGGGGTAACAGTAGCTGCCCTCCCTGCCTTTCACAGATGGTGTAAGGACCCAAAGACAGAATGTAGGTCAAGGGGTTTTGCAAACCCCTTGGGGCGTGTCCTGGGGGGCTGTTATCCTGGATAACAACGATGCCCCTGCCCCCTCCATGTCCAGGACCAGGCCTCCAGGGTCCTTGCCCCCAGCAGACCCTTCTGCTGTAAGCCACTGCACCCTCTTTCTCCCCCATCAGACTAGTAGACTAAGACAGGGACTCGGTCCTGTCTCTAGGTGTCCAGCACCGGGCACCACCGAAATTATGGAGGAGCTGAAGCCCTGCATCCCTCATGTCCCTGCTTAGCTGCAACCCCTCTCTCTGCACCACATCTACATGTCCCCATGCCACACGCACACGTGCCATACACATGCGCATGTGTTCAGCAGCCCCAGGTTCCCCCGGGCCCTCATCAGGACCACCCACCTCCTCCAGGGCAGGACCGTGACTTCAGACCTTTCGTTCCCCCCCCAAGGCCCCACTCTCACTACCTGCCAACTCACACTTCTGTGTCCCTTTCCTTCAGGGCCACAAGAGATAAAGGGTTAATCTGTTGGACTGATTCCACGCCATGCTAAGGTGGAAAATGAATCCAGATGATGCCTTCACCCAAGAGCACGAGACGGTGGGCGTTGCCAGACTAACTCCCACTTTACTGAGGTCTCCTCCATGTGTGAGCTCACTGCGGGTCAACAAGCCTGTGAGAGCATTACTACTATTCCCATTTTACAGAAGAGGAAACTGAGGCTTGGAAGGGAAGGAGCCCTGGCCAAGGTTGCATAGCTAGAAAGAGGGCAGGATGGGATTTGATTCCAGTCTGTCTGATCCCAAAGCACCCCTGTGCCTGAGGAGCTCCCAGCTTAGTGCCACCGCTGCCCCACCGCACACACACACACCTGCCCGCGCAGACACCCTCTCTAATACCAGGCAGAATGGATGGAAGTGCTTGTGGAAATAGAACAAGGGGAGCGGGGAAAGCTCCATGGAGGAGTGGGTCTGAGAGGCAGAAGTGAGGCACAGGCCCCGCCTCCATCCCCTTGAAGTAGGTCACTGCCTGGGCCCTGCCCCCGGTTACCTGTCAGCCTGTGTCCTCCCCAAAGCATGGGGACAGGAGAGGCAGGGGAATACTCACATTGCCTTCATCGTCCACCACCTGGATCTGCCCGGAGTCGCAGAGCTTGACCACCGCCCCGATGGGCACATCGAACTCCTGCCCGGATCTCAGGTCCATCCAGACATAGTCCCCCTATGGTGAGAGAGTCCTGGGCCAGGTGAGCAGGGAGCGGATCTGGCACCCCTTCCAGGAAGTCCTGTGCCCACCCTGACCTCCACCAGAGGCTCCGGCGCCGACCTCAGGAGAGGGAAGAAAAGGGAGCTCGCACTTGCCGGGTGCTGTCTGGTGCCAGGCCCTGGGCTGGGCACTTAGGCAGGGTCACCAATCCCTCCTCTGTAGTGGCCGTTACTGTCCCCATTTTACAGATGAGTCAGCAGGGGCTCAAGGAGGGGACGAGCCACGAGCACACAGCTGGGCAGCTTCAAACCCAGGCCTGTCCAAAGTGTGGCTCCCGCCACGGCTCTACACTCCAGCCGTGGACAGCGGACTCATCGAGGTTTAGGCGGAAACGCCAAGCTTCCCCTCTGTCCCAAAGAAGGCGTCCCCACAGGACATCCAAACAGCCTCCGTCACCTCCAGGGTCCACTGTCATGCTCATAGTTATGGGTTCCTCACAGGGACACTGCTCTGTGTCGGGCCCTGTGACACAAGCTGACACGGCTCTCAGCCATGCTGTTCCCTGGCTTGTGGGGAGAGCCCAACCTCAAGGGAGAGGGGCATCCTGTCAGTGTCCCCTGCAGCATCTGCCACAGGGCCTGGCTCTCAGCACATGTTCAGTAAGGGCTCAGGGAAGCCAAATCCAAAACCCAGAGTCAGAGAAGTGGACTTAGAACAACCACTTTCAGCAAAGATGCATTCAACAAACATATATTGAGCACCCACTGAGTACAAGGCACTGACTGATCTAAGTGCTGGAGATGGAGCAGTGACCGTGAAGTTTACATTCTAGGCAGGAGGAGACAGAAAACAAACAACTGAGCAAGTAGCTCAACCTGACCTCCCCCCTGAGAGCAGCACGTGCTGTGATGGAAAGAAGCACACCCATGGCAGAGAGTGACTGAGCCGGCCACCTGGGAAGGCCACCCTGTGAAGGAAGTCTCTGAGCTGAGACCTGAAGGGTGAGAAGCAGCCAGACAGGGAAAGAGCAGGGATAGGAATCTGAGCAGAGGGAATGACAAGTGCAAAGGCCCTAAGGCAGGAAGGAACAGCAAGGAGGTCATTGTGGCAGGACCTGATGAGAGAGAGGGGAAGTCAGGGGTGGGCAAGAACCAGGACACACAGATTGTCCTGGAAGTGAAAGTTTGGATGTGATTCTAATACCAATAAGAGTATTCTTTTGGGGTGCTTCCCCAATTCCCCAGGAGGGTAAGCGAACATAGACATCCTGATTCTAACTTACTATCAAGCGGCAGTTAGAAACACAACAGCTGATAAAACTGATTCACAATGAAATAAGCCCATAGGAACGGCCCAGTGGAAACAGCTCTGGGCCATGAGTCAGGAGACTGAGCTTCCAGGACCTGGACAAGGGGGTTTGGACAAGTCGCTGACCTCTTTAAGCCTCGGTCTCTACACTCTCGGTGAGTCCCAAGCCCAAGCCATCATTGTTTCAGCCTCCTCCTGCTCCTCTCGGAACCAACTATTCCTCCTGTTCCCATCAGAACCAACTATGCCACTGTGGGCCTTCACTCCCTGGGAGGTTAGCACATGTTAGAGACATGCCAGCTCCAAACCCAAGCTTTCTCTCAAAAAAAAGAAAAACTGGAGAGCCTCTGGGAGGGGAGAGGCACTGACAAGTTTACTGAGCATCTACTGTGTGCCCAGGGCTACATGGCTGCCCCACAAACTGTCCCGTTGAATACTCACGACTGCTTTAGCCCAGCCCAAGCCGGCTGCCAGACGCACCCCTCCTCCACTCCAAGGGCCACCTGACACACCCCTGCTCCCCATCTGCCCCCCCCGACCTTTCCATTGAGTGGACACCCAACCATCTGTCCAGACCCAGAGCAAATAGCAACTCTTCCCTTCCCACCAACCCCCACCGTCCCCGCCTTCCTCTGCCTCCTCCCCACCCCTGAAGAGTTCATTTATTCATTAGCACACATTTGTGGAGAGCCCGCTGTGGGCCAGTCCTGTTCCAGACTCTGGGGACAGACCGGAAGGCAGAGTGCCTAGAGGCAGATGGGGTGAGGATGTGGGGGGCAGCAGGTCGCACAGGGCCCTGTAAGCCGTGGACGGGACTTGGACTTTCTTGTAAGTACGACAGGAAGCCACCGGAAGGTTTTAAGAGGAGAATGGCACGATGGATTTCCAGTTTCAAATTTTGACTCGGGCTGCTGGGAAGAGAATGGCTCCACGGCCCCTGGCTTGCCCTGCAGAGCCAGCTCCATGCTGGGTCATCGCCATCGGCGTCCTTCCCCCGCTAGCCTGGGTCTGAGTCTCTCACCTGTGACTCCCCAGAGCCAAACAGAGTCACACACAGAGAAATAGAATCTGTTTCTCCAGGAGGGAGAGGGAGAGAAGGTGTGTGTATGAGCAAATAAACGAGAGAGTGAGTGTGAGTGTGTAAGAGAGGGAGCACGTGACAGAGTGTGCATGAGAGAGGATGAGCATGTGTCGTGTGTGCGTGTGAGAGAGAAAGAGAGAGACGGACTGACTCCTGGGCCAGGCCGTGACGGGGACGTGGCACCAGCGCATTGCTCTGTGCTGGCTTACAACACGCCACACAGGCTGGGTTGTGAGTGAGATGTGTCCCTGTAATTAACTGTTTCACTGACTCCCAGGACAGCCCTTATGCAGAGGACTCTATCTCCACTTCACTTCAGAGAGGTCAAGAAACGTGTCCAAGGTCACACAGCTGTTCTGCAGTAAACCCAGGAATGAAACCCAAACCCAAAATCCCCTGGGCCCAGCCCTGAACCCAGATCTGTGAGCAAACTGGGAAGCCCTGATGGGGTGCCTGGCTGTAAATGGCCCGTGGGCCCACAAGGCAAGCTGGAAGCTTCAGCTGTGGGCAGCTGGAGGGCAGGGGTCTCTCTGAGCCACCTGTATCCCTGATCCAGCCCAGGGCCTGGCTCACAGAAAATGCTTCCACTCAGGGAACAGAGAATAACTGAAATTAAAGACCTCATGAAATAGAGCAAGAAATGGAGGCTCAGAGAGGCTGAGCAAGGAGCTCAGGGCCACACAGCCAACAGAAGTGCCTCAGTGTGCCTGAGTAACTTGAAGCAAGTTCCAGCTTCTCTGCTGTCACATGGGTGGCTGGAGCAGAGGGTCTCCCAGTTCCAGAGGCATGATTTCCTAGAATGGGTTTGTTTAAAAGTTCTCAAGGGTCCCGAAAACTGCAGTGGGGCCTCCCCCCAGGGAAGCCAGCACACAGGCACAGTGAACCCTAGTTAAGATCTAGGTTCAGGTCCCAGTTCTGCCAGTATCACTGTGTGACTTTGGGTAAGTCTTTCAGTCTCTCTGGGCCTCAGAGAGGCCTTAAAATGGAAGGAGTCAACGCAGGCAAAGAGGAGAGACCCAGAAAAATGGGAGTTGTCTTTGAGGTCCACCTGACTCCCCACCAGGCATCTGCCCACGGCAGGATCAGTGTTAACTCCCCATGGGGCCTTAGTCCATTATGCCTCTTCCCTCCTCGGTGACAGGGCCTGGGGCTCGGTCCCTGTTTGTGGAATGAAAAGGAGTCTATTTCAGAACATTTACCGCCTCACCCCACCCTGGGACGCTGGTTTTATTAGCCCCATTTTCACAGGTGGGGAAGGTGAGCCCACCGACTTGCCAGAGGCGCCTGTGAGCAAGGACTTGTCCTGCTACTAGTCGGCAGGCCAGGCCACAAAGTCCCCCAGGCATCCCCCGCCCCGTACATCAGGCTGCTCTGCCTGCTCCGACCCCGCAAAGGCAGGAAAGCCCCTCCCCGCCCTGGTCCATCCACCATGCCTGGATGCAAAAGTCACCGCCGCCAGGGAGGGCCGCTGGGGCCAAGTTCCCGCTGGGACAGCATGCGGCTCCGGAGTGTCCCCGTGTGCGTGCACCCTGGGGCTCTGTGACCCTGCAGCCCGCCTGGCTCCTGAGAGGCAGGGAAACTGAGGCCCGAGGCGGGGTCTCCGGGGTGCGCCCACCCGCTCCCGGCCCGGGTCTCACCGGCATGACCGCGTAGGTCTTCAACGCCTGGTTCAGGCTGCGCACCAGCGCCCACTTGCCGGGCGGCCTGGCGCGCGCCCCTGGGTCGGCGGGGTCCGCGGGGTCGGCGGGGTCCGCGGGGGGCTCCATGGCGCGGAGGGTCTGGCGGCGGCCACGGCGGCCGCAGGGCTCGGGCTCCCTAATTCACCTGATCCCGCGCGCGCCGCCAGCCGGGGAACCCTAGACCCGGCCATCTGCCGCGGGCCCATGGCGACGGCGGCTTAGGTGACTCCCGCGGGCGGGAACGCGGAGGGGGCGCCCGCCCCGCCCCGGCCCCCTCCCGTCTCGGCGGGACCCCCAACACCCCAACATGGTCGGGGATTCCCGGCCGGCTTCACCCGGGCCCCTCGAGCTGCGGGCCCCGGGCACAAACGAGGCGCCTGGAACTCATCTTGACTGCGGTTTTGGAGGAAATCAGTACGTCTTCCGTGGAGAGAAACATGGGAAGGTAATGGAGTAGAACACAGTAAACTCTGTGAATTCTTAAAACTCAAGGGAAAGGTGCATCAGAGATCTTTCTAGCTCACTGGCTCCCCTGGGGAGTGAGGACATATAAAAATCTTCCTGGGGTCGCAAGACTTTGGAGGGAAACCCCTTGAAGACGCTGGCTCTGGTCCTCACCCAGCCTCAGGGGCCGGCTAGGAGGTGATGGCCAGCCTGCAGAGGAGGCCCTGAGGCCTGGGGGAGGGAGCTCCCGGGTTCTGGACAGTGAGCTACCCCTGATGGCTCAGAGCTCACCCCACAGAGGACGTCTAGCTGGGCTCCTGTGTCCTGGCAGCCACACAGGGCTGGACACCAGGCTTGGGTCCATGCTGGGCCATGAGCCACAGCGGCCACCATCCCATCCAGAGGGTGTGGAATGCCCAGGCCCTGTGATCCCCTCCCACTCCTGCCTTCTCTCCTCTCCCCACTTATCTTTCTCTTCCTCCCCTCTTGCCTCCTTCTTTCTCTTCTCTCTTCCAGGCCTCTTGTTTTTGGAATTGTCTGGAATCCTGGAAGCCCAGCTGCTCCCACAACAAACAAGCAAACTGTGGTGGGAGGTAGGGGGATGGCACAGAAAGAGACAGCCATGCCTCGCACAGGACTCGGAGCTGCCCCGCTAGCCCTCGCCACCTTCTACCCGGCCCCTGTCCCAGGCTCAGGGACCCCAGTGCTCTGCCACCCAGTCCAACACGGACTGACGGCAGGAATTCCCACCCACCTCCTGCGCCCTCAGGGCCCCTGCTCCCAGGAGGGGTCCTGCCCTCCGTCAAGCCCAGAACAAGCAACCCCCCATCCACGGGAGTCCACAGGCACGGGACTCAGACCCTCAGACAGAGGAGGTGCCGGTGGTGGGCTTCCAGCATGCTTTCATCCATCCACATAACCACCCTTCACAGGCTCAGACTAAAGCTTAGGGGACACCGTCCTCCAAGCTCCCAGTCTGGGGGTGGACAGACCTGGACACAGATAAGCATGGTACCACCAGGTAGGGGGCGGATTAGCCCTGGAGAGATGGATAGTATGGCCACTAAGAGGTTGGAACTCCAGAGGCAGACAGCTTAGGTTCAATTCTAGCTAGGCCACTCATAGGCAGTGTGACCTTGGGCAAGTACCTCACCCTCTCTGTGCCTTTGTTCCCTCATCTGTCCAATGACAGAGTAACTCATGAGGCACTCGTGAGGATTAAACAGGAGAACGTGTGTAACTCAAGGGCGTTCCAGAAGAAAGAACAGCCAAGCACAGAGAAGCAGAGGTAAGAAGGAAGCAGTGGCGAAGGAGGTCTGGTGGATGGAGAGAGGCGTGGTGGGGGAGAGTCAGCAAAGTGCTGAGAACCTGGCCCTGCCTGACCCAGACCCACGGCTCGAGCCCCTGCACCCAGGCCACCTGGAAGCTGAGGCCGAGGAATAGACCCCTTCCCTGCAGGGGGCCTGCATGCCAGGTCCGGGCGGCTAGTCTAATGGCCCCGTGACCTGCTCTGGCATCACACCACAGCCTCCCCCAGAACCAGGGCTGCCTGCTGCTCCAGCCGCATCTCCTGCTGCCCTGGCCACAGGGGATAGGGCCTCCATATCCTCACCTTTGCTTATTCTGAGCCGTGTGTCAGGAATGCTTCACCCCACTATCCTGCTCCCTGCTCCCACCCACTCACCAAGGCTCCACTGAGCCATGTGCCCTCCCTGGTCCCCACACCCTCTCCCCACTACCTTCCTTTCTGCACTCCCTTGGCACCTTATGTAGACCCATGGTGCTGCCCTCACCCCACCACACCACCCTCCAGTCCATTTCTGGCCACCCATTTTACAGATGGGGAAACTGAGGTTCAGAGGAGGGCAAAGGGACCTACTCAAGGATACATAGAAAGTTGGGACAAAAAGCTTTCAGGAAATAACTGTGCCAACTATCACCAGCAAGTGACGTCAGCAAAGATGGCAGAGTAGGGAACCCCAAGAGCCCATCCCTCTGCAGAAACACCAAAAAACGTGGCCAAAACTGTCAGAATCAACTTTGCTGGAACTCTAGAAAATAGTCAAAGGTTCACAGTAATCAACTGAACATTTAATGAAGAGAAAGGTGACTGAAACCCAACAGGAGAGCTTTGTGGTGTTTTAACCTCCCCATCCCCCCACCCCACACCCCACCCCTGCCTTGGTGGCAGTCTTGAAGATGGCAGCCTGCATCCCTGGTGTGGGTGCTTGGGGCCAGAGGGAGCAGAACAGACTTTGTTATCAAAGAATCGTGATTGTTTTAACCTGTCTGGGGGCTCTCTGACGGAATAGTACAAAGAGCTGGCCTTATTTCCCTAACTTGGAAATCCTGCAAGATGGAGAAGCAGCTATGGAGGACATTGGTCAAAAACATCCAAAGGCAAATGAACTACCCACTAGCATCTGGGGAATAAAAAAATCAGTTGCAGTAAACAATAGACATTCCAAAAAGCCTGGAGGAAAGGCAGGGGAGTGAGATGCTTCGGGGAATAAGGGCTTTGAAAAACTCCTACATATACTGGGGGATCTAGAAGACCACCTACATGCCCAGGGTTGGACGAATGTTCAGAAAAACACCCAAGGAGACCCTAAGCTCTCCCCTCTGACTGACCGTCAAGCTCCATGCAGACAGGAAGTGAAGGCTAAGGCAGAGCTGTAAATGGCCTGACTGAGCGTTGAAGGCATGCGCCGACACACAGAGCCCAGCTGCAAAGACTGAGGTTGGTGCTTTGGGGTTTTTTTGGCTCCAGGTGTTTTAGAAACTTCAGTGACCACAGGGAACAAAGAAGACAGTCTTCACAAAAATGCTTTAGAAAAGTCACTAAACAAAACCACAGCTCACAGCAAACAGCGACAACAAACCTGGGGACAGGGGAGAATCTAACTTCCAGAGTTATCATCGTTATAATATTCAAACTGTCCAATTTCAACAAAAAATTATGAGGTATGCAAAGAAACGAGAAAGTATGGCCCATTCATAGGAAAAAAAGAAATTACTAGAACCTTTCTCTGAGGAAGCTGAGATGTTGAACTTAATAGACAGAGCCTTTAATCCACTCTCTTAAACATGTTCAGGGTGCTGAAGGGAACCAGAACAGCATCTCACCAAATACAGAATGTCAATAAAGAGACAGAACTATTAAAAAGGGCCAAATAGAAATCCTGGAGGTGAAAAGTGCAATAACTGATACAAAAAATTCACTAGAGGGTGAACAGCAGATTTGAACAGGCAGAAGGAAGAATCAGAAACACTTGAAGAGGGGCCGGCCCGGTGGCACAGGGGTTAAGAGCACACATTCTGCTTCAGCAGGTTTGCTGGTTCAGATCCCGGGTGCGGACATGGCACTGCTTGGCACACCATGCTGTGGTAGGCGTCCCACGTATAAAGTAGAGGAAGATGGGCACAGATGTTAGCTCAGGGCCAGTCTTCCTCAGCAAAAAGAGGAGGATTGGCAGCAGATGTTTGCTCAGGGCTAATCTTCCTCAAAAAACAAAAGAAAAAAACACTTGAAGAGGTTAATTGAGGTTGTCCAGTCTGAGGAGTAGAAAGGAAAAAAGGATTAAGAAAAATGAGCAGAGGGGGGTGGCCCCATGGCCAAGTGGTTAAATTTGTGCGCTCTACTTCAGCGGCCCAGGGTTTCACCAGTTCAAATCCTGGGCACGGACATGGCACTGCTCATCAGGCCATGCTGAGGTGGCGTCCCACGTGCCATAACTAGAAGGACCCACAGCTAAAAAAAAAAATACACAACTATGTGCCAGGGGGCTTTGGGGGGGGGGGGGGAAATGAAAAATAAAATCTTTAAAAAAGAAAAATGAGCAGAGCCTAAGAAACCTGTGGGACGAACATCAAGTGGACCAACATATGCATAATGGGAATCCCAGAAGAAGAGAGAGAAAGGGGCAGGAAGACTATTTCAAGAAACAATGGCCCAAAACTTCCTAACCTTGATGAAAAATGTAAATCTGTAAATCCAGAAAGCCCAAGAAATTCTGAGTATGATAAACTCAAAAAGAGCCACACTGAGACACATTATAATCAAACTGTTAAAAGACGAAGACAAAGCAGTGAGAGAGAAGTGACTCATTGTATACAAAGGATCTTCAATGTGATCAATAGCTGATTTCTCATCAGATACCACAGAGGCCAAGAGGCAGTGGTATGACTTATTTAAAGCATTGAAAGAAAAACAAAACAAAGCAAAACACTGTCAAAAAAAATTCTACATCTGGCCAAACTATCCTTCGAAAGTGAAAGAGACCCCTAATGTAATGGTATTAGGAGGTGAGGCATCTGGGAGGTGGTCAGGTCACATGGGTGGAGCCCTTATGAGTGGGATTTGTGCCCTTATAAAAGAGACCCCAGAAAGCTCCCTCATCCCCTTCCGCCACGTGAGGACACAGGGAACAAGGAAGTGGACCCTCAGCAGACACCCAATCTGCCAGCGCCTTGATCTTGGATTTCCCAGGCTCTAGAACTCTAAGAAATAAACTTCTGTCATTTATTTCAAAAAAGTAAATAAGTAAAAAGTGAAAGAGAAACTAAGATATTCCCAGATAAACAAAAGCTGAGGGAGTTTGTCACCAGTAGACCTGCCCTATGAGAAATGCTAAAAGTAGCCCTTCAGGCTGCAATGAAGGGGCGCTGGACAGGAACTCCCAGCCACCCGAAGAAATCAAGCACCTGGGAAAGGCAACGACAAAGGTAAATATAGAAGCCAGCATTATTGCTACTTTTGTTTGTAACTCCTCTTTTTTTCCTCTATGATTTAAAAGACAAATGCATAAAACAATAATTACAAATCTATGTCAATGGACACATAGTATCTAAAGATGTAATTTCTGACAATAACAATATAAAGGGAGAGAGATGGAGCTGTCTAGGAGCAGAGTTTTTATGTACGATTGAAGCTAAGTTGGCATTAACTCCCACTAGATTGTTCTAAATGTAAGATGTTAATTGTGAACCCTGGGCAACCCCTAGAATATAGGTATACAGAGAGGAAGTGAGAAAGAAATCAAAACAGTACACTGGGGGAAAAATCAGTTAAACACAAAAGAAGGCAGTAATAGAGGAATTGCAAGAAAAAAGATATGACATATAGAAAAACATAGCACAATGGCAGAAGTAAGTCTTTAAATGGAAATGAATTAAACTCTCCAATTAAAAGGTAGAGGTTGGCAGAATAGGTTAAAAAAAAACCCAAAAACCCATGATCCAACTAAATGCTATCTACAAGAGACTTATTTTAGATCCAAAGACACAAAATAGGTTGAAAGTGAAAGAATAGAAAAATCTGTTCCATGCAAATAGTAACCAAAAGAGAGCCGGGGGCCTATACTGATATAGGCTATATGAAATAGGTTTTAAGATAAAAATTGTTAGAAGAGACAGAGAAGGATATTGTATTTTAATAAAAGGGTCAAACCAGCTGTTACCAATAGCCCACAGTTTATCTTTAAACTTCCCTCTGCCCGTGAATCTGGGCAAAGTACATCCAGTCCCTAGTCTGGCCCCACCACGCAGCCGGAAATCGTGTCCTGCTGAAACACAGCAGCCCTCCGTGAGGTCCTTAAAGAAGTGGGTGGTGTGCACCACGCATCTCTGGGTTCTTGCAAGCACCAGCTGGCCTTGCAACCTGGGGCAAGTCCCTCCTCCTGAGACTTCAGTCCCCCATCTGTATGTGAGAAGCTACTGCAATAGCCTCAGAGCCTCCCCTGAACACTCCCCACACACCCACCCACCCAGCCACTTCAGGCAGGGCAGAAGAGCCCCATCCCCAGGCTGCCCCCTGCTCCTGGACTCCTGCTGTCACAGTTCTGCTCACACGCACCCTTGCTGTGTTTCTGAGCCACCTCCCTCTCTGGTCTAGGATCTCCTCCAGGCCAGGGAGCAGTCAATTTATCTCTGCATCCTTGGTGCCCAGCCTGGTCAGAGAAGAGACTCAGTGCCGCTTTGCTGGGTGGGTGAGTGAGAACATGGCTGGAGGAGGTGGCTGCTGGCACACTAGCAATCTCCAACCCCCCCACTCCCCCAGCCAACTTCCAAAGCCATCAACACGATGCATCTGCCCAGACTGCCACCGGGTTCCTAGGAAAGAGCCCATGCTCTGCAAATGCCACCAGACAGGGGCAGTCTGACCTCTCCTCCCTTAAGCCCTGTGCCTGCTCCTTGTGCCACACCCTGTGCCCTGCACAGCAGCCCCCTGCCAAGATCTGCTGTCCCAGCCTGCTGCCCCCTCACGAGCGTGGCTCTCTACCCTGTCTGGACCTGCCCCAGCTTACGTCTAAATTACCCTATCTGGGCTTCGGTTTCTTCACCTGTGATATGGGCACAAAGATGCCTACCTCACAGCCTCATGATGATAAAACGGGATCATGTATAGAGAGTGCCCGGCACATAGCAGGACCAATGTGGATGCTACTTTTGAAGACTTGTAACCCTCAACAAATGAATAAAGTTTTTTCACTGGTGAAGAGATTTTGATCCTTAGCTCACCTTTATGAAGGTGTTTCCTGTGCCTGGTACCCTGTGGGGGCTCAGAAAGGCTTGCATGATGGATGGGTGGATGGATGGATAGACGGATGGCTGGGTGGATGAATGAGTGGAAGGAGGGAGGCGTGAATCTCTGTCACTGATATGTCCCATATGGGGACACTCTACACGTGGGGGAAAAGCATTGTATCCTTTGAGGTCCCCTGAGATTTTTATCCCAAATAAAGTGAGGGGGAGGAAAGAATGGGGAACTCTCATACATAATATGATTTTATTAATAGTAGTCATCATGGCAGCTAACCTCTATTGAATGGTGTCCAGCATTGGGCTGAGCACGGTACATGCACTATGACATTTCATTCTCAAACATCCCTTTGAAGCAGGTACCACTGTCTGCCCTACCCCCTCAGACCAAATGAGGCTGTAATCACATCATTTGTTCATTCTGAGTGGACTGGTGCCAGGGCTGAGTAGACAGTGGGAGCAGGATGAAGGCCGTCCCCCATTTCCAGGCTCCCCAGGAGGTGCTGGGTGAGCAGGGGAAGAAGGTGGGGTGATCCGGACTGTAATGTGGGCAGGGCAGGGCAGCTCCCAAAGGCAGCAGTGGCCACGGTGAGGCCTAAGGAGAAGCCAGCCAGAAAAGGGGCGACAGAACGTTCTGGGCAGACAGCCAGGACGTGAGAGAGAACGTGGGTCTCTCAAGACAGGAAGGAGTGGCAGGATGAGGGAGGGGCACGCAGCCCCAGGAGGCAGGTGAAAGAAGCACCTTGATTGATCCCCTGTGAGGCATTTTGTCTTCACAACAGCCATCCCGGGACAGGATGGCGGAGCCCAGGTGTGTGGGCTCTGCCTGGGGCGCTGCACAGCTGGCTGGCTTCCCAGAGCTGGGACCCTTTTCAGGACCGAAGAAGTAACAGAAGTGGACTTTCCCTGCGAGGGCTGGGCAGAGCCGCATTCACCTGCAGACACCGCACCCAGCAGAGGCCGCCCACAGGGTAAGGTGGGCCGGCGCTCAGAGGGGGCAGGGGTGGGGAAGGGCTTGTCAGCCAGAGGTCTGCATCAGAGGCGCCCAAGGAAAACACCCTCGGATGGCTCTGGGGGCCCAGGCCCTCCCTCTGGAGGGCTGCGCATGCCCCCACTCTTCCAGCCCCACCTGCAGCCCCGGCCCTGGCACACAGCCAACACTCAGTGACAGCGGCTTCCTTTCCATTGGTCCTGGCCGTCTCTGATGGGCCTTTGAACAGGCACTCAGGCCAAGGGGCTCTGGAGGGGTCTCCTCCAGCCCTGGGATGGAAGACTGTTTATCCTGATACTGCCCAATGCCCACCTTCTCACATGCACACACTCACACACAAACACAGCTGCAAGACAAGGCTGCCCAGTGGCCTGTGATGGGCCCAGAGGACACAAAGCCACTGGTCAAGCCCCCACAGCACACCCCCCCGCCAGCCCAGGGGCCTGGTGCCAGGCCCAGCTGGCTCAGGGCCCACATTCCTGGCTCTGGGGACCAGGAGCTCATTAGAGCCGCAGGCTGATCACGGGGAAGGGCTGAGGGTCTGGGGCCAGCGGGGCCCTGGGAAGAAGGGGGTGGAGCACTCAGCTGGGGACAGCACCTCAGCTTCTTCCCCACATGACCCCAGGGGGCTCCGGCTCCTGCCGTGTCATCTCTCACTCACTGCTCCCCAGTTAGGCTCAAGGCCCTTCCTGGTCTGGCTTCAGTAGACCTGCCAACTTTTCTTCCCCTTCCCCAAGGGCTTTCCCACATCTCGGCCTTTGCACATACTGTTCCACTGCCTGAAATGCCTGGGGATTGAGATGTATGTAAATAAATAATTTCTACCCAGTGTGGGGAGTGCGGTGAGAAAGGTAGGTCCCCACAGATATATCAGAGGGAGGAGTTCTAGACTGGGCCTGGAAGAGTCAGGAAAAGTTTCACAGCTGGGTTTTGAAGCATAGATAGGAGTTTTCTAAAAGAAAGGATGGGAGAAGGTGTGCTATAGCTAAGCACATGAATGAGGGAATCACAGACGGGGCCGGATAAGCTCCCCAACCAGGGCTTCTGGCACAGAGAGGTGCAGGCCAGTGGGGCGCGGGAGCACTCACCTGCTGCAGGATCACCATTGTCCTTTGCCAGATGCTCCTGTGGCCTGCCTGGCCAACACGGTTCTGCGCGGGGAGATACCATGTCACACTTCTGAGCAGGCCAGCCTGCCAGCCTTGAGCCTGCCTGGGGTCTTCCCAAAGCCCCAACCCCTTTGCCCTCGGGGGCACCCTCCCCTCAGGCCATAACCGAGCCTGTGTGACCTGAGCCTCGGCCACTGTCACCAGCTCCCCTGCCCAGAGCAGCTGAGCTCTTCTCTTGGCCACTGTCATTCGGAGATTCCCAAAGGGCTCTTAGGAAGTTGCAAGTCCAGGCCCCTCCCCTGGACATACGGGCAAAGGGGCCCAGAGAGGGACCAAGACTTGCCCAAGATCACACAGCAGGACAGGGCAAGTTCAGACCTAGAACTTGGTCTCTGGCCCCCAGATCAGGGCTGCCCCAGGACTGCGAGTGATGGGGGCAGCCGGGCCCAAAAGAAGGGTCACAAGCCGAGCATGACCAGCTCATGGCACGCCCTGCCTAAAACCCTTCCAGAGCACCCACTGCCCTCAGAGTGAAGGCTTTAAGCTCCCCAGTCTGGCCCAGCACTGTGTGGCTCCTGCTGATGTCTCAGTCTTGCCTCTCACTGCTGTCTTCCTTCCCCACACCTGCGCTTGGGCCCTCCTCAGCCCTCACTATTCCGGACACGTGCCATCCCTTTTCATACTTCCCGGCCTTTGCATACACTGGCCCCTCCACCTGGAATTCTGACTGGTAAATTCCCACCAAAGCTTCATGGCTCAGTTCAGATGGTACCTCCTCCGGGAAGCCTTCCCTGACCACCCCCAGGCTGCCAAGAGCCCCAATGTTTCCCTCTATCCAGCCCTGACTATACACATTATGTTGTCTGGCTGAGGTCTGTCCGCACCTCTACCCCCAAAGTTGGGGAAGTGATCTAGGGGTTCAGCTGTCGCCTCACACAGCACAGGACCAGGCCCAGAGGTGGCTCAGGAAGGGTCTGTGGGATGGAGTGTGGTGATCCAGGGCAGCCCCAGCCCACAGGCCCTGGCATGAGGCCCCTCTGGCCCCCTCCCCGCTCCCCAGGATGAGCATCAATTTTTCACAAGGCCCATTCAGAGGCGCCGGGGCATTCGATCCTCTGCCCATGACACTGCCTGACACCTGAGCCCTGACCCCTGCCCCGGAGCTCTGGGACACAGCGGGCACACGGTGCTTCCAGAGGCCTGCACCCGGCCAGGGCTCCTGGCAGGGCTGGGAATCAGGGGACTGCCATGGGGAGCTATGTCCGAAGACGATGCCCAGCCGTCGTGCTGGCATCCTGTGCCAGCATGAGCCACCAGGGCCAGGGAACAGAACCAGGGTTTTTGTTAAAGAAAACCCAGATTTGGGGCTTTGAAGGGGTAGAAGGAGTTGGCAAAAGCTTAGAATTTAAGGGCCACACATAAGGAAAAAGCTACAAGATAGACATCTTTTTTTTCTAAAAATAGGAACTAGTCCATAGTCAAGTAAATTGCTTTTTAAATTGACAGCAAGGAGTGCAGAATTTTATTTGCATTTCTGTGCCCATGCCTGATTTCACCTCCTTCCCACAACAACCCTGGCTGTTGGGGCTTCATATTCCCATTTCACAGATGGGAAATTCGAGGAAAAGAGGCAGGAAATGACTTATCCAGGGAGAGAGAGAAAGAAAAAGATAAAGAGAGGGTTGGAGAGAGGCCAAAGAAGACAGAGACAGGGACAGAGGACTCTCTCTCTGTCACCCCAGCATGTCTGCCCCGGGCTCACCCTGGTCAGAGACACTTTGATAGACACCATGCCCTTGGCTCTTCCCTTCTCCAGGGTACAAGCCTCCATCTTTCCAGGCTCAGGACAGTTTCATTCGAGAGCTGCAGTGGCTGAGCCCCCAAAGGTGGCAGGAGGTCCAAACCCAGGAGCAAGTGGCTGTCGGGGCAGGGGCTCCAGGGTGGCCCAAGCCCATGGCCCTCCCGAAGGCCGGGAAACCCTTCTCCCAGGACCCGGGACAGCAGACACCCATCCTTACCTGGGGCCCAGCTGCCCGCTTTCAGCTGCCCACCAGCCTGGGTGCAGCTGCCACCTGCACAGAGGGCTCTGGAAGTGGGGTCACAGGTCCAGGACAATCTGCAGACACACGTCCTCTCTCCCTGTGTCTTACTTGTCTCCGGGTCTCTGGGTGCTCCACTGTGTGACTCTCCGTCTCCCTCTCAGTCTCTCCCTTTCTTTCCTACCCAGGGCAGCCAGCCGGCTGGCCAGCACTGCTGCCCTCATCTCCCCACTCCAGAGCCTTCCCCCAGGAGGCGGAGTCCGAGGGGCCTCCAAGGTCTGGGTGCCATGACATCAGCGTGGGGGGCGGGCTGTGCTGCCCAGGGCTCTGTGCGGAGCACTGGCCGCCCAGCGGGGAGGCGGGGGCGCTGGGGTCTCTCTGGGCTGTGCTGCTGACCAGCAAGGGATCCAGGCCAGGGGCCACCCGTCCTGGCCTCCGCTGCCTCCTGTCATTTGCAGTCAAACACCTGCTCTCTCAGCACCTGGGCAGGAAACCTCACTCGGATCCTGATTTGGTGACCGATTTGCTGAATCTCGGCCCCTGCCCGCCCTCCACCAAGTCCGTTTTCTGCTCTGTAAATGGCTGTTTGAGACTCCGAGAGGAAAGGACCAGGCAGGGCAGGCGGTGGCAAGCCCCACGATCCAGTCCTTTCTCCCTCATGCCAGACCACTTCCCCGAGGGCTCCCCTCAGACGTGCCCCCTAAAGCGCGGCACTTCGCCACTGCCCGCACAACCTGTTCTGGGGGTGGAGGGGCGCGGGCTGTCTGTGATGACCCGGGAAACTTTCTCAAACCAGCCAACTTGGAGCAACCCTGCCTGTCCAAGGGACACACACAAACTGAAGTGAAATGTGTGAGTTTAAAGCGGGGGCGGGGCATAAACAAGGAGTAAACAAAAGGCTGGTTGTTAGCACTGGCAAAGACAGTAACATCGAAGACTCCCGGCTGAGAGGGACCTGGCACTTCCTCGTCACAACCCTTTGCCACGGCCACCCTGGCAGCTGCCCCATCAATGCAGGCCTCTCCTGGGGCAGCTCTAGGCCTGGGTACAGGGAGGCGATCTTTAGGATCTGAGCCTCTGTAACCGGGATGTGTCCACAGGGAAGGGGATGGGGTGGGGGCCCAGCAGGGTCCAACGGCTCAAGTGCGCCACCTGCTGGGCACAGGCACGGCCGTCCCTCGGCGCCCCCAGGGGAGCGAGGCTGACCGTGCAGACTCTGCCTGGGGCTGCAGAAGGGAAGGGACAGCGCCAGGACTTGGCTTCTGCTGGACCGGGGGCTCCAGCAGACCCACAGTCCTGACCCCTGCAGGCCCCTGGCTGCTGGACCGCGCTTGGCCGGGCGGGCCCGACAGGAGTTCCTCCAAACGCTGTCCCGGCTCCTGAACTTGCCTCCCACTCCTCCGATTGCCTCTCTTTGCTGAGCCTCCCAGGGCGGCCAGGCCAGTGCTGGCAGCCCTACGCACACAGGAAAACAGGGACGCCGAGAGGACCACGGTGCCGAGGCAGAACACAGGTCTGAGCTGTGAGGGAAGGGCGTGGAGAGGCAGGGAAGTTGGGGGGATGTGGGGTGACCTCCAGATGCCGTAACAGCTACCATCTACTCAACACCCACGCTAAGTGGGTCACAGAATTCATGTCCTTTTCTCATGGTCCTATGGGGAATTCTAGGAATTGGCCTTAATTCATTTCTTTTTCCCTCACTCTCCATCTCAGCGCAATCATTGACTTTTGTCCACTCTACCTTCAAAATTTAACCCAGTTTCTCCCATCGCCACCCCTGGCTTCATGACTCGAGCCGCCAGCATCTTCCCCTCAACAGCCTCCACCCTGTTCCCCCCACATCCCCCGTGCCCCCACAGGCCCACCTCCTCTTCCTGTGCCCCCCCATTCCTCAATTCCGTTTCACCACTGCATCAGGCAGAGGCCTTCCTGACAGCTCCCAGGACTCCCACACTGCCTCACCAGGGATCCTCTGCGCCGTGGCTGTCAGGACCACGGTGTGCCTATTGGTCTTCCCCACTAGTTTGTTGACTGCCCCTGAGCAGGGACTGTGGCTGGTTGCCCACAGCCCCCGTGCCTGGGATGGTGCTTGGGACGAGTCCAGCAGAAGGAACGACTGAATGATGCTGGTGATCTCTGCTCACAGACGCATGGGACAGGCAGCAGGGCGCAGCCTCAGCCTTAACGTCCAAGTCCTACCTCATGTGTCTCTCTGACCAGAGCAGTCACCCAAGGCTGGAAACAGTCCCTCCATTGTCCCCTACCCCCAGAGGGACAGACAGACACAGGAAGGTCTTTCTGGGAATGTGGCAATGTTTATTCTGAGAACAGAACAGGTCTCTGCTCTCCTGACCCCCGGGCACCCCTGAGGGGAGCAAAGCCCAGACCGGGTGGTGTGGACGGGAGGCCCCACCCACCTGCAAATGGGGACTCAGGCCTCCATGGGCTGAAGGGTCCATCAGAACCGAGCAACTGCTCTCCCACCTGGAAGAACCCAGTCCCAGCCTGGAATAACGTCATCCTCACCTGCCCAGCCCCCAGGGCCTCCTGGGGACCAGGGATCTCCGCCCAGCCAGTAGCCAGCCTGGCCCACGCAGAGGGGCAGAAGGCAAGGGAAGTGTTGCCAAATTGGTTCTGTTGGTGGGGGCAGTGCCCAGCCCTCAGGCTGAAGCCCACACAAGTCTGCCAGTTAGTCCTGGTTTGCCCCGTAGCCCAGGTGGACACGGCTGAGCAAAGACCCAAGTGTTGGCCCCAGAGGCCCCAAGCTGGCTTATCTCACCCTTCCCTCTTCACACTGACTCAGGAGTCCCCAGTGGAAACAGACACGGAGCAGAGGTGATTACATGAGTGTATAGAGTGTGCACGCATACAGAGATACACAGAGAAAGGGTGTGGTTTTGCCCTTATCCAGCACTTGTTAGGACAGTGCTAACAAACAAGAATCGTTGGCCCCACTCGGCAGAAGGGGGAAATCGAGGCACAGGAGGTTTAAGTGACTTGCTCCTGGTCATGCGCAGAGTCCTAGCCCCAGGCACCGGTTCTCGAGGGGAAGTCCCGGCTTTCAGAAGGAATCCTCTTGTCCTCCTTGTCGTTCAGTTCCCGGCCTCTCATGTGGCCCAAGGCCAGGACACAGGAGCAGAAGTGGCCGTGGAGCGAGGAGGCAAAGTCCAGAATCCAGAACCTCCAGCCAGACACTGGACCAACGGCCAGATCTGGAGCCAAAATTCAGCTTCCCAAAAGGATTCCCAGAGGGCCACAGGCATTCCCATTCTTGAACCAGCTGTGCTTCCTCATGTCGCCTGGAGAGGGCGCAGAAGAGACCCTATGCGGGTCATGGCGCCAGCACTAGCCAAGAACGCGACTGGGGCCAGCTTACAAAACACTCACTACAAAACGCCCTCTTCCTCCCCCGCCTCCAGGCTGCCTCTGAGACGCTGGGACATCCCCTCATCCCTCCCCCAGTGGAGTCGCAATAAAAGCAGAGACCACAGGAGTTGGAGTTTAAGGAGGAAAAAGGGCTCAGACTTTCAGCCTGCCTTAAAAACCCCTGGTTAAAATTGAGTTTTAAAACAGAAAGAATATAAAACGTTGAGGACTAAAAGTAACATTTTGGTCCTGGCAGCAAGAGGCCTGTGGCCTCTCTGGCTGCATCTTGGGGGGAATGTTGGTGGAGGGGCCTCTGGTCAGGCGATGGATTTACCCATCTCTCACCAAGCCCAATGGGTCTCGCAGTAGAAGGGGGTCCCCATGCCGCCCCCCCAACCCCCTCACCCACTCCTTCTGGCCTCAGGGCAGTGGAGGCAGGAAGAGGCCCTTCTTCTCCACACTGTCACCACCTCTCCAGGGACCTTACCCCAGGGGCTGGGAGGCAACCAGAGCCTGGAATGAGAGGGTAGCCGCAGCCCCTCCTGGCACCTGGGCACCTGCCTTTGAGAGGACCTGAGAGCAGAGGCGAGGCCCAGGACGGAGCCCGGATCTCCGGGGGCTGTGGGGGTTGGGGGGGCCCAGCTCCTGCCAGGGGCTCACAGGCATCATTTACTCATTTGGCAAATCTCTGCTGAATAAATAAATGGATGGGATGAGAGAATGAACGGATGTCACCTGTCTATCTCCCAGATTCCAGCCTGAGCAGGAACCCAGCAAGAGCCAAGAGTCCTTTCAAGGTGGTTGGAAAACCAGGTGTAGGTGACAGAGAAAGCAAGGTCTGGGACATGGGAGCAGGCCCAGGACACGAGGGGCAAGAGTGGGGCTGGGGGACTTGGCAGTTGGTGTGTAAACAAGTGACATCTTCTTGGCACTCCGTCGGCAGACAGCAGGGCCTTGGGAAAATGTTTTCAACGGATAAGAGTCCCTTAGTGGTGGTGACAGGTGGGGTAAGGAGGGCTATTTTGAATCTCAGGGAAGAAGACTCCTCCATAAGAAGGGGATGCCTTGGGGTCTTGGGGACACTGAGGGCCAGAGAGGGGCAGAGACCTCCCCAGGTCACACAGCAAGTCAGTGGAAAAGTTGGGAAAAGGACCCCAGTGTCCTGGCTCCCAGGCTAGTCCCTGGCCTGGTTGGGGACATGCAGGTGGTGGTGAGAGCTGTGGGGGCCAGGTAGGCGGGCAGGAGTCAGATAGCCCTAAGGGAGGCACTGCTCAGTACGCGCACAGCAATTGTGCCTGGCAGGTCACTGGACTGCCCGTTGTTGCGGTCCTGGAGGCGGAGGGTGTGCAGGGCCTGGAGGTCGTCCGGGTCAGCCTTCAGGCACACCTGGCCCAGGAACTCGTCCTTCAGGACTCGGTGGTTCCAGATCTGGGGGGAGACAGAGATCATGGGGTGCATCTCCAAGACCAGGAGCACAGGTTTGTGGGGTGCTGGCAGCAGTGGCAGGGCCTTGGATCCCCTTCTGCAGGGCAAGCCCGGCTGAGGAAGAGGAGACTGGCACTGCCTCGGGCTCCCCAGGACCTCGAGCCAGACTATGCCCCTTCTGGAGCCTCGGGCTTGCTCCCAGCTGTCAAAGCCCCCTTCACATATAAAGCTAAATCTATTATTACTAGCTCTGCTACTGACCTTGGGTGACCTTGGACACATGATACACCCTCTGCCTGGTTTCCTCATCTGTAATATGAGGGTTGGATCAACGGCCTCTAAGGGCCCTTCTAGCCCTGACATCTACAGGTCTGTGATTTGATCTAGTGGGACCCAGTGGCTCCCCCGGGGCACCCAAGTATTTGTTTACAGATGGTTCTCACCCAGAGACACGGTGGCCTGGGCCTGGGGGACAGAGGGCTTCCTGCTAATGAGCTCAGAATTGTTGTCACTGGCCACCTTAGCCTGAGAGGGGAGGTCCCCTGTTCTCAGGAAACAGCCACCTGCACCATACGCCGTCTCAGTGCCACTTTTGCAGGTAAACCCACCGACGCGGGATTTAAGGAACAGTTCCAAAGGCTTTGGGGCAAGGTTGGCAGAGATGACCACTGTCACTGACCAGAAGACTGACCCTGGTGGGGTCAGAATCACACCGGCTAATCCGCTCACCCCACAGAGGGGAGGCAGGGGCACCAGGAGGCACAGGCAAGAGAATTCCCAAGGCCACAAGTGTCAGGGACAGAGTGGGAACCAGAACCCAGCATTCCTGGGTCCCCATCAAGGCTCTGTCACCCTGGGCTCTGCCCCTCTGAGTGGGGAGGCATCAGGCTGGGGGCCCAGAAGGGGCCCCAGGACAGGTGGGCTCACCTGGATGGTGATGGACTGGCCCGGCTTCTTGCGATAGAAGATGCCTTTCACATTGTACTCGGGCTTCGAGGTGCCTTTCTGCACAGCCGAGCGGACTTTGTCCCCCTCACACTTGATGATCACATAAGAGTTTGGCTCTGGAGAGACGGAGTGGGCGATGGGGTTAGGGTGGGGGCTGGGGCAGGGCGCAGACGGGACAAACATCTGGGAAGTGAGATCCCCTACCTGGAGCAGAAGCCTGAGCTCACATATTCAGCAGAAGGGAGACCAGAGTCTGGCCCGCTTCCTGACTTCCAGAGACAGCAGGGACACCCTGGCAATCTCTGGCCTCCAGGCCTTCACCCATGCTCTTCCCCTGCCCAGAACACCTTTCTCTCCTATTCCACGTCACCAGGCTTCATACCTTAACACCTCCTCAGCCTGCAGAAGGCCACCCCCTCCAGGAAGCCACCCCCCCCAGCCCTCCCTCCCGGCTGCCTGTCCTGGGTCTAACTGCCCCACCACACTGGAAGCCACCCAAGAGCCGGGGGCAGAGCTGCTTCCTCTCTCTGCACACAGTTTCATTCCAGGGCTGGGCCCAGAGTGGATGGAGGTCAGGCAAGAGTTGCTCACTCAATGAGCAAGACAGGAGAGCTCTGGAGGCTGGGTGTCCGTGGCTGGGGACAGGGGAGAGGGCCCGGGGTGACCTCCCCGGGGAGGAGGGCCAGGGCTTTCCCAGGGCAAGCTCACCTGACGGGGACTCCTTGAGACCAGCAGCCGCCAGGACGTGCACCTGGGTCACCTGCTGGGGGTAGCCGCACAGGGAGCTCCAGCAGGAGCGGGGAGGCTCGTCCAGGCGCAGCTCCCTGGGACAGGGCAGAGGGGAAAGACAGAGAGGGGCCAGGGAGATGGAAGGTGAGGGGGTTCAAGAAGTGGGGAGGGGGAGTGGAGCAGTGTTTAGTCCAGACATTGCTCATCCTGGGCAAACTCCCAACAGCTTCCTGCTGCTCCATCCCCACCCAAGGGGGCCCCATCCTCCCCGACAGGAACAGCAATTTACTGAGCACCTCCTGTGGGCCAAGCCTCTGCTGGCAGTTACAGGTATTGTTTCTAATCCTCACAAAGCCCTGGGAGGCAGGTATTATTATGCCCATTTTACAGATTAGGGAGCATGAGGCTCGCCAGGGAGCAGTGGAGTCTAGACTAGCAGGACTGAGGTACCCTGATCCCACCACAAAAGCTGCCTCCCGGCCTGGGATGTGGGCAGGGAGCACGGAACCTGGGCTACCTCCCAAGGTGGGAGGGCAGTGTGGGACCCACAGGGTCTGCACCCCAGCAGAGCCAGGGATGACTTCAGCAGTCCCCCTAGCCCGACTCTACTGTCCCCCGACCTCCATCCCCAGCTCTGATCCATAAAATGGAGGGGTCAGACCTCCCATTCAGGGTTTGGAAAGAGCAAATGAGATGAGGGAAAGCTTCTTCGTAAACTGTGAAGTAGCGTGCACATGTGAGAAGCTGTTCCTTTATGTGGCCAACAGAGCCTGGGACAGGGGAGCGGGGGAAGGGAGAGGAAGGAGACGGCATTGGGTCAGCCCAGGGAGGCGGGAGGCCTGGGCCCCACGCCTTGGGATGACACTGAACAGCGCCGAGCTGCAGATGCAGGTCAGCCTGGTGTGGACCTCAGCCCTAGCAGCCCTGGGCCCCGCGCACCGGCAGCTGGAGGGCACATCAGTGAAGATTCGGAGCAGGAACTCGCCGGTGTGGCCTGGCTCAAAGGTGGTGGGGATGATGACGTAGCGGCCCTCGGGCTGCTCTGTCCGCAGGAAGACGCTGCGCGAGTTGATGTAGATGGAGCTGGCGGCCCTGTGCTGCAGGCTGTGCATGCGGTACTGGCGGTTCTCCTCCACCTGCAGGGGAGGGAGGGGCCAGGTCACCCAGGGCCGCCCCCAGCTCCACCCCGCCCCATCCCACATCCCACATCTCTCCCTCGCAGCTGTGAACAGAGGGACAGAATCCACTTACATGAAGTGCCCAGAACAGGCAAACCTACAGAGACAGAAGTAGATGTGCGTCTGCAGGGCCGGGGGCAGGAAGGCGGATGGGACTGGGTGGTGATGGCTAAAGGGTGTGGGGTTTCTTTTTGGGGCGATGTTCTAAAACTGATTAAGGTGAAGGCTGCACAACTCCATGAATACGCTAAAAGTCATTGTATGCTTTCAATGAGTGAATCGTACAGTATGTGAATCATATCTCAATACAGCTGTTAAAAGGAGGGGGGCGCAATAGGAATCCCCCTGATGACAATGTCCATGGGCTTCTGACCATCACAACAGAATCAATTATTACTGTCTGCCCCGGTCACAGCTCGTGCCCATGAAACGACATGGCCAGCTGCCAGGACATGCTAGACCTTTCCAGAAACAAATGCCACGACAAGCTGTAGTCACATCCGGGAAGCTCACAACACATCAAAGTCACAACACGTCAGCACACAATGAGTGACCAACACGACACGAGCAGCTCTTATGACACAGTGGGAGCACATCAAATGCCAGGGACTCGACTCAGACCACGTGCCTCGCACATTCACGCGATTTCACTGGGTTCTCGGTGTCTGGCAGGTCCTTGGTGTCCCACTACGCTGAGTGTCATCACGCACCAGGCATCACAACACGCAGAGGGCCGCGGGGCCCAGGCCTGGGGAGTGGCCAGCAGGAAGCCTGCCTGGCTCTGCCCAGGACGCCTCTCCCCAGCGCCCAGGACAGCCTCTAACTCAGGGGGGACGGAGCCCTGAGGGAGGAGAGGCAGGGGCCTCCCAGAGCCCGGCCCCAAACCCCAGCAATCCTCCCCTTTGCCACCCACCAAATAGCCTGTGGGGCTGGGGCAGGAAGAAATCAGGCAGAGAGCTCCCACGGGAGTCAATCCAGGGTGGGCTGGGCCCTCTGTGGGTATTCCAAACAGGACCCATGCCACATGCTCGTGGTGTCAGCCAACGTGGCCAGGGTGGCGGAGTGATGTTGGTGACCAAGGTGTTCTAGAATGTTCTCCTCCAGGCCCAGGCGGCCCAAACTCCAGATCCCTTGCTCTCCTCACCCCGAGCAGGGGTCCCAGCTGACCTCACCTGGTAGATGTCAAAGCCAATGGCCAGATTTTCACCCTTGCCGCCCCGGCGGGTGGACTGTTTCGGCCGCTGCTGGATGCAGATCAACACTTCATCTTCTGGCTTCTTGACGTCAAAAATGTACTACAGGTTCGGCCGAGGAAGAGAAACACCACAGTGAGACCATGCTACTGGCTCCCAGAAGCTGGGCCCAGAGCCGGGCCCCAGCTCAGCTGTGTGAGCCTGCGCAAGCCACATCACCTCTCTGAGCCTCCATCCCTCACCTGTAGGATGGGCCTACAATGCCCACCTTGCATCAGGGTGGGAGGACTCAAGGAGATCACGGATGCTCAGCTCAGAGCCTGCACACAGTTGGTGCTCAATAAAGGCACACCAAGAGTGAAGACTAAGCAGTTGCCGGGGTTGTGACCGAGGAGGCTGCAGGGGAGAGGTCCCTGCATGGGAGCCCACCTGGCCACATTCCCCAGAAGCAGCAGCGTTGTGTGTGTGGAAACAAGGGGCCGGAGCCCCTGGCTCATCCTCTAAATGTCCCTGTAACTCTGGACAAGGCACTCACGAGTGCTCAGAGCCTCAGGTTTCACATTTTTAGCTTCTGCGGGTCAGACTGTGAGAGTGGGGCCATGTGACCACCCAGACGTGCCCATCGCAGCCCCACTGTACAGACAGGTGTGCTGAGGCCCATGGAGGGACATGTGCCTGAGGTCACGCAGGAGTCCACGGCAGGACAGCGGCCAGGGCCCCCGCAGCTGCTCAAGGGTCCCCGAGAACGCCCACCTGCGGGTTCTGGAAGAAGGTGTCCTTGTGGTTGATGCAGCCCCCACTGCGGTTCTGATGCGGGTCCTCGTGGTGCGTCCAGGCGCCGTGCAGCCGGGCCTCCTCCCACGTCTTGTGGATGCTCAGGTAAGATGTGTTGATCAGGCGACACTTGATGATGTCGGTGAAGTATTGGCACAGGTCCTTGAAGGTCATCCTGGGCGCGGCAAGGGGCTGAGCTGGGCAGATCCCCCCCACCCCTCCAGCTGCCCTCCCACTTGCCCCGCGTGCTCTGAACCACGGCCCACACAGGAGCGAGCGTGGACACGGCGTCACTGGGACCCTTCACGTTTCTTTTGGCCTCAGTTTCCTGATTTGTAAAATGGGGATGAACCTAACAACAGCTGCCTATCTCAGAGTTAGTGTAGGAACTAAGTGAGGCGAGAAAAGCACATAGCACAACTTCCGGCAGAAAGAAGGAGCTGGAAAAGGCTGGCTGTTACAATTATTAATAGCATGAATAACTGATGTGTACAGTCCTATAGTTTATAGAGCATGCCTCCATCCATTATCTTCCATAGCTGTTGTGAGGCCTGAATAAGCTGGGGGTAGGAACCCCTCGGTGAGCATGCTGCAGTGGCCAGGATGTCACTGCACACACCTCCAAGAGCCTGGGGATGGGGGTGCTCACTCCCTTCAAGGGTACTCATACATGAGAACATGCACGCAGATGCACCAGCTGTGAACACATATGAGAAGGCCTTAGGAAGAAGCCCTTTCCACTGACGAGGGTTTCCTAGTGCCAGGTTTTAATCTGACTGACCCCTGAGGCAGACTGGACAAAGTGGATCTCGTCCACAGGAGCCCAGACCAGAGGGCCTGCAGGGCCTCTTGCAGTGGCTCCCCTGACACTTGCAGGAGGGGTCCTCACTAGGGTGCCAGGATCATTGCCATCTGCCTCTGAGCCGGCCTGGTGCTCTCACAATGTCCACCGCACATGGGGCACCCCGTATCCATCCAGGAAATGGGTGATTCTCCAAATCAAGTGTCCTGCTGAAGAATGACACTGAGCCTGGCCCAAGTCGGGACTGAATGCAGGGTGAATGAATGCAGGAGTGAACGAATGCAGGCTGAATGAACGCAGGAGTGAATGAACGCAGGAGTGAATGAATGAATGCAGGCTGAATGAATGCGGGAGTGAACGAATTCAGGAGAGAATGGATGTAGGAGTGAATAAATGCAGGCTGCACGAATGAATGAATGAACGCAAGAATCATTATTAGGCTCCTTAAGCAAGGCTATCGCCATTTTCCCAGCCCACCCCCGACCCGTGTGCCTCCTAAGCTCCCCTCACATCCCCAGCCTCGCTCTTCCCAAACCCAGGCATGCTCTCTTGTCTCTGAGTGGGGCTCTCTCCTTGCCCACCAGGGGCTCCTCAGCACCCCAAGTCTCAGCTTAGGGGCTAGCTCCTCCGTGAGGCCTCTCCTCTCCCCTACCTGCTCTAGACAATCAGGCTGCCAGCATGCACCTGTCCTCTGGTCAATCCCCCACCTGCTGGCATCCTGGCCCCCTTGCCGAGGGCTCAGCCTGGGTGCCAGAGCAGTCCAGGGTACCCTAAGGTGGGCATGGGGACTGTGGGAATAAAAGGGCCCATTACTGCCCAACTCATCTTATAGAGGAGGAAACAGGCTCAGAGAGATGGCGTGACTTGTCCAAGGGCACACAGCAAGGTGACGGTGGGGCCTTTGCTAGCGCCCTGGCTCCTGCCCCACCAGCCAGTTCTCCCTGCCAACCCACAGGAGGCTCCTTCCCCAGCCTGCGGAAGCACACTCACCAGAACTCACCGTCGTCCTGCACTGTCATGCCCATCTTCTCCCGCTCACTCTTGCTGACTTGCTGCCACTCCTCTGAGCTGGCATGTGAGCACGGAAGAGGGATGAGGGAGGGGTATGAGAGGAGGGACCCCCCAGGACCACCCTGGCAAGGAAGAGGAGGCACGAGGGGCAGCTCGGCACCAAGCCCATCAGTGTGGGTATGGCTAGGGGCACCGAGGCCCAGGGCCAGCCCCTCTACGAGAAGCCCTATCTGCTCACTCCCGCAGGCAACCGTGGCTGCCACCACACCAGGGGCCCAGAGGTCTGGGAGCAAAGCTGCAGGTTGGGGGGCAAGCAAGGGACGACCCTCCATGAGGGGGCTCCGTCACTGGGGACTGGACTCTGCTCCTCTCCTCGCCTCACCAGGGCCAGGAGCCAAGCACAGAGCAGTCACCCCCATCCTCAGCCCTGGTGGCCTCCCTGCCTGCTTTCCTCCCCACTCACTCGCCAGACTGGTCTCTACGGCCCTGCAGGAATCAGCTCATCCCCACCTCCAGGCCTTGGCCCATGCTGAGTCCATCCCCCTACACCCACTCCAAAGGAAGCGTCCTCCTAAGGTCACCCTCCCCCAAACCCTTCAAGGCCCAGCCCCAGTGCCACCTCCTCCAGGAAGCCCACCCCTGTCCTCACCTGAGCCATCAAACCAGGGGCCGTCCCCCTGGGGTCTGCCCTGTGCCTCCTCCCTTCCCCCACCCTCTGTTCCCTGGGCCTCACGTGTCGCTCCAGGGCCCATTCCACTCCCGCTCGCCCCAGGGGTTGCGCAGGCGGATCATGTCCAGCTTCTCCGACTTGAACAAGGTCAGCAGGCCGTGGCCCAGGCGCACCTTGCGCACATCGGTGATGGCGTATGCGTGGCCCTTCACCAGGCCGCATGCCAGGCGGGCCTCCATGTCCTCCGCTGTCACTGCCTGCAGGAGGACACCATTGGCGGGAGGCAGCACTGGGTCAGGCTACAGGACGGGGCGGGAATGGCGGCCCTGCACTAAGGGGCGAGCGGGCTCCTGTGTGGTTAGGGCCCGAGCCTGGGGGGCACAGCCTTCACGGGGCGCTCTGGGAGCAGCAGTGTGGGGCCGAGGAAGAGACTGCAGTATGGTCTATGGTTGGTCCCGTGAGGGGGGTTGGAGTCAACCGGAACAATTTTGCAAGCCATGGTGGGAATATTTACACCACAGAAGTCAGCAAATGCTGCAAATCAGGGCCTTTTCTTTTTCCAGAGAGCAGTTTATCAATGTGTCACTGGGTCAGCCAACCCTGGGTTCAAATTCTGCCTTCACTGAGCCCCAGCTTTCCCACCCGGAATAAGATGATCCTCTTAAAGCGCCCGGCTGGTGCCAGCAGGCAGGGAGGCTCCCTCCCCTCTTCTGGTCACCTTCTAGCCTCAGACCTTGACGGAGGGACCCTCAGAGGCATCCACACCCATCAGCACAGCATGAGAGGCCCGGGAGAGGGAGATGTTGGTCGGACAGTGTGGGCAAGGCTTTCCTAGCGTGTGAGGGAGTGCGGGACGCCTGTGGGTGGGCTGCCCAGCACAGAGGGGGCTGCACCCTCCAACTGCTTCCTCCTCTCATGAGGCTGAGGGTTTGTTAAAGAGCCCCCACCTCCTGCCCCGTGGGGTCCGGTGTCGGGGAGGGGAGGCCTCTGGGGCCCGGCTCTGCGCTCACCTTGATGGAGGCGCTGATGAGGCCTCCTCGGCTGTGCACCTTCAACACACGCTCAAAGAGCTCGTTCCTCTTGGCCTCGTCATGGGCGAAGCCCCCCTCTGTCAGGTCGATGGGCTCGGAAACGCCACCTGTGAAGTCCACCAGCGCATCTGCTGTGTTGCCTCCATCAAGGGCCTGGTAACAGCCCGCCAGCCTGGGGAGCAATATGGAAAGAATTCCCAGTTCCTGTTCCCCTGCTGGTCTAAATCCTTTACCATATGGGAAGATTTTTTTTTTTATTAAGATTATGATAGATTACAGCCTTGCGAGATTTCAGTTGTACATTATTGTTAGTCTTGTTGTGAGTACACCACTTCCCCCTTTGTGCCCTCCCCGCACCCCCCCTTTCCCTGGTAACCACCGATCAGTTCTCCTTGTCTATATGTTATCTTTCACCTATGAGTGGAGTCATATAGAGTTAGTCTTTCTCTGTCTGGCTTATTTCGCTCAACATAATACCCTCGAGGTCCATCCATGTTGCTGCGAATGGACCAATTTTGTCCTTTTTTATGGCTGAGTAGTATTCCATTGTGTATATATACCATATCTTCTTTATCCAATCATCAGTTTCTGGGCATTTAGGTTGGTTCCACGTCTTGGCTATTGTAAATAATGCTGTGATGAACATAGGGGTGCAAAGGACTCTTGGGATTTCTGATTTCAGGTTCTTAGGATAGATACCCAGTAGTGGGATGGCTGGGTCATAAGGTATTTCTATTTTTAACTTTTTGAGACATCTCCATACTGTTTTCCATAGTGGCTGCACTAGTTTGCATTCCCACCAACAGTGTATGAGGGTTCCTTTTTCTCCACAACCTCTCCAACATTTGTCGCTCTTGGTTTTGGATGTTTTTGCCAATCTAACGGGTGTAAGGTGATATCTTAGTGTAGTTTTGATTTGCATTTCCCTGATGATTAGTGATGATGAACATCTTTTCATGTGTCTATTGGCCATACTTATATCTTCTTTGGAGAAATGTCTGTTCATGTCCTCTGCCCATTTTTTGATCAGGTTGTTTGTTTTTTTGTTGTTAAGCCGTGTGAGTTCTTTGTATATTATGGAGATTAACCCTTTGTCGCATAAGTGGCTTGTAAATATTTTTTCCCAATTAGTGGGCTGTTTTTTTGTTTCAGTCCTGTTTTCCCTTGCCTTGAAGAAGCTCTTTAGTCTGATGAAATCCCATTTGTTTATTTTTTCTATTGTTTCCCTCAACTGAGGAGTTATAGTGTCTGAAAAGATTCTTTTGAAACTGATGTCAAAGAGTGTACTGCCTATATTTTCTTCTAGAAGACTTATTGTTTCAGGCCTAATCTTTAGGTCTTTGATCCATTTTGAGTTTATTTTGGTGTGTGGTGAAAAAGAATGGTCAATTTTCAATCTTTTGCATGTGGCTGTCCAGTTTTCCCAGCACCATTTGTTAAAGAGACTTTCTTTTCTCCAATGCAGGCCCTCCACTCCTTTGTCGAAGATTAGCTGTCCACAGATGTATGGTTTTATCTCTGGGCTTTCAATTCTGTTCCATTGATCTGTGCACCTGTTTTTGTACCAGTAACATGCTGTTTTGATCACTGTAGCTTTGTAGTATGTTTTGAAACGGGGATTGTGATGCCTCCAGCTTTGTTTTTCTTACTCAGGATTGCTTTAGCAATTTGCGGTCTTTTGTTGCCCCATATGAATTTTTGGATTCTTTGTTCAATTTCTGTAAAGAATGTTATTGGGATTCTGATTGGGATGGCGTTGAATCTGTAGATTGCTTTAGATAGTATGGACATTTTAACTATGTTTATTCTTCCAATCCATGTGCATGGAATGTCTTTCCATCTCTTTATGTTGTCGTCAATTTCTTTCAAGAAAGTCTTGTAGTTTTCATTGTATAAATCCTTCACTTCCTTGGTTAAATTTATCCCAAGGTATTTTATTCTTTTTGTCGTGATTGTGAATGGGATTGAGTTCTTGAGTTCTTTTTCTGTTAGTTCATTGTTAGTGTATAGAAATGCTACTGATTTATGTATGTTGATTTTACACCCTGCTACTTTGCTGTAGCTGTTGATTGTTTCTAATAGTTTTTCTATGGATTCTTTGGGGTTTTCTATATATAAGATCATGTCGTCCGCAAACAGCGAGAGTTTTACTTCTTCATTACCTATTTGGATTCCTTTTATTTCTTTTTCCTGCCGAATTGCTCTGGCCAACACCTCCAGTACTGTGTTGAATAGGAGTGGTGAAAGTGGGCACCCTTGTCTTGTTCCTGTCCTCAGAGGGATGGCTTTCAGTTTTTGTCCATTGAGTATGATGTTGGCAGTGGGTTTGTCATATACGGCCTTTATTATGTTGAGGTACTTTCCTTCTATACCCATTTTATTGAGGGTTTTTATCATAAATCGATGTTGGATCTTGTCGAATGCCTTCTCTGCATCTATTGAGATGATCATGTGGTTTTTGTTTCTCAATTTGTTAATGTAGTGTATCACGTTGATTGACTTGCGCATGTTGAACCATCCATATGGGAAGATTTTTGAGACTCAGAGAGGTCAAGCAAACTTCTAGGTCACACAGCAGGCCCCCTGGGACAGCCAACACTAGAACTCAGGTCTCCAGCTCCCAGGCCGACGTTTGTCCCACTGACCCACACCATTATATCACTCAAATTCCCCTTTGCCTTCACAGCCCCATCTTCAAAAATAAGCTGTCCAGAAATCTAGTTAATTCTTTTCAAAAACATTAAAAGCTCATATATCTTTTTTTTTTAATGAGGAAGATTGGCCCTCATCGAACATCTGTTGCCAATCTTCCTCTTTGTGCTTGAGGAAGATTGTCACTGAGCTAACATGTGTGCCAATCTTCCTCTATCTCATGTGGGATGCTGCCATAGCATGGCTTGAGAAGTGATGCTAGGTCCGTGCCCAGGATCTGAACCTGCAAACCCCAGGCCACCTGAGCGGAGTGCACAAACTTAACCACTACACCTCCAGGCCAGCCCTGATGTTAAAAGCTCATATATCTTTTGATACATCAATTCTGGATGAGTAACATTATTTATAACAACGTAAAACTAGAAATCACCTAAATGTCTAACAACAAGGGAACTGGGTTTAAAAACTAATGCTGGGTCTCCACTCTGGAACATTCAGCAGCCAGTGAACACAGCACTGCCGAAGAAGTCCCCTGGGAGGGAAACGCTAGCACTCACTTGTTACATTTGAAAAAGCAATATAGCTGGGTTCCTGTCACATTTAAAAGGTACGCAATAATTCACTTAAAATATATTAAGCATCTACCATGTGTAACACACCAGGTGCTGGGGACCCAGTTGTGGCTCCTTATTTAAATGTTAGGAAAAGGCCTGGGGCCTGGCTTACAGGCAGGGTGCTGGATGTGAACGTGAGAAGCAGAATGGGATATATAACATAACACTATTTACGTACATTGAAAACACATGCCAGCGAAACAGCAACACAGGTTTTGTAAGGAACCCACAAACAAAAAGATGCATCAACGATGTTGAAAGAGCTGCCAGCGGTCGGGGAGGGTGTGGGAGGGGCACAGAGGGCAAAGGGAGCCAGTGGGGACATGCAGGGGGGACCATGGCGGAGCAGGTCCTGAACAGACGGGCCCCTTTTCTATACTTTCTGGATTTGCTACAACAGACGTGCATTCGTTTTATAATTTAAAAAGTAAATAAACGAAAAAACAAGCAAGTATAAATGGTGCAGCCACTGTGGAAAACAGTTTGGTGGTTACTCAAAAATTTAAACATAGAACCACCATAAGACCCAGCGATTCACTCCTAGGTACATATCCAAAGACCTGAAGGCAGAGCCTCAAACACCGACGTTCACAGCGGCGTTATCCATAACAGCCACGCGGGGGAGCAACCCAAGTGCCCATGGACGGAGGACTGGATAAACAGAGTGCGGCACAGACACGCAACGGAATACGATTCAGCCACAAGGAGGAATGAAATTTTGACACCAGCTACACCTGGACGGACCTTGAAAACCTTCTGCTAACCGAAACAAGCCAGACACAGAAGGACAAACACTGCGTGATTCCACTCACATGAGCTCCCTGGAATAGGCCAATCCACAGAGACAGAAAGCACAAGAGAGGTCCCCAGGGGCTGAGGGAGCGGGGAAGCGGGAGCTACTGTTTAGCGGGTACCGAGTTTACGTTGGGGGTGATGACAAAGTTTTGGGTATAGACAGTGGTGATGGGTACACAGCACTGTGAATGCAACTCATGCCACGGAATCGTACATTTATACACAGTCAAACTGATAAATACTTTACCACAGTAAAAAATATAATAAAACTATTATAAAAACAAAAAACCCGAGCAAGCCCCCTGGGGGCTCTCCTGGAAGTGGGAGGCGAGGGGCCTGCACCACGGACCACGGAGACTCAGTGACCACCAGGGGGCAGGTTTTGCTTTCTTAGGATTAAAAACGGAATCTGTCAACCACTGTGTTTTCTTGGGTTTGTTTTTGATGTTGGGAGTTTCTGTTTTTCCTTTTCCTTTCACACACACACACACACACACACACAAACACACACACGGACACGGACACAGACACACATCATCTAAGGAGACTCACAAATGGGCCTGGGAGGAGGAACCAGGAGAGGCTCCCCCAGAGCTGGCGGGGCTGGTCTCTGAGCCCGCTGGCCCTCCTACCCCAGGCCGGCCCTGTCCTGCAGGGGTCTGGGCTGGTCACTCTGCTCCAAAGCCCTCCACAGTTCAGCAAACCTCTGCTGGTGCACGTGCTGGGGACCCAGGGCCTGGCACAGAGCAGGAGGAGGGTCAGCAAAGACAGAATGGACGGAGAGTCAGGCAGGCAGACAGATGGACAGGTGGAGGAGGGAAGCCCAGCGAGCAGGGAAGGAGGTCAATTGGTCCACCCTGTACAGCCAGCCCAGACTCAGAGCCGCCACAGCCCCAGCAAGACCCCTGGGGAGGGCTGGGCAGCTTGGATCTTTGGGAAAGAACCACCGACCTGAATGTGAGCGCAGGCTCTGTCCCCAGCCACCTGCAGGACACCTGCTGTGGCCTCAGTCTCCTCCGGTGGAAGTGAGAGTAATTATTCCTCCACGTGTGGGTTGGTCGTGGGGACTTGACACCACGTACCAGAGGACCTTCAGTCCAGGCCTCCACCCCACCCAGCACAGGCTCAGCTCTGGGTGCCCAGGCTCTCAGCCTGCTCTGTGACTTTACACCAGCCCCTCATGTCTCTGTGCCTGGAGCCCTGGCTGGAGGAACACCCATGCAGAGCCCATCAGGACTGTCGCCCCAGCCTGGCCATCCGCCCGCCTGCCCACTGCTGGCACCTACTTGGCATAGGCCTTCTCCACCAGGGCACACCAGAACTCATTGCGGGAGCTGGAGTGGCAGTAGATGAGCTGGTTGTTGACCGTGGGCAGCCGGTCATCGATGACCACGTCCACCCACTCCCCAAAGCGCCAGAAGTGGAAGTGGAAGATGCCCGCATAGGCGTCAGGCTTCTTGGGGTCCCACTCCTGCTCCTTCCAGTCCGGGATGACCTGGGGTGGGGGAACAGGATGGGAACACAGTGAGGGGCACAGCGGGCTTCCTGAGGACATGAAGGTGCCTGCCTCCAGGGGATCCAAATGGAAAAGAATATCGGGTCAATCCCTATCTCTGCCACGAACCAAGGTGGGACGTGGGCGAACCCTTCTCATCTCTGGGCCTCAGTTTCCCCATCTCTGCAGTGGTTGGAGACTCCCTTCGGCTCCTTCCAGCTCTGTCATTCTGCTTCTGTGAGCTTCCTCCTCCCTTCCTCGTGCCTCTATCTGCATCCTCCCCACTTAGAAATCTGCCATATCCATCCCAGTTCCACCTGGTGAATGGTGCCACCGGCCACCCAGTCCAGCCCGAGCCCGAAGCTGGGCCACGCTGGCCTCCTCGCTTTCCCTCTCTCCAACCAATGAGGTCGATCCAAGCTCCTACATTCTGCTGAAATCTGTCTCCTCTCCATCCGCCTGACACCGCCCAGGCCCAGTCCCCCTCTCGTAGCCCCTGCACACTGTAACAGCATCAGGGGTCACATCTGCCCTCACCTGCCACAGCAGCAGAGTGATCTTTCTGATCCAGTCACTTCCCCGGAAAATGAGGTCCAGCACCAATGTGCTCTGCCCCCCACCCCCACCTCCCAGGCTCTCTACCCACCCCCCACCCCTGCCCCCTCCTCCAGCTCTTCCTCTAGCTGACTCTCACTTGTCCTTTAGGATCCATCCTCCGCTTCCTCCAGGAAGCCCTCCCTGACTCTTCAGACTAGGCCAGAACCCCTGTCCATTGTGGCCCCCGGAACTTCTCTGAGACACTTCGCCCAGTTTTAATTAAACGAGTGTGTGATGTTGTGTTCAGTTCTGACACTCTCACTGGTGCGTCAGCTCTCTGAGGGCAGAGACACATCAGTCTTGGTCACTGTTATCTACCCAGCACGTAGCCCAGGCCTGGCCCAGAGGGTGCTTGATAAACAGGGGTTAACCGAATGCTTACGTTCATAGGCACCGCTTGGAACTCTAACGATACTGCTTGTTTATGGAGCATCTTGGAAATGTCAGGTACCCAGCCTGTGACCACCACGGGTTATCTCGGTTAAATTTGTGCAAAAACCCCATGAGTAGATTACTACTATCCATCTCCACTTTACAGATGAGAAAACCGAGGCTCAGAGAGGGCAAGAAACTTGTCCAGGGTCACATGGTGAGAAAACACACACATTCTTTATCAGTGCTGACAGCTCTGTGCACAGCCCCACGCTGGCAACGAGGAACCAAATGAACCAGACACAGTGCCTGCCCTCGGGAGGCTCCCAGCCTGGTGGAGGCACGCAGGCAAGTGCGAGGCTGACATGGGGTGCATGTGGGGGCGTGGGGAGAAGGGAGTGGTGGGCCCGACCCCGGAGGGCCAGCACAGCTTCTGAGCAGGCGCCCTGAGAGCTGGCAGAGGGCATCCCCCAAGTGGATGAGGACAAACAGTGGCATGGGGGCAGCAGGAGGTGGGCAGGGAGGGAAAAGCCCTCATCTAGTGAGGGAGGGGACCTGCTGGCCCTGCTGGGCACTGGACCAAATCCCCCTGACACCAGCTGCTTCTAGAAGAAAACCACCCTCGGGCGCAGGGGTGGCCGTCCAGAGATGCATGAGGAGGCTGTGAATCCAGAGGCCCAGACGGGCCTGGGCAGAGATGTCAGGCCCAGGCCGCTCCCCAACCCCCACAGCCATTAAGGATGCTGTTGTTTACACGCCTCTTACCGTCAACCAGCAACGGGGATGCTGGTAAAGAGAAATGCTCCCTGGGGGGACACTGGAGACCAAGAAAATGAAAATGCAAAGCATTTCAGGGAGAGGCGCTGAGGCCACTAATGGAGCCCCGCAGGGTGTGGGCGCGGCCCGCTGGCTGGCTGTTTCCTCACCCCTCATCCTCATTGCTGAAGGCCACCCAGGCATGGGTGAGGGAGGCAGGATTCAAACTCAGGGCTTTGGAGCCTTGCACAGGGTCTGGAACCCAGCAAGGGCCTGATGTTGGCTGGTCCCTTTTCGGTCAACTCCATCCTTTCTAAGTAAAAACCCCCAGGCCGGCCTCGGCCCTGACCCCCACACTCTCTCCCATGTTGCTTGCAGGACAGAAAGCTGTATCAAAACGGGGCACGTGCAGGGTGGGGCTACCATCGCTCCTGCAAAGATGGGAAGGCTGGGGTCCAGGGAGGAGCAAGGAGCTACCCAAGCACGCAGAGCGATGGGGAGTCGGAAGCTGAGAACACGGCCAGGCCACTGCACCCTCCCCGACTGCTCCCTGCTCTGAAAGCTCTGGACTGCACGGGGCGGAGGAGGGAGCCCTCGCTGAGACCACGGGAGCATCACCAGCCAAACCCAGGCCTCGGCTCTTAGCCTGCTGTGGCTCAAGAAGCAGCTAAGGAGGCTCCAGGACCTCAAGACCCAGAGTCAGGGATTCCCGTGGGCCTCAATTTCCCCTCCTGCATCACAGCCATTGGACCTGGCATGGGGTGGACCCAGACCAGCCCTCTCAGCTCTCTGCCCCTCTGCTGCCGGCTGGGGTTCCCTGCGAGAAGGAGACTGTCCAGGAAGGTGTGTCCACATAGCACATAAACTAAAAACCCTTCCACACCACATCTGTTCACGCCCGAAATCAAGGAAGGGACCAAAGACCCCCAGGACCACGTCAAGAGATTCAGGAACAAATCCGAAGAGGCTCCCACTGGCTAAAAAAACTATGATGGATGAAAACACATCAAATATATTACATCCATGAGGTCACAATGATACTTACACAAACAAATAATTAGTCACTCTTGGAGGATGGCAGGAAATCAACTCTTTCTTTTTTGCTGAGGAAGACTAGCTCTGAACTAACATCTGTTGCCAATCTTCCTCCATTTTTTTTTCTTTTGCTTGAGGAAGATTAGCCCTGAACTAACACCAGTGCCAGTCTTCCTCTACTTTGTATGTGGGTTGCTGCCACAGCATGGCTGACAAGTGGTATAGGTCTGTGCCCGAGATTCGAGCCTGTGAACCTGGGCCACTGGAACGGAGTGCACTGCACCAAACTTAACCACTACTCCATGGGGCCGGCCCCTCAACTCATTTTTTTGAAAATGGAAAATTAAGGGAAAGAACCGAGGATTTATCCTGCCTTTTCTATACAAACTGCACCAGAGGTTAACCAATAGCAGACGAACAGAGCTTCGTATCTGGAGATGAATTCCAGCTAAGAAATTAGAATATGAGGTTCCTACTATTTTGCAACCACTGACAAATCATGGATTTAGGCAATCGTGGCTTCTAACCTTCACAGCTTAGGATCATCAGTGGCTTCTAACATCTCAAAAAAAGAGAGACAACCAGACACCATGTGCCTCCGGAGAGAAGTACACAGTGTCTCCTATGAAGCAGTCACGACAAAAATTTGTACCTGAACCTTATCAAGCTTCCAGAAGTGAGTCCTAGCTGACAGGAGATGCAGGGGAAGGAGCTCGTGTTCGGAGGCACCAGGAAAAGGCAGCCAGCAAAATCCAGATAGAAACGCCACAGGACGGCTGGTTTCTTTAGCAAATAAATTGCAAGGAAAAAAATGAAAAGATGAAGGGGACCAACCAATTGCAGTATGGACCTTTGTTTGGATCTGGTTCCAGCAAACACACACACACACACATGTATGGCACAATTTGGAACCCAGAACATTTACTGGCTATTTGATGATATTAAGAAATAATTGTAAAATTATTTTAGTTGTGTTATGCTATTATGGTTATGTTTTTGTTGTTGTTCTGTTTTGTTTTTAACATGTCCTTATCATCCAGAGATGCATCCAGAAATATCTATGGATGAAATGATACGCTGCCTGGGGGAAGTGGGGGTGGAGGGGAAAGGAGATGGGCCACGAGTTGACAGCTATAGAGGGACGGGTACAGCGAGCCCGTCAGGCCGGCTCTCCCCCCTCATGCTGTCTCCAGTTCAAAGGCCCCATCACCAGGACACTAGCTCCCCGGCCTGGCACTTGGAGCCCTGCAGACCAGCTCTGCCGACTCTCTCAGCTTCACCCCTGAACACCGCCTCCCCCAGGCCCCCAGGACATTGACACCCCGTGATGCTCCAGGCCGCCTCTGCTAGGCATGTGTGGCTCCCACGGGTGGCACTGTGGTCCCTGTCCTTCAGGAGCCAGCTGAGCAGTGGCCTGCAGGGGCCTCCTGACCTCGCGTCCCCTCGGGCACTGTTGGGCAGCCGCTCCCCAGGCTCTCTCCCCAACCACAGCGGGAGCCCCTCAAAGGCAGGGCACAGCCATGCTCACGCCCCAACCCCCGGCACCCAGCACGGGGCCTGACCAAGCTCCACAGCCCAGCTGGTCGAGTCTTTCTGGGAGGAAAATCCCCGAGCATGGGCCGCAGCGAGGCCCCAGCTGGTGACGCCGTCCCCACTACCAGACACCACATTCTTGACTGCAGGGTGGGGCAAGGACTTGGATTTGACTGGGTCACCTCTCTCAGCCCCGCGTCTGCGTCGACCTACCCCACCCCCGGGACTGTTGTGGGAAACAAGGTCACTAATGGCCTGGCAGGGCTGCGTAAACTTGGAGGGCAGTGCACCCATGAGGGGCCATCCCTGCTGGTGTCTGGAGTACAAGTGTGCACACTCACACAACGGGCCACAAACCTAGGGGCTGGGAGGGAGCGGAGGTGACCTGGTCAAGCCCCCTCTCCAGAAGAGAAGGACCTCAACAACAGCGCCCGTGCGGGTGGGAAAGCGAGGCCTGAGGGGCTGAGGCACCTGCTTGGGCTGACCAGGCAGTGAGACAGGACCGCATGGGGCTAGAGACCCCTCACACCCAGGGGAGCCGTGAACAGCCGGCCGCTGAAGAATTGGCACAGAAACCCCAGGGTCCCACTGATGCAGGCACCACAGCATCCCCTGGTGCTCCCGGGGTTTTCCCTGGGTGGGTGGAGGGGGGGGGGTCCCACCTAGACCCAAGAGGCTGGGCTCAAATCCTCCTGGGACCCCTGCCCAGGCATGTGACAGAGAGAAGAGGAGAGGCTGGGAGGGTCAAGAGCCCGGGGTGGGGGATGCAGCACTGCTCGGGATGCATGTGTGATTGGGGTGTGCACGTGAGTGTGCAAGTGTGTGACTGTCAGTGTATGTGTGAGTGTGCGTGCAGGCCTGGCCCAGGGAAGGAGCTTTTCAAAGATTTCTGCCTGGGACCCCCGAGGGCCAGCGCGGAGCATTTCTGATGAGGCTGGCCAGGCCTCAGGATGAGGGGTCACAGTGGGGTTTCCCGTGTCACCCACGGCAGGGGAGGAGAGCCACAGGCCTCTGAGTCCTCAAAATTACAGGGTCCCTGGTCCTGAGCATCTGAAGCTTCTGAAGCTGAAGTTCTCAGCTTCTGACCCCAAGAGGTGCAAATTCCTGAGTTTCAGATGCCATGACCGGAAGGGACCAGGAAGATGGGGCGCCCCCACCTGCCACCTCAGGAGAGCAGAGCCCCCGGCTCGCCTCCCAGAGAGCAGGACGCTGACGCACCTGCAGGGGCCCCAGGGCCTCCTGCTCACAGGGCAGGGCGTGAGCACAGCCAGAGGCTCAGAGACCTGGGCGGGGACCCCAGCCTTGGGGCAGGCCCCCTCCCGCTGGGCTCCCCAGCTACACTGTGAGGGCTACAGGTCCCCTCAGATGGGCCATTGTGGGCCTGGTGACAGTGGCAGAGGAGAATCCATTCCCCCGTGTCCGCTCTCTGCAACTACAGAGCCAGGCCTGGTCCCAGTCCCTGCCAGTCCCTCCACCTCACTCCACCTGCTGCCATGAGCATTGGGCTGCTGTGCTGCCTCAGGCAGTTCAAGGCACCTCTCTGAACCGTGCGCTCCTCCTAGGTAAACAGGTTCTCCTACTGCCCTCTTTTCAGAATAACTGAAAAGTGAGACCATGTGTCTACAGTGACGAGAAAATAACAGTGAGCAAACCGAGAGACAGTGCCCACATTCCAGTCCTGAAGCTCGGATGCTTTACGAACACTGACCCATTTACCCTTCACAATGACCCTAGGAGGGAGGCACCATTATTAGCACCCCCAACAGATGAGGTAACAGGCTCAGAGAGGTTGCCCAGGGTCACACAGGTGGCCGGTGGCAGAGCCGGGACAGGTCCCTATGCCGCACTGTCTCCGTGGAATCTGGCAGGTCTCTTTGCTCCAAGGTTTCTGGTGGTTTCCGTGCAAGATGGCTCCTCATTTCCCACTCCCGGCACTCCCTCAGGACCAGTCTCAGTCTCAGCACAGAGCCTGGGAAGGGGGAGGGAAGGGCCGGGTGGCTCATCTCCACTTGCCCCACCCCTCCCAGAGGCGTCTTCAGGAGTGGCAGAGGCCATGGCTGGAAGGGCAGGGCTTGGGGAGGGCTATGTCTGGAAGCAGAGAGCCCTAAGAGGTGGAGGTGGGGGCAGGGCTGGGGAAGGGAAGCGAGGTGGCTCTGGGGTGGAGGAGGAGGGGGTGTGAGACCTGGGGAGCATTTTGAAGCAAAGTGTGGCCAAGTGTGGCCTCTGAAGCAGGGGCTGACCTTGGTCTCCAGGAAGAAGTTGGCCTCACCCGGGTCTGGCCCTCAGGTGTGGTGGGCGCATGGCCCCTGCCCATCCCAGGGGGCCAGCGTCACAGGGTCAGAGGTCCACAGACGCAGAGCATGGTCCACTCACACCCCTCCTCTGGCCCCTCCCTGGCCTCTATGACCTTGGGCAGGTGGCCTTCTCCTCTGGGCCTCGGTTGTCTCTGTCCAAAAAATGGGTGAGCCTGAGAGAGAGGCAAGGGCCCGAGCCCTGAAAAAGGTCGGGCGGGGCCCTGAGGTGATGTGGTCAGTGGGGCAGAGCTGGAGGGACTTCACAGAACCAGCTGTTCCCTCTAGAAAGTAGGAGTCTGGGACAGCGTCAGGGGCTGCCCGAGGACATGCAGCAAATTGGCGACAACAGAGTCTGGACTAAACCTGGGCACAGGCCTGACCCCAGCCCACCCCTGCCATGCCCCTGCCCCGTCTACCCCGTGCCGGCCACCCTGCAAAGGAGGGAGTCTCAAAATTGAGCATGGCATGGTGTGTCCCCACCCAGGCCCTCCAGGCCTCGCTTGCCAAGGACCAGATGGTGATGGCGCCTCCCTGTAGACTCAGCATGGCTCTCTCCACATCCCGACAGAGGCCGGGCTGCGGGCCACTGGAGAGAAACTGTTGGGGGCATTGGCTCCTGGTTGGGTGTCTTGGTTCTAAACTCCATCCTGAGGTCTGACGCTGGGCCAGTCACCTGACTGCTCTGGGCCTTGTCCCTGGAAGTGGCGGGAGGAGGGGTCAGGAGTGTGGGAGGGGCAGGGGAGGGTATGCTCAGGGTGGTGATAAGATCTCCTGTCTCCTGGAACGGGAGGGGGTGGCATGCGGTGAAAGACTGCACACCACCGAGGCGGGGACACAGGCTTTATTGAGGACACACTGTGGGCACAGCAGAGGCACTCACATGCCCACATGGGGCAGATGTGGTGGGAGAGGGTTGGGTACAGGCAGTCTGCTCCCAGAGCTGCAGGGAGAGGTCAAGCAAAAAGGCAGAAAGGCAGGGCCACCCCCAGGGGTCTGGCCTCCCCCCCACAGCGAGCGGAGAAGCCAGGCAGGCCATGCCGGGACCTCTTCCAGCACGCAGGGGACAGCCCAGAGCCAGGAACTAGAAAGGACCACAGCTCACACCACAGTCTATCTCCCAGCCAAAGACCCCCGACTCAACACCCCCCTCCCACTGGCAGGCCTCCAGGCCTCTGGAGTGGGGCTCCCCCTCCCGGCAGCCCTGGCAATTACAGATGACTCGCACCCTCTGTCTCTCAGTGCATCTGTTCCCAGGGCCCTGCGGCCCCCCGACGGCTCGGCTTCGTGAGGCAAACGTCACGGGCACGTTCCTGACAAAAAACAGGGCTGGCCTTGAGACAGGGTGTCGGGGGCACGTCCTGAGGGGCCTTTGGCTGATGCCAGGCCAGGCAGACTCCTCCCTCAAAGAAGAGGTCACTGGGCCTGTGCAGCGTGAGTAGGAATGAGGCTTGGGGGCCGGCACTGAATCTGCTGACGATCAGGCCTCCGTTGCCGTCTGTTTGGTGAGTGGGTTGCACCCAATGACCTGAGGCCACTGTCCCACTGTCACACCCCACTGTCACTTGCAGCCCACTTCTGACCCTCAGCCATCATAACTGCCCTATCAGCCTGCCCCCAACCTGTCCCTTGATCCACTAAAGACGCCAGGGCTCCGGATCCCTCTATCCAGCTCCCCAGACAGAGGGAAACCCCTGCACCACACTGTTCCCCGCTTCACTGTGGGAACCTCAAAGTCTCCCAGCTCAGGAAGGCCCCCTCCCCAATGTCATTTTGACCAAGCCTCTGCTAAGGGCCACCCGAGAACCGGCTGGACAATTATATAATAGATAACCTACAATCAGACTTGTTCGCAGGGCGGGTATAGACTCTAGCATATATCCATGTGAATATAGCATGCTCTCTCAATATTGATGTCTGTGGATAGATAGATCTCTACGTGACTTTTTCATACTCTCCCTTTCACTTCTCCCGTCCTGAAGTCATCCCCAGAAGAGAAAGAGTTGCCCTGCACAGCCTCCAGCGTGCCGGCCACTCCCCACTGCCCAAATCGACCCCACAGTAGCCTCCCGACGTCCTGAGGGTCCCCGAGGTGTCGAGGGACCACACCAGGCCCGTGCCAGGAGCGGCGCCTTCCTGGGTCCTCAGGCTGCATTCACCTCTGGACACGGGCGGCGGCAAAGGGTGCAGACGCCTGTTTGCTGGATTCTCCAAGGAGGCTGCTCTATCGTCTCTGTCTCCCCATCTCCAGAAGAAGCCTGACGGCTGGTTCTTTGGATTTCGCTCTCTGTGTCCGTGTCTGTCTGTCTCTCGGTCCCTCTCAGTTGCTCTCCTGACAATGATGCAGAGGGACTGCAGAGACCCACGGCTGCTCCGTCTTCCCGCACTAGCCCTGGCCAGGCCTCCTGGTCTACAGCAAAAGCAGTGGTAGCTGGCGCAGCTTCTAGACTCTAGAGCCTGAGCATCGGCCTCCCTGAGCAGGAGCGCCAGCACCAGAGAAAGGAGAGGAGGAAGGACGAGGCTCAGGGGGTCCCCGCCAAGCTGAGTAGAGGCCAGCAGCTGGAAGAATGTTCCCAGACACACGGCTGGGGGAAGCGGGTACCGGCAGGGGACAGGGCAAGTGGGTGAGCGGAGGGGCCGCAGCGAGCAGCCACCATCAGAGCTGGTTAAAGACCACGGAGGCCCTGAGGTCGGCGGGCTCGAGGCCCTCGCTGAAGGTGATCAGGAAGTACATGACCTTGCGGATCCTGGCCAGCTCCGACAGGCGCTCCCCGAACTCCAGGGCATCGGCCTCGTTCCAACCCATGGCCTCCGAGTCCTCCTGGCGCCAGAAGATGGCGGTGGGGTCCAGCAGCTGGCGGGTCATGAGGTTGGTGAGGTCGGGCGTCCAGTTCTGGGAGGTGCCCGTGATGGTGACCTTGCCCGGCTTGTCCAGCACGACGTCCCAGCGCTCAAACTGCAGCTTGTGCTGCCGCACGAAGTCGAGGCGGTACACGGTCTCGGCCGGCCGCAGCAGCTTCTCGCCGTCCTGGCGCTTCTCCCCACGCTGCTTCAGGCTCTCCACGCGCAGCCGCATCTGCCTGGTCAGGTACTCGTCGGGGACCAGGGGCATCTCCAGCTGCAGCTGCTTCGGCTTGTCCTCTGCCATGGCCCACTGCCGCTGCTGCCACCACCGTCCACGAGCCGAGTGGCTGGGGCCTCGCCACCAAGGGAAGAGGCCACCAAGGAGGGCCCCGCCTATCCTTGGCCCTCCTCTCCCTCCCTTTTTTGCCAAGGGCCCTCCTCAGCCCCACCCAGTCCTCAAAATGGGGTGTGTAGGAGGGTGGGAGTCCCCAAATGCCTCCTCTCCACTGCCAGTTGAAGCTGTAATGGAGGCATCGCAGGCAGGCAAGAGGGTGACAGGCTCCTCCGGGACCAGACCGTGATGTCAATTGCTGTGGCAACGGCCCTGACTACCACGGATGGGCTGGGAGCGGCTTGTTTGTGAAGAACCCGCAGCAAGAGCTCACTTGGAGGCACCTAAGCCCAGGCTGAAAGACCCTCTGGCAGGAGGGGGGAACAAGGACCACAGGGCCACTGATTTGAGATTTGAAGTCACCCAAGCAAACCTTGGAGCCATCCTTGACTCAGCCTCACCCTCACCCCTCCACATGCCATCGCCAAGGCCTGTCGATTCTGCCTCCCAGATACCCTGATACCCTGAGGCCCCTTCCCCTGTTCCCAGCTGCCAGGACTCCAGCGCAGGCACGACCATCTCTCACCCAGACCCCTGTTCTCAAACTTTAGTGAGCATCAGAATCACCTGCAGGACTTAAAACACAGACGGTGGGCCCCACGCCCAGAGTGTCTGATGTAATAGGTCTCTGATGAGGCCCGAGAGTCTGCATTTCTAACAACCTCCCGGGTGATGCTGGCGCTGCTGGTCCAGAGACCGTGCTCTGAGAATCTCTGACCCAGGTGATTCTTGCCTGCTGGCCCTGCCTCAGCCCTGCGCTACATGGCGGCCACGTGACCAGGTTTCTCTCCTACTAAAATCCCACCACTTACTCCACCCATATGGATCCTCAGTTTCCCCCAGGAGACTTGAGGCCGAGGAAGAATCCGACAAACATCTGTATCCCCAGTGTCTGAGGCGGAACCAGGAGCTCAGCTATCACAAACGGGCAAATGGAAGACCTAGAGTGTGTGAGTGCAGCTGGGGAGAGGGGAAGCTGCCATGACGTGCCACACACAAAAAAGAGGACAGAGGCACAGGCCAAAGTTTAACAACTGGAAACAATCTGAAGGGTCTGGTGGACCACAAGCACAGTCAAATTTCTAGATGGAGGCTAAGTAAGTGAGTGGGATCTTGGGCTACCCGAACAGCAGGGGGACAAAAACGGGGACAGAGCACCTGGTCCCGTTTAGACAACACCTCAAGGCCTGGGGTAAGTTCTGGCAATTCTCCAAGGGTATTGAGAGAATGGGAGATGTCAAAGGGCCTGGCCCTCACAGCGCCTCTTACTGTGGAGCTGGAGGGCAGAGGAGAAGGGAGCAAGGCGGCTGGGGAAGGAGTTCCTGTTGGGGTGGCTTCTCCTTCCTTCTAAGGAGGAGTGTTTCTCTCCTTCCCAGCCCTAACTTTTGCTTTTTATTGGTACATTTGCTCTAGACCCAAAGCCCCAAGGGGGCAGGGACGGTATCTGTCTCGTTCATCACTCTAAGCCAGCGCCTAGAACAGGGCCTGCCCCACAGGAGGCCCTCAGAACAGGCTTGTTGAATGAATGCATGAATGAAGGACACCGATGAGAGACGGGCTGAGGTGATGGACCATGGAGCCCAAGGCCAAGGCCAATAAGAGGAAGACAGGCAGACAGGGAGAGAGTCCACGGGTAATGCCCAAGGCCAGAAGGAGGATTAGGGACAGGTGTGCGTCAGAGTGGAGGAGGGAGGGAGATGCCAGGAGGCGAGGCCGAGAGACTGATCCTTCAGCTGAAGACCTGCAGGGAGGGCGGATCTAGGCACGGCCCCCATGGGAGCAAGAGGCCGAGGCGGCTGACGGAGATGCGATCGAGAAGCGAGGCCGGGCGATGAGGGCAGGGTGTCAGCCACACGGGCACAGTAATCCCTGGGACACAGCAGTGCTTGAGTGGGGTCTGTGGGGGAGGCTGGGAAACTGGAGGTGTCGGGCATTTGGTGCCTGGGTGGCAGGGATGGCAATGAGGTGGGCTGGGGCGGTGGGGGGAGGCAAACAGCAGGCTCCCGTAGGGGTTTATATAGGGAGGCGGCACTGAGGGAAGAGAGAAGGCTGCCCTGGCTCTGGACCTGCACGACATGGGGAGAGGTGATCAGCTTCTACTGATGGGGACCCAGGGGCCACATGACCCTGGGGAGGGCCTGGTCTCAGCCTGGGCAGCGGAGGCTGAAGGTAGAAGTTGTTACCAGGGCCTGGGCCTCCCAGACAGACAGGGCAGGAGGGAGGGGGCAATGAGAGCCAGGAAGGTCAGAGAGGAGAAGGTCAGGGGGGGAAGGTCAGAGGGGGGAAGGGCGGGGGGGAAGGTCAGGGGGGAAAGGTCAGGGGGGGAAGGTCAGGGGGGGAAGGTCAGGGGGGGAAGGGCGGGGAGGCAGGAGGCTGCAGTTGGGGCTGGGCCCACTGCCGACCACCCGCCTCTACTCAGCCACCAGATGCCCTGGAAAGGCCCACGAAAAGCTGGACATAGGAATGAACAGAGAGGAGAGAAGCAAGCTGGAAACCTGCATAAGTGATTGCAAAAATGTGTATTAGAATCAAACTAGGGGCCAGCCCTGGAGGCCTAGTAGTTAAGTCCAGCGCACTCCACTTCAGAGGCCCGGGTTTGGTTCCCGGGCACGGACTTACACCACTCGTCAGTGACCATGCTGTGGCAGTGACCCACATAGAAAATAAAGGAAGACCGGCACAGATGTTAGCTCAGGGAGAATCTTCCCCAGCAAAACAAACAAACAAAAAACACCTCTATAACCCCAAATGGAAAAAAACACAAGAAGGAAAGACAGAAAACCCTTAACACTGGTTGTTTCCAGATAATCAAAACCTCACGTGCCTGTGGACTTTTCCAAATCCGTCCCCAGTACCTAGAATGGTTACCGTGTGCTGAACGGACTGCTGTGTAGCTAAAGGGCGTGAACTGCTTACACAACAGGGGCAGGGCGGACCGGAAACCTCTTAAAGTAAAAAACAGCCGGCGCTGCCACCAGGCGCCTCCCCAGGCCCCGCCCAGGACTGCCCACCCCAACACTGGCTCTCGGACATCCAGGCGCTCGGGGGACTCTGCTCACTCTGCTCTCCTCCGGCCAGGGGCCCAGCCGACTCCTCCTGGGCCCGAGCAGCCTGTGGCTCAGGGCAGGGAGTGGCCTGTGCCCATGCCCAGGGCTGTGCCAGGCTCTGGGGAGGTGAACTCACCTGGCTTGGGCCAGGCCAGGCCTGATGGCAAATGCTCCACCTACCATCACATCCTGATTTCTGGTCCACAAAACCTGGCTCCCTCAAGTCCACTGCCCTGCCCGCAGGGGAGGTACAATCAAGTCAGGGAGACCACAAGGTGCCCGCAGGGTCCCATAGGAGGGGAGGCCCACTGCCAAGAGGTATCTGGCAGAACAGAGGAAGAGGCGGGGAGCCCAGAGGAGGGCCAGGAGGGGCTCTAACGCGTGCAGAGGGCCCTAAGGCCCAGGGCTTGCCTTCCACGGGCTCCTTTAATCCCCCCATGACCCCAGGCACTGGAAAGGTCAGGTTTACACACAGGCCAAGAGAAGCAACGTGACCTGCCCAAGGTCACATGACCAGCAAGGGGGGAGCAGGGGTGCAGCTCAGGCTGAGCACCCTAGTTCCATGGAGAGAACAGGGTGGGGCAGGGGAGGCCCCGCACAGCAACGGGCCCAGAAAGTGAGGGGTGACAACAAACAGGGCCAGTCAGCAGGGACAGCACGGGAGGTGAGGTGCAGTAATGAGCCCCCTAGGGCCTTGCGCCTCCTGCCGGGACCCAGGGCCTTCACCACAGCAGAAGGCAGAGCGCAATGAGCCAAGAGCAGCCCACTGTGCCCCAGCCTCCCCGGGGACCCAGCCTCGCAGCCCTCAACACCTCCAGACCAGGCAGGCCAGATGCCCCGAAACCCTGCAAGAAGAACTTTCAGCCCAGAGACAAACACAGGCCTGCCCATGGTCACACAGCATCAATGACAGCTCTCTTGCCTGCAGATCCTGGGCCCCTTCATCCACTTGCTAGATGGGGAACTACACCAGGGGACAGCCCAGGGCCAGGCCCAGGGCAGGACACACAAATGACCAGACAGCCCATTCCCAGGAGGGGACACGTGGGCCTGGCTCGGGCCCCACTGAAGGCCCCAGGAGGCTTGGGGCAGCAAGGTGGCTGGGGGGTTGCTGGCCAGTGGCTAGATCTGACGATTTGGGGAGGGGCTCTGTTCTCGAAACTTTCTTGAGCCTTCTCTATGCCAAGCTTCCGTAGGGCTCAGCAGGAAGACATAAGTTGGACGAGCTCTGCCCGGGGGAGCTCATCTCAAGAGGGGAGACCACAGATAAACAGCAATTAAACGGCAGGGTGGGAGGCGTGGGGCCAGCCCCACAGGATTCCCACGTGCCACGTCTGGCCTGAGCCTGAGCCCTGACGTAGCTGGGGGTGGGGCTCAGAGGCAGGGGCACCTTATTCTGGGCTCAGAGAACGGGGTTGGAGCCTGGAAGTAGGAGGATGACAGCCCCACATCCAGAGAACAGCTCCTGGCCCCGACTCTCTCTGGGCTGTGAGGCCCACGAATGTAATGATCCCAAGTGTGGCTCTCCGAGGCCCTCCCAGCTCAGACATGCCATGACTACCCACGTCTACAGGCCGCAGCAGTGACCTCTGCAAGGGCCCTGGAGCATGCAGCTACCCCACCCCCACAGGACCATCAGGGGCCAGGCCCCCGGGGATGCCCACCCCAAGTGGATTTGAGAGGTCACACTCCTGTTCAGACAACATGAGAGCAGGGCCCCTAGCATGGTCCCAGCCTCGGCCAAGGGCAGAGCTCCCTCTGATGATTGCAGGACGTCTCAGAGGAGAACGAACTCACGGTGCTCCTGGCACCCTGCTTGCACAAGAACACTCATTACGTTATGAATACTAATTATCCTAACACAGGCGGCTGCAGCCGCCGTCCCTGAGCCCCAGGCTGTGCAAGGCCCTTCAAATACAGCAGCTGGTTCCGCCCTCATGACTCCCCGAGGGGGAGCTACCTGATGTCCTGACTTTTCCAATGAGTAACCTGAGGCTAATTATAGCTACCGAATGGTGAGGCTGGGGCTCGAATCAAGCCGGTAAGACTGAGATGCTCAGTGCTCTTATAGGATGCTAGCCCCGTACAGGAAGAGCAGGAAGCGCAGACATGAGAAAGATGACTTGCATTTGCTGGCATAGGAACCAGGATGCAGTCCTTGTCAATAATTCTTTAGACAGCACAAGTCTAGCCTCTACTCCAGCCTCCCTGCCTCCCCAGGAGGGGAGCTCTGAGGGTCGGATTTAAAGGCTGCAATGCCGAGTGCCGCCACAAGAGGGCGAAATGTCAGCACCAGAGCCCATTCCACGAGAAACCCTGTGGCGCTGGTCCAGGGCCTCAGCCGCCTGGAACCATGAGTCATGCAACAGGATGGCCTGGACCACTCCTGCTGAACAAGTGAAAAACCTGAGGCCCAGAGAAGGTCAAGCACTGGCTAAGTCACACAGCGGGTGCTGGCAGGGGTCTCCTGGGCCCCAGTTAGTAGTGTCAGGCAGCATCCACATTTCACAGGTGTGTCTCCTGCCAAGCAGCTCCAGGGACACTATGGGCCCCTGATAGCTGGGAAGGGGACACATCAGAATCCCCTTGGGAATTATACAGATTCCTAGCACCCACCCAGGGGTCCTAAGCTGGCAGGTGAGGGGAAGGCGACTCTGATGCTCAGCCAGTGCTGGGGAGCCCAGGGGTCGCCCCACCCCATCCCCACACAGGCTTCCATAAAGTCTCCCCTGCACTTTCAGGCTGCACCTCCCCGATCTGGGGAGACTCCCCAGAACCCGTGTCCAACCCAGGCCTCACCTTCTGCCACAGCGCCTCACGGGAGGCCAGAGACGAGCAGGCCGCCACAAACCAGCAGTTTCCCACCTGGCCCTGGTGCAGGTCGTGGGAGCTGATGCCGTCCACAAAGAGGCGGGGGTCCTCGCAGATGTCCTGCGGAGAAGCCGAGAGACCTCAGGTCAGCGCGGAGATCCGCCCACCTCCCCCTGTGGATGGGGGCCCCCGCGGGCCAGTCGGTCTCCTCAAAGACACGTGCTGCCTGACGCGCTCCCCCTCCCCCGGCTGAGGAAGTCCGCTCTTGTGCCAAAGGTTTCATGGGTGAACGAGCACTGTGGGAGGACTTCCGGGGGCTGGACCCTGGGCCCCCGCCTTCCTCCTCCCTCTGCGGTCTTCCCTGCCCAGCAAGGGCTCAGTTTCCATCATTCTCCAGCACCAGCAGCCCGGCATGCCCACCTCAGCCGGCCCTCAGGCGCCCATGGTCATGAAGTGGGGAGGGGGCGCAAGGCAGAAACACCCCAAAATGACATGTGATGAGTGCGAAGAAGGGAACTGATGTGCCAGGCCCCGTGTGGGCACATCCTTGGGCTGTACCATCTGACCCTCACCCCACCTGAGGAGTGCGGGGTTGTTATGCCATTTTATGGAGGAGGAATGAAGGTTCAGAGAGGGGTAGTGACTTGTCAAGGGCACACAGCAAGCAAATGCAAAGCAGAGCTGAGCAGACATCCCCAGTGCTCCGGGAGTGCCCTTTGTGTGCCCAAGGTGGGCCCAACAGGCCAGGCTGGGGCAGGGCTGGGTGCGAAGGTGGTTCCCTTCCCTCTTCCTAATCCAGGTCCCTTCTAGGACATGCACGTGTCCCCCTGTGTCCAGCAGGCCTGCCCCAGGCCCCTCCTCCTCTTCCATCAGCATCTTCATTCCACAGAGCTGAGAGAGAGTGACCACTCCCCGGGGTGGGGCACAACGGAGAGTGGGGGGGGAGGTAAACCCTGAGACATGCCTTCCCTGTGCCAAGCATCCCGCTGGCACCATGATCAATCCTTACATGGTCCTGAGAGGTCAGCACTGTGCCCATTTTACAGGTGAGGAAACTGAGGCCCAGAGAGGTTGAATAACATGCCCCAGCCACACAGCAGGGGCCTGCCTCCACTTCAGCCGGTGCTCTCAAGCTAGTTCAATCACAACAGAGCTACTGAGGTCCTACTGCAGGCAGCCAGAAGAGGGTAGCAGAGTCAGGAAGAAGAAACGCAAATTCCTGCTCCCCATTATTACCATTTATTACTGGTGCAACTTTGGGCTAGCGGCTCAACCTCTCTGAGCCTCCGTGTCCTCACCTGTGCAAGGGAGGTAGATTATTATCCCTGCAGGGCTGTGTGAGGACACCACAGATCATGGAGGGGGAGCAATCAGCAGCAGAAACTGGGGTAAAAGGCTCTCAGTCCTCACAAAGGCTCTGGGACTCCTGTTGCCACATCTGCCTGAGAAAACCAGGGTCTTGGAGGGCCCAATGGAGGACCAGAACTGCCCTGAGGGCACCAGCAGCTCCAGGTGGCACCTCAGGTGCCCTACGGCCAGCTGTAAACCAGCTTCCTCAGAGTACAGATGCCTGAGTAATATCACCCCGGGTCACAGAGGCTGCGGGGCGGATGGGGCGGAGGAGGGCTCATGCCTCAGGAAGCAGCTGCCCGGGCAGAAGCCTTGCCTCCCCCGCTCCACCCTCTTTATCTCCTCCCCGAGGCTCTGGCCCACGCCCAGCCCAGAACAGGGAGCCATGACTTAGCATCTGCCTCCCTGGGGCCTGAAAGGGCAGACAGGACAGGGGTGGAGGGGGCTTCCTATCTGGAGGACCCCAGCCTCATCCCCTCCATGGGAAGAGACAGCTGCCACCTGGTGTCCCCAGGGTCTGCAGAGGTGACCTCCCAGCACCCCTCCCCTTCAGATCCTCCCACCAGGGCCCTGGACAGGGACCCCCATTCCACAGAGGAGGATGCTGCCCAGGAGGGGTCAGTGATGCCCAAGGTCACAAGGAAAGTGAGCGGACCGATGGGCCAGAACCCAGGTCTGCTGGGCTCCCGGTCAGGGCTCTCCTCCACACTGAGCAGCCCTGCCAGGGCAGACCTGTGGGCAGCTCCAAGCATCCCAGCCTGTCCCTATGGCCCCAGAACAGGGCTCTGACCCAGACACCTCTCCAGCCCCTGAGAGACAGACTGAGCTCAGGAGGCGGGAGTCCGGGTTCCAGGCCCTGCACTGCCCTGACTCCCTGTGGCGGGCAGGGACCACGGGCAAACCTGCCAGCTGGGAGGGAGCAGAGCGGAGAGGGCAGTCTGAGCCGGCCAGGAGAGGGGCAAGTCCACCAGCCCAAACCCAGAGAAACCACTCGAGGCTGGCGGCACCTGGGGCCTGCCTGGGGTCCAGCAGCCACCTCGGGACACTCAGAAGGGAACAATCATAGAAACAGCTCCTGATGACTGGGCACCTGCCGTGTGCCAGGCCCTGTGCAAAACAACCTGTGAGATGGGCACTGTTACCGTCCCCATTTTACAGACGAGGAAACCAAGGCACAGAGAGGGTAAGTCATTTGCCCAGGGCCACACAAGAATAGGTGAACTGAGATTCAAATTCACACAGTCAGCTCCAGAGCCTCCAGATGGGCTAAGATTTATGAGTGGCCAAGCCATACTTCCCTCATTTGTCCCTTGCACTTGTCCTTAGCCCAGCTGGAGGGTGTTTGTCCTTCCAGTTTTCCTGGGCGATCGGCCAGGCAGAGCACAGAGCTAGTCAGAAAGCTCCCAGCCACAGGCAGGGCCCTCGAGGGGGAGGAGTCGGACTATGACCCTCTGTGTAAGCACAGCTGTGACATCTGGAGCCCAGAGACAGATCCGAGGAGGCTGCCTGGAGGCAGTGACGCCAGCAGAGCAGGCATGGAGAGGGCAGGGGGGGCAAGGAGACTCTAAAGGGGAATGTGGACTCCACATCGCCCCCAAGGCAGGATCCAGTCACAGGATCCCCTGGGCCCTCAGCCACCCACTCCCTTCCATCACTGTCCACGCCTGTGAGCTCTAGGGCACAGCCGGGCCAACTCTGCCTATCTTCAGGGTCAGGAACAAGGCCTGGCAGGTTCCACTGGGGCTGCAGGCAGGAGGCCTGGGAGGACGGGAGGGCAGAGTGGCCAGCAGGATCGGACAGGACAGGTGCCTGCAATGAGCCCTGGGCCAAGCCACCCCCTAGAGCTGGGAGGTGACCGCCCCTTGGGTCGGCACAGCCCTCTGCACCTGTGGTCATCTCTCACCTCTCGGCCCCTCTCGGCCCGTCAGACCAGCTCCACCAGACACAGGTCACAGCCCGTAACCACCTCCCGCAGGAGCACAACAAGAACTTCAGGTTTCTGGGCCCAGGGTGCAAACAGGAATGCAGCAAGAGAGCAGATCCTGCCCCCCCCACCCCCTCCTCCCACTCTCTCATCCATCCACCTTCACCCCATCACCTCCCTCCTGGAATCTAAGATCCCAGCAGGGATCAACCAGACACCTGGGAAACCGGAGCCCAGGAAAGAAGCAGCAGGAAAGGGCAGCGTTCTCAGGGGTTAGAGCCTATGCCCCACCCGCTCTGCAACACACGCGCCTCCTTGCCTGGCCTGCCTTGTGCTCCCCTCTCCTCCCGGCAACCCGGTCCTTCAAGGCCACCTGAGCACATGTCTGCAGGGCATCATTCCCGTGCAGGGCAGAGGCCCAGATGGCTGGCCTCGGTGCCAACGGCCTGTTTCGTGATATTAAGGGGCCTACTGTTCAGCACAGCCATGCAGCGGGGCCTTCTCCAGGGGCTGGTATGATGAGCGCGAGCCCTGGGCACAGGCTGGGGACCACCAGGCCACCTTGGGAGAAGCCTGGGAGGTTCCAAAACTGACGTCTGTTTGTAGGAGCCCCACTTACGCCCTCCTTGGTTCCACCAGGAGCCCTGCAGGCCAATCTCCAGAGATGGGGAGAGGCAGAGTGCGGGGTGTGGGGGTACCCCCACAGGGGTGAGAGGAGACCCCTACTAAGGCCCTGGGCCTGAGGGAGGCAGTAAGTCCCCCCTCCCTTACATCTGCAGCCTGGGGATTCCTCCTGAGTCACAGGCCTGTGACAGTCCCTGTCTCCCCTCATCTCCCTGGCCGGCCTGTGGGGGAGGCCAGCAGATGTTTACTGAACTGGAAGGAACAGAGAGACCATGAGCCTGGGGGAGCAGGAGGGTGTGGGCCCGAGGCAGGTGCCAGATGGGGCCCGAAGTGGACAAGGCCTGGCCCGCCTGCAGCATCCACAAGAGATGGGCCTTTCCAGGCAGGGCTGGCTCTGGGTCCCCAACACAAGGTTGGCAAGGGGCAGGTCGGGGAGAGAGGGGAGCCAGATTGTCATCTGCCTCCCGTGAATCTGACACCACAGATACCTCGAGTCATTTCAGCCTCCAGAAACCAGGACCAGCAAGAAGTACTCTCCCCATTTATAGATGAGGCAATTGAGGTCCAAGGAGGGGAAGGACTTGTTCAAGGTCACACCTCCCGTAAGGCAGGGCCAAGTGCATCTGGCTCAAAAACGAGCCTCCTCCTGCCATTTTGGGAGAAAGGAAGCGGGCCAGCAGCCAGGGAGGCTGGCTGAGGAGCTCCTCCAAGAACAGAGGCCACAGTACGGACCAAGTTAAAGGGAAGGAGCTGGGGTGGGGTGGGGAGGGGTGAAGAAAGGTTTCTCCTGGGCGGTGGGGAAAGCTGGCTCTTTGCTGTTTGTAAATAGTCAGGTCACAAGACCCAGAAAGTGACATTCCACAGAAACTCAGCTGCCTGGGGCCAAAGTTCCATCTCCGTGGCCAAGGGCCAAGCAGCTGGGAGGAAATGGTCACCCCACTGGCCTGACGCGCCCTACCTGCCTGAAACAAGCAGAGCCTGACTTCCTGCTCCACCAATCCCCATCCCATCAGCTGAGCGTGGGCTTGCCCGGCACACTGGCCCTGCCACCACCCAGCTGACATGGCTTACTCACGGACCGCCCATCACACCCTTGTCTGTGCGTGTCACCTCCTCATCCAAGACGGCTCAGCCGTGCCTGGCCTTGAACTGCCTCCCCACGTGGCATGGATCCCCCACCATCCCTGGACCCCCTCAGACTGACAAATAAAAATGGCAAGCAATAGGATATATTGGAGTATATGAGGAAGCCATTTGGTATAAACCTAATTCGGCCTGACTTCTCTTTTTTTTCCTCCAAAAGGGCCTGACTGGCTATTGAGCACGCACTGCATATTTGCTTAGACATTTCCTATGGCCAGAACAAAGGCCCTTGTGATAAAGATGCAACTTCCCCCCACATTAGCATTTTTCCTTAGGCTAGGAACTGATTGCTGCACTCACCTCCCAGCTCACCTGTGACCACCCAGCTGGAGACAAGAGACTGCCACCCTGCTGTGTTCCTACCTGCTATTTCCATCAATTGCTGTGCCGACAGAGTAGTCTCTCGACTATTGTAAAAGGGACATTCCAATCATATGTGAAACATCCTCTTTGAGGGTACATAACGACCCTGTATACCCCCCCACCTCTTTGGAGTGCTCTGTTTCTTTGTGGAAAGACTCTGCCGGGTTATAATCCTCAGATTTAAGCTCAGAATAAACTCACCCAAATTTTCACTTATAGATTGGATATGGATTATTTTCGTTGACAGACGTCCCCTTCTCAACACCCGCCACCCCATGCCATCTGTCACTGGCCTCCACATCCTGGACAGGGGCAGCTCTGCTCCTCCTCTTTCAGTGTCTAGAAAGGACAAGGCACCAAGCCTAGTGAGGAAGGCAGTGAAGGAGAGGGTGGCGTGGCAGGACTGCTGAACCGGCAGGCAAAGGGACCCAGAGAGGGCAGGTGACTCTGCCAGGGTCACACAGCAGGGGGATGCTGGGCCCAGCCAGCCTGGCATTTCCTATCACTGCACCAAATCCAACCTTCCCTAGCCACGCCTCACCAGCCTTCTTCCAGAGCCAGGGGTCTGAAATGTCTGGGTGATGACTGGAGAGCAGGGGAGGGGCAGGACTCGGGCAGCGAGGGGGTGGAGTGAGAGGAGGGCAGAGAGCTCTAGTACCCCTCCCCACACCCAAGGCCTCACAAAGGCCCTTTGAGGCTGGTCTCCTTCCCCATCTACCAGACAAAGGAGACAGAAGAGGGCGGGGGCGGGGTGGAGAGCAAGAGGCAGGAATCTGGCAGCCAGGCTGGAGGTTCTGGAGACCCGGGCACGGCTCAGGGGCAGCTCGGGGCTGAGGTCAGACGCACCAGGGACCCCTTATCTGGGGCAGGGGAGTGGGGCCCAGGGAGGCAGGGTACTCAGATGGGAGGCAAGACCCCTGGGTCCCAGCCCGGCCCTGCCACCTGCTCGCTGGGCAGGCGGGGCACGTGCCTTGCCCTCTCGGCCTCAGTTTCCCTGCCTCTCAAGTACCCCCAGTCTGAGGAAAGACACGGGGCCTTCTGAGTAGGAAGGGACTTGAGACCCAGCCTAGTGGAGGAACACGAGATCTAAATTTCCCGTTCCCCAAGCACCCCGGGGACCAGAGGGAAGTTTGTAAAATGCAAACCCGACCCTGGCATACCCCACTTCCCGGTCACACCCCGCTTCCCTGTCACACCCCGCTTCCGAGCACACGAGCCACGGGCGCTCTGCTGACCCTGGGCCCCGGGCTTCCTCTTCCCCTCATTCCCCTCCAGCGTATGCCCCTGCCACGTCCCAGATAAGCCCTTCACACTGTGCCTTCTCACCCATCAACTCTGAGATGCCTTCTCTGACTCCTGGGCAGCGGGAGTCTCTCCCGTCCCAAGCACCTCGGGCGAGACAGGATGGTCCCCTGCACTGAAGTCCCTCCCGTGCAGCCAGCTCTCGCAGTGTCCCCAGCAGGGCCTTGGAGGCTGGGGGCGGGGGGGCTGGGCATTGACCTCCAGCAGCGTCCCCATCACCCAGGCCCCCAGAGGCACCCACTCTCACACTCAGGAATTGGGGTTAAAGGGGAGGAAATCACACCACGAGGCCAAACACTTCTCTTAGACACACTCTAGCCTCAGCGAGCAAGGCCAGGACAGGGGGCAGCCAGAATAACTCACCATTCTCGGTAGTCATGGTGACAGCTGCCCAAACCAGGGCGCCAGTTGGACTCTTCCGTGCATCATCTCTCTTAATGCTCACCACAACTCCATGAAGTACTATTACTCCATGAGGTACTATTACCCCAATAGTACTCCATGAAGTACTATGATTTTTTACTACTATTACTACTGATGAATCATCATCATAAATACTTTTCATTTACAGCAAATGACCATTTCAAATCATTAGGACAATAAACAGCAAAGTAAACTCCTTCTACTTGAATGTCACTACGTTTCTCTAAGAAAAGGTCACACCCACATCATCTCCTTTTTACCCTATAAAGCGCCCTGGGAGGAGGGCGGCAGGGCAGAGGGCCCCATTTTCCCCGTGAGGGGGCTGAGGCCCGGGGCGGGGGCGCTCCTGGCTGGGCATGGCGGCCACGGGATTAGGGCCAGTTCTCCTGGCTCGTCATCCAGATCAAACCCCGCGCAAGAGGGCCCAGCATCAGCCCCTCCACTTTCTCGGCCACCTGGGGCCTCGGGATGACCCCTCCCGGCCACCCTACTGTCCCCCGCAGACTGGGTGGGTCTGGGCCCGCTCGCCTCAGCTCCAGTTTGGAGCGGACACTGACCTTGGGCCGCTTCCACCTGACAGCGGGCCCGGGGGCACCCTGATAGTACAGCGAGTCGTCAGTGGCTGGGAAGTTGGGGTCCTCGAAGAGCACCTTCCTGCGCAGACAGGCCCGCTTCAGGGCCGAGTAGTTCTGGTTCTCATAGGGCTTCACGCCCGAGAACATGGTGGCCGCTGTCCGGAGAGGGGAGGCGGAGACGAGGCAGCGGAGGGCTGGGTGGGTACGTGGGCGGCTCCCGGGGGCCCTGGGAGGACAGAAGGCAATAAGATCATCACCCCTGCGGCACGCTGAGTGGGGTGCTCCCTGGGTGCTCCCTCGCTGGGGCCCTATGAAGGGAGCATCCTCATCCCCATCCCACAGGCCAGGAACTGGACCGCCCAAGGTCACACAGCTGGTACACAGCAGAGCAGAGATAAGAACCGACTGGCCTGACTCAGCCTGAATTATCCCATTTCTGATGGTTAGAGGTAACGCCCAGTCAGCAGGCCAACAGGCCGAGGGCACAACCACAGTGGTGCTCGGGGCCACTCTGGGGACTCAGCCCCTCCCTTCCTTTGTTTCCCCAGCCCTCCCAAGACCTCCCAGGGGCTGAATCAGACTAGTGGCAACTGGCAGCTCCCGGGCTGGGGTCACACCCACAGGAAGGCAGCAGGGTTGTCACCAAGTCCCTCTCCTCCAGACCGCATCCCTCAGTCTAGAGCAACACGTTCCCGCCCGGTGTGGAAAACCCCTGACCCGGGCGCCCCCTCCAGGCTCGTTCACATCCATTCTCTTGCCCCCTCCCTCCAGCACTGCCTTCTTGGCGGCACTTCTGGAATAAACGTCTCCAATTCCACAGGGATCGCTCTCATCGCTCCTTAATCCCACTGACCTAATTCCCCTGAAGACCCCCCACCCCGACCCATGACCTCCCAATCCCCTAAACCCGGCTCTCCCACGACAGCCTCGCAGACCGCAGGCGTCCCACACTCCTCCACAGCCGCCCCCACCCAGGGCTGCAGGGGCTTCTGGGGCTGCTCCTGACCCCTCCCACCTCCAACCTTCCTTCCTTCGGGGTCCCCCAGAGGCTGCAGCAAGCCCAGTGGTCTGCTCACCACCCCCCTGCTGATGACCCCATATCCCCGTGTTCAGCCTGGACCCCTCTTCTGGGCCCCCGACTGGCCCACCCCCTCCCTATGAGGACCACGGGCCCCTCACAGACACCAATCCCAAATGAACTCAGCTCCTCCCACACCTCCCCCATCCCCCAGCCCAGGGACAGGACCACAAGCACCCATCAGACCAGGAGCCCCAGACGGCCGGGTGCACTTGGTTTGTTCCTCCTGCACACGCAGCCTCTGGCAGGGAGCCCGACACAGGAGGTGGCTGTAACGCATCAGCATCCTCCCTTCAGCCCCGGAGGGTCCAGGTGGTCCCTAGCCCAGCATCCTGAACCTTGTATTCATGTGCTGGAGGAGGGGAGGGCGGGGTGGAGCAGGAGCTGGTGGGGCCTGACGCATCGGACACCCTGACAGATGCCCTGACAGCCAGGCACCTAAATGACAGCCCATCTCTGTCCCCGTGTCGCAGGCTCCATCTGGGCTGCGGGCAGAGCATGACACTTCCCCAGTCCACTCACCCTGTGGCCCGCCCAGAGCAACTCCACAACCCTGCCTGGGTGCAGGCCCCAACTTCCCAGCCCGGCTGAGGGAAACCGAGGCAAGGCAGGCTGGCTTCTGGGGTGAAAACGAGTTTGAGAGCAAGACTGATGTGGGTGCTGGTCCCAGTTGCACCATTCACCTGCTGTGTGGCCTAGAACAAGTCACTCAACCTCTCTGAGTCCCCATTGTCTCATCTCCACAATGGGAACAATGCTGCTTCAATAACTGGAGGATGCGTCATAATTAACCAAAGGCAGAGGAGACT